>NW_016804690.1:55016-104778 GCF_001698545.2 Rhinopithecus bieti
GTGAAAAAATGCTCATCATCACTGGTCATTAGAGAAATGCAAATCAAAACCACGATGAGATACCATCTCATGCCAGTTAGAATGGCAATCATTAAAAAGTCAGGAAACAACAGATGCTGGAGAGGATGTGGAGAAATAGGAATGCTTTTACACTGTTGGTGGGAGTCTAAATTAGTTCAACCATTGTGGAAGACAGTGTGGCAATTCCTCAAGGATCTAAAACTAGAAATACCATTTGACCCAGCAATCCCATTACTGGTATATACCCAAAGGATTATAAATCATTCTACTATAAAGACACATAAACATGTATGTTTCCTGCGACACTATTCACAATAGCAAAGACTTGGAATCAACCCAAAGGTCCATCAGTGATAGACTAGATAAAGAAAATGTGGCTCATATACAGCATGGGATACTATGCAGCCATAAAAGAGGATGAGCTCGTGTCCTTTGCATGGACATGGATGAAGCTAGAAACCATCATTCTCAGTGAACTATCACAGGAACAGAAAATCAAACACCGCATGTTCTCACGCATGAGTGGGAGTGGAGGAAGAAGAACACATAGACACAGGGAGGGGAGCATCACACACCAGGGCCTGTATGGGGATGGGGAATAGGGATCAGATAGCATTAGGAGAAGTACCTAATGTAGGTGATGGGTTGATGGGTGCAGCAAACCACCATGGCACCTATGTAACAAAACTGCATGTTCTGCACGTGTACCCCAGAACTTAAAGTATAGTTAAAAAAAAAAAAAAAGAAGAAGAAAAAGAAGAAAGAAAAGAAATTAAACTAATGCTAAATCCTGGGGAAAAAAAAGAAAAGAAAGAAAACATCTGTGACACAAAAGAGCCCCAAACCAAAGAGAATTGTAAGTAATGCTGACATTTTAGTAATAAAGGCGCTGGCATTGGTCTTCTCTCCAGTTTTGCTTTGCTTTATAACCAGGAGGCAGCTGGAAAACAAACAAAACATACAAGGTTTTATCACTTCATTCAAACAGACTTCAGAGAAGTGGCATCCAGGTATGCTATAGAGACAAACAAATTCTATTGTTTGTCTAAGTGTCCACTGAATTTCCAAGTTAATTAAAGCAATGGGGAGAAAAAAAAACCAGGACAGGCAAGGACTGTGTTTTCACTGGTGCTCCAAAACAGTCAGTAAGAAACAAGTGAGAGGAGAAAGGGAAACAAGCTGGCCAGACCTTCTCAGTGTGAGGGAAGCAAACGTTCACCGAGACGGTCCATTCATCTGCTCAACCACTGAGCACCCACTGTGCACCAGGCTCTGTGCTGGGAAAAATAAACACATAATTCCCTACCTCATGGAGAATGTAGCTTAGTAGGGGAAAGTCAGAAGCAAGTTGGCAATTCGTGGTGTACAGGAGAAGCAGGGGCTGCCACGGGACCACACAGCACCAGGCTTGAGGGCTCAGAAAAGCCTCCTCACAGAAAGCAACAGCAAATCTCAGACTCCACTGGGGAGTAAGACCAGTTGTCCTGACATAGTGCACAGTGGGCTGAGGGAGGGGAGTATGAAGCAAGAGGAGAAAGCCCCAATCTGGAGAACAGCAGGTGTCAGGGCTCAGGGAGCAAGCATGGGGTACAGGAGAAGGATAACTAGGTCAGAAGGCCTGGAGCAAAGAATGCAAGCAGGGTAGTGCTGGGTTCACCATCCCTAAATATTATGCTTTCCATGGCTTCAGGCCCACTGGACAAACCCAGGCAATGAACAGCCTCAGACCTGGAGAGCAGAACTCCTGACTCACACATCTCATCTATCTTTTCCACAGTGCCTTGTGTTCTTGCAGTCACACTCTTTGTTGCAGATACAATGCCAGCCGGAAATACGGCTGTGACAGGACAGTGACTCAGAGTATACAGTTGGGCAATGAGAACTTAAACCATAACTATAAGACTTTTTGTGAGAAAAATCTATTAGACAGAGACATACACACACTCAGATCTGCTACTCCTAGCAACTCCTCCATTATATATTAAGAGGAGACCTCAAGCATTGCAAAATCTATTTGGGGGAATGATAACCAGTTTTATTGCCTGCCTGTTCTTGAGAAAACTTCTGATTAATGGAATCAATTGAACCTTCTTTATTTTCAAATCTGTTCACACATAGCCTTAGGGTCATTTGTGATGTGAGACTGAAGGGGACTGGGATGCTGTGGATGACAGCTGCCCACCACCTGTCTGGTCCTAAACCATCCACTTTCCCACTGTAGCTGCTCAGGCTCTCCTAGCCAGAGGCCTGTCAGGAGCCAATTGAGCTGTATCTATCCAGGTATCATTAATTTGTTTCTGTTGTGATTGTTCCTTCTGGCAGACAAAGCCATCCTTGTGGAAGGCAGAGCAGGAAAATCCCACCCAGGCACATGGACCAGGCAGCTGGCAGAGTGCATTGAGGTGGCTCTGCCATCTGCTGCTTAGAAGGAAGGGCCTGAGGCTCACACATGCATCCAAAGCCTGTAAACCCCAGACTTCACCAAACCAAGTGGTAACGCCTCCATCCAAGTATCATCAGCCCTTCTGGTCACATGGATGCATTGTGTGACTTCTCATCCTCTTCAAGTTAACCCTTGTCATTCACTTCGACCTGATAAAAATGCTGGGCTGCCAGTGGGAGTGGTTGAGAATAGGAAGCAAAGAGACTTCATAGTGCGATTTGTCTTGCACTGGAGACAAATCAAGCCCTGGGGATGGCCTTAGCCTCTTCTGTCCAGAGATGGTCCTACTGAAAATAATAACAGATTATTTTCCTTAGAGCTAAATCATTCTCTATGTTTTGTCATTTTAGAAAACCAGAGATATATTTCAAAGTGGTAGTGACACTTTCTTCTACCACCCTGTGCCACCAGTGCCTAGCACACAGCAGGCATTTATAAACAGTTATTGATACTAGGTGATGAATTATTAGCACAAGAGCCTGCTTATTTAGAAAAGGAAATTCTACAAAATCAAAGATCTAGAAGGACAGGCATGGACTATCCAGTATAGAGCACACCTCAATATGTGACTGCTCAAGAAGCCACGTACCAAATCAAACACAAGTGTGACTCACATCACATGGGTCCTTTCAACATGGAGACCTATTCCTCTCCAGGATCTCACCTATTAGAAAAATGTATATTCACCCTATAGATTTTGTTTAAGATTCTGTCTTCTCTGTGGGGAGACATTTGGAGTTGTCACTCAGCAGCAGAGATCTGGAGGGACCAGATGGCTGGTAAAACAGGAGGCTATTCTCAATCCAGGGCCAACAGGAAAGCTGGAAGGCAGAGCCCAAATTTAGTTTGAAACCTGATGCCCGACAGTATAAAATTAGAAACTCCTTTGAACCATCCGGTTCTTTTAAATAAATACCTGTCTGTCCGATCCTAGAATGGAAGGATATTCAAAGTTTAGCTTCCTTCCCTAAGACACAACATCTGTTCCATCAGTAGTGAACAGCAGCCATGGGAGATACTTAATACTGGCTAGCTGACAGAGCCTACACTAATGGTTGCCTATCTTAAGTACTCTAAAGTTCTTCAGAATTTTTCTGATTCCAACATCTCTTTCACTCTTCTCTTCCAACCACCAAATCCCCTCTTCTTACTCTCCCTCAGGCTAGAATACACACACACACACACACACACACACACACACACACACACCCCATCTAAAATATTTCAATGTAGTATTGTCCTTCTTCTGCCAACCCACCCACAATGATCATTCCTTCTCTACATTGCTCTACTTTCTATTGTCCTTCTCTCCCCTTCTCTTGACAGTGATATAATTTATCCACGACCCCCCAAAAATCAACACTTCACCCCCTTGTGGGGTGACTGTCTTAGTTCATTTTGTGTTGCCATAAAGGAACACCTGAGACTGGGTAATTTATTAAAAGGAGAGGTTTATTTGGCTCATGGTTCTGCAGTCTGTACAAGAAGCATGGCACCAGCATCTGCTCCTGGTGAGGACCTCAGGAAGCTTCCAGTTGTAGTGGAAGAGGAAGGAGAGCAGTGTGTCTTATGGCGAGGGAGGGGGCGAAAGAGAGAGCGAGGGGAGGGGTGTCATGCTCTTTTAAACAACCACTCTCATGTGAACTAGTAGAGTGAGCACTCATTATGATGGAGAGGGCCACCAAGCCATTCATGAGGGATCTGCCTGCCTGATCCAAACACCTCCCATTAGGCCCCATCTTCCAACACTGGGGATCAAATTTCAACATGAGATTTGGAGGGACAAATATCCAAACTGTATCAGTCACCATCCCTAAATATTATAAAATAATCTGTCCCCAGCCAAATCAATGTATACCCCAGACCATTCTCCCTTAAACCCCCATTTTTCAGCTTTCATGTGGCCTAAGATCTCTTCCACCACACATCATCTCACCACATGCTAACACCACCCCAACCTTTTATCTTGACTGGAAATGGCCTAACCTGAGTGATTTAGTGATTCATCCCTTGGAAACAGAAGTGAAGAAGAGTCTGGAGTGGAAGAGTCAGCAGTGAAGACCCCAAGAAGGGAGAGTCAAATAGGACCTCCCTAAGTACTTCCATTTTCTCTTGTATTCCAAAGGCCTTTTAAAGAATAAATGAGATGATGTATAAATTCACCTAGTAAATTGTTGAAGCCCAATGCAAAAGTAACAACACTGTTATTAAATTATTCCCACAAAAATCCCTTAATTAGCATAGAAATAGTGTCATTATAGTTCCCTCAAATGAGTTCCTTTTCAGTGATACGGTGATTGAGTCTCAATGTTGGAGTTGTCTTCAACTCCATCCCCTCCCTTGCCCTCTACATTGTTAGGCACAAGTTTCCATGCACTCTTCTTCGAGAAAGTCCTTCAATTCATTCTCCATATCCATTATCTTTTGCCCTGAACTTAGCTCAGCCCTTTGTCCCTTTGACACTGAAGCATGACTCTCTTATTCTAGGGTCTACTTACTCTATGTGAGCTCAGATCCTCCAATAAGCAGATGTCAACATGAACAATACATGCAAGATACTTTTGGGGGAGATACTTGGGCAGGATAGAGAGGGAGAGAGGATGCATAGGCAGAGGGAAACTTCGGACCACACCCGTCTGACACCCATGACAGGAGGGAAAGCAGACTGGTAGGAAGAGCCTCAGGCCATGCTGCAGTTCTAAGAAAGTCTCGTTTGACTGACAGGTTCCCATTAGAAGAGAGCACATCGAGCAGAATTGGCCCAGCTTTAGTACCTTCAATATGTCAATGAGGGACAGCGGCAGCTCAGGGAAAGTGTGGCCCCAGCATAAAGATCAGAGTAATGAGGAAAAGATAGCTTCTCAAGTACTAAGTGAAATGGATAGACAAAGGCAAAAACTGAAACTTGACTCCCTCTCACGCCATTCACAAAAATCAGCTCCAGGTGGATTGTAGATCTAAGTATGAAATGATAAAGCTTTCAGAAAATTATATATAGAAAAATTCATGACTGAGAAAAGAAGCCTGTAAACCATAAAGGAAAAGACAGATGCACTAGAATGCATTAAAGTTAAGAATTTTTATTTACCAATATTAAGAGCTTCTGTTCTGATAAGCAGAAGAGTGAAAAAACAAACAAGAATGGGAGAGTGTCATTTTAATACATGTAACTAAGAGGCTCATAATCAGACTCTATTAAAAACTGCCAAAAGTTAATCAAAAACAAAATAACAGAGAACCCAGTAGAACAAAGGGTAAGAAACTCAAACTGGTGTTCCACAAGAGACCATGCAAATGGCCAGCAAACATACACAAGTGCTGAATATCATTAATCACAAGGGAAATGCAAATTGAAATCACAATGAGATACATTCAACACACACCTGAATGGTTAAAATCTAAAACAGTGGTCTGCAAACTTTTTGGCACCAGGGACAGGTTTCATGGAAGGCAATTTTCCCACAGACTCAGGGGAATGGTTTCAGGATGATTCAAGTGCATTACACTTATTGTGCACTTTATTTCTATTATTATTACATTGTAATATATGATGAAATAATTATTGAACTCACCATAATATAGAATCTGTGGGAGCCCTGAGCTTCTTTTCCTACAACTAGATGGTCCCATCTGGGGGTGATGGGAGACAGTGACAGATCATCAGGCATTAGATTTTCATAAGGAGCACATAACCTAGATCTCTCACATGCACAGTTCACAATACGGTTCGTGCTCCTATGAGAATCTAATGCCACCACTGATCTGAAAAGAGGCGGAGCTCAGGTGGTAATGCAAGCACTGCGGAGCAGCTCTAAATGCAGATGAAGCTGCACTTGCTCACCCTCTGCTCACCTCCTCCTGTGGGACCCGGTTCCTAACAGGCCACGGACTGGTACCAGGGGTTGGAGAGTCCTGACTAAAAGATAACACAAAGTGCTGAAAAGAATGAGGAGCAATAGAAGTTCCTATGCACTACTGAAGAGTGTATAAAATGATTCCACCACTTTGGAGAACTGTTTGCAAAATCTACTACTCAATATTGCTCATCCTGTGACCTGGAAATTCCACTCCTAGGTATGGAAATGCCTAGAAGTGGTTTTACATAATATAGGATATACATATGAAAAGCCATGCCCAAGAATGTTCATAGCAGCATTACTCACTATTATTAATATGAAGCAAATGTCCAACAGTAAATCTGTGGTCATATTCATTCCATGGCATCCCATAGTGAAAAGTAATGCATCAAAACTACACCCAATGATATAGATAAATTTTACAAATACAATGTTGAGTGACACATACTCTATGATTACATAAAGTTACAAATATATAAAGTTCAAAAATAGTTGAAACTAAAATATCATATTTAGAGATTCATACTTAGGTGGTAAAACTATTGGAAAAATGTAAAGACATGATAACCATGAAGGCCAGGATAGTGGTTACCTTTAGGAAGAGGGAAAGAGTATAATTGGGGAGGGGTATGCAGGGTCTACTGGAATGCTAGCAATAGACTATTTTTGACCTCAGTGTTTGCTTTATAATAATTTGTAAAACTTTACTAACATATTTTATGCATTTATCTTAATTGTGTTATATTTCTCAATGTTTTTTAAAAGGAATTCTTTTTTAAAAAAATTGCAGATGTAGTGGCTCATGCCTATAATCCCAGCACATTAGGAAGCCAACATGGGAGTATTGCGTGAGGTCAGCAGTTGGAGATCAGCCTGGGCAACACAATGACACCCCATCTCTACAAAAATGTTAAAAATAAAAAAACTAGCCAGCCATGGTGGCACGTGCCTGTAGTTCTAATTACCTGGAAGGCTGAGGCAGGAGGATCCCTCAAGCCCATGAGTACAAGGTTACAATGAACTATGATAGGGCCATCGCACTCCAGTCTGGGTGACAGAGCAAGACCTAAAAGTTTAGTGTAACACAGAATAAGTGAAAAAGCCAGCAAAATATAGAAGACTAATCACAAATAAGTTAATTTCATCACATGATAAAGCATGTTTATCATTTTTCTAAAACAAAAGAAGTGGGAAACAGAAGGTATTATTAATAGAAACATCCTCTGAAGCAAAACTGTCTGCCTAGAACCCAAACTATATAGAAAGGATAGAAATTACTCAGCCTCTTCCTAGCAGGTAAAGGTTCCCTTCCCTTCACCTGGCTGGCAGTTTGAATTGCAAGGAAAGATGAAACTCTGTGACTCATGTTGGCAAAAGATGATTAAGGACTAATTTTACCAATGTACTTTAGGTACCAGTTTGCAAAGCATGCTTTTAAGTACTCTGATAATTAATGGGTAAGCTGGCAGGCACTTTTTCACTCTAATACATTTATTTCTTAATTAAAACGACATGCAGATGTTAACATTTATTATTTTACTAGTTCACAGCAATATAATTAACTGACTTTAAAAAGCTGAAAATGATACTGCCATCTTTCAGAAGTTGCAGCATTTGGTCTAAATGAAAATGTGAAGTAGGAAAAGGTGTCCTCATTTCACAGTCTGTCTCCCCACATCTCTCCCCTGTGACTGCTTACAAAGTGGGCTGTAATAATTCTTCCCAATCCAGTGCATGTGCCCCTTTGCAATGTGACTTTGTCACCACTCCCATCGGGGGGTGGGGTCTTTTTCCCCACTAGGGACTGACTAAGGAGGAGGAGTGGTGGGAGCAGTTTGCTCCAGTGAGGAAGATAATTTTATTGCATTGTTTAGAATTGCTAGCACACGGTGAAAACAAAAAAAAAAAAATCAACTTTTCATTAGTTTTATTATTGCTTTTCAATTCTCTACAGAAAATGCACCCTCTTACTGTCTGCACCCAGGAGTTGTTCTCCCACTGCCAATCATTTCCCTGCTTGGTATGCCATTGTTCCCCACCCCTTGAATCTGAGCAGGCCTGGGACGTGCTTTGACCAGTAGAATGTGGTAAAAATGACACTTTGGGACTTCCAAGCCTAGACCTCAAGACATTTGCAAAATTTGCTCTAGTCCTCTTAGAACCTTGAGACCACCATGTGGGGAAGCTGAGCCTGGCCTCCCTGAAGATAGAAGAACACATGAAGAGAGAAGTCCAGCTGATAGCCAGCATTAGTTATCAGGCATGTGAGTGGGGCCATCTTATATCATTGACCCCGATCCAGCCATCAGATGGCTACAGCCACACGAATGACTCCAGGCAAGACCGGCAGAAGAACTGTCCAGCTGAACCCAGCCCAAATGGTGGACCCACATATTTCTGAGCGGTTCAAATGGTTTTTTGAAGTCACTAAATTGGGTTCTCATCCTAGCTCTTCCTTTTAGCAGTGAGACCATGAACAAATCACTTAACTTTTCTAAGTCTTTTCCTTTATCTGTAAAATGGGAATAATGATATAGAACTTTCTACAAATGACTGTGGTAAGGACTGAATAGGATTATGTGTATGTGCCAGGGTGGAGGCACTAAGATGTGAAAGGTACCAGATACCAAAGTGAGTATGAACATATCCCACTGAAGGAATTCTCAAAGTAGACAGTTAAGAACTGGTTGAGGACCAGGCGTGATGGCTCATGCCTGTAATCTCAGCACTTTGGGAGGCCAAGGCAGGTGGATCACTTGAAGTCAGGAGTTCAAGATGAGCCTGGCCAACATGGCAAAACCCCATCTCTACTAAAAATACAAAAATTAGCCAGGCATGGTGGCACGTGCCTGCAGTCCCAGCAACCCTGGAGGCTGAGGCAGGAGAATCACTTGAACTGGGGAGGTGGAGGTTGTAACGAGCTGAGATCATGCCACTATACTCCAGCCTGGGTGACAGAGTGAGACTGTCTAAAAAAAAAAAAAAAAAAAAAAAAACAGGTTGAGGACTCTTGAACCCCTCAATTTCACCTCAAGGGAGTAAAGACAGAGAAAGGATTTTGTGAGGGGGTTTTCTTTGAAGAAAGCACTGTTGTAAGACTCCTTCTAAGAGGGGATAGTGGGCTGGGTACAGTGGGTCACACCTGTGATCCTAGCACTTTGGGAGGCTGAAGTGGGAGGATTGCTTGAGCCTAGGAGTTTGAGACCAGCCTGAGCAACATAACAACACCCTATCTCTACAAAAAATAAAAATAAAAATAATTAGCCAGGGATGGTGATGCATGCCTGTGGTCCCAGCTGCTAGGAGTCTGAGGTGGGAGGATTGCTTGAGCCTGAGAGTTGGAGGCTGCAGTGAGCTGTGATCGCACCACTACACTCCAGACTGGGTGACAGAGTGAGACCCTGTCTCAAAAATACAAAAGTGGGGAGGCTGGAGAGTGTTGCCCTCTCTCCTCAAGCCTGTTTGAGACTGGGTCCTTCGCCAAGCCTGCTCAGAGAGCCTAAGATGTGCTCCTTGTAGTCCAGGAGCTCCTCAGATTCGTGCCTGAGAAAGTGAAACAAAGGGGAGGGCTGTCTTTGGGACACAAGGTCTAGAGAGCAATTTTATACCAGGGAGCTGCTGCCTAAACCAGGGATCCCCAACCCGCGGGCCACTGACTGGTACTGGTCCGTGGCCTGTTAGGAACCAGGCCACACAGCAGGAGGTGAGCAGTGGGTGAGCAAGCACTACTGCTTGCGCTCCGCCTCCTGTCAGATCAGTGACAGCATTAGATTCTCACAGGAGCGTGAATCCTTTTGTGAACTGCACATGCAGTGGATCTGGGTTGTACATTCCTTATGAAAATCTAATGCCTGATGATCTGAAGTGGAACAGTTTCATCCTGAAACCATATACCCTGCCCCATCCATGGAAAAATTGTCTTCCATGAAACCAGTCCCTGGTACCAAAAAAGTTGGGAACTGCTAGCCTAGAGGGTCCAGCAAAAGTGTTTGAGGGAATCTGTGAAAGAAAGTAAGGTTTAAACAGCTGCCAGCTCCAAAGAACACAAAGCCAGCCAGTTTGGAATAGAATCTATGAAGCGGGTACTATTACTATCATTTTACTAACTAGAAATGGAGGCTTAGAGAGGTTAAGTTGTTTGCCTAAGGTCATACAGTAAGTACCACAGACAGGATAAGAATCCAAGCTGATTCTTAGCTATGCTACTCCAGATTGCCTGGTAAACCATATGTGAAATAGACACCATCACCAAGCAAGACCAAGTGATTTAAAAAAAAAAAAAAAAAAGACATGAAAACCAAGCTATAGGCATGGCAGATTTTCTGTTATCCCAGGAAACAAACTGGATGTCCCCTGCCTGCAGGCAAAGAATTGAAACAAGTAAATGAGAGCACTTTGGGACAACATCAATATACCATGCCAGCTGTAATGTACAACCCTTCCTCAGCAGTCTTCGCTCAGCTCCCCTGTAAAAAAATCCCAGCAGCCAGTGAGTAAAGCCGGCTGGGGCAGGAAGGTCCTTACAACCATCTAACTGATAGGGAGTCAATATTCTGCCAGCTGCAGGAAACAAGGAACCGTGGAGGATGACCAGGAGCACGGACATTTCATTCATTAGCTCCCACAGCCACAGTGTGGGACCTACAAGTCAGTCAAGAACAAGGGAAAGGTTTGAGACTGAGAAAAAACAAGGATTAGCTCAGAACTCTAAAAGGAACACTGCTAATTCATAATCAATAACTTTTAATGAAATCTCTACCAAAAGTAACATTATGCCAACTTTATTTGTTAAATTAATATTCGTAAGTACTTCATTCAATTTGTAAACAATCTGTAGGTTAGGCTTCCTTACTTCACAAGAATTCCAAGTGTGGGTGAGAAATTGCAGGAATTGAAAATTAAAGAAGTTGTTCATAGCCTGATCGTTTCAAAGGCAAAATTGTTATTTGTTAAAAGTCTTCCAAAACACTTATAGAAGAAAAAATTACATTTAATATAGCATTTTTTTAAATTGTGCAGGGTGGGGGCCTCTAAAAGGATGAGTTCCTAGAATCTTTAAACAGTGTCAGCCTGAACAAGGAAAGAAAGGCCATTAAAGCCATCAATGAATCCAAGTTTTTCACACAATGCCTGAGATGTGGATGGTCTTCACTAAATCTTCACTACATTTACAGGCGACACTTTCTGTGACAGCACAGGATCTGAAGTCTGACTGCCCCAGTTCAAATCCCCACTCCACACTTAGCTGTGTGTTCTGGGGCAAGTAGCTCAATCTTTTTGAGCCTCATTTCCTTATATGTGAAGGATAGAGATTAATGAATCCACTTCAAAAGGTTGGGAGAACTGAGCTAACACAATCATCCCACAGTATCCATGCAGGATTGATTCCAGGACACGACACATCCCCTACCACCCCCCCATAAATACCAAAACCCATGGATGCTAAAGGCCCTGATATAAAGTTGTGCCATATATTTGCATATAAACTGTTCACATCCTCCTGTATACTTTGAATCATCTCTAGATTACTTATAATACCTAATACAATGCTATATAAATAGTTGTTATACTGGACCAAGCACAGTGACTCATGCCAGTAATCCCAGCACTTTGGGAGGTCAAGGCAGAAGGATCACTTGAGTCCAGGGGTTAAAGACCAGCTTAGGCAACATAGTGAGACCTCATCTCTACAGAAACAATAATAATTATTATCTGGTCATGGTGGCATGCAAGTGTAGTTCCACCTACTCAAGAGGCTGAGGTGGGAGGATTACTTAAGCCTGGGAAGTCAAGGCTTCACTAAGCCATGATCACACCAGTGCGCTCCAGTCTGGGTGACAGAACAAGATCCTGACTCAAAACAATAACAACAACAAACCAACAAAAATTGTTGTTATTATACTATAATACTATATTGTTTAGGGAATAATGACAAGAAAAAACGTCTCTGTGTTCGGTACAGATGCAACCATCCATTTTTCAAAAAAAATTTTTTCAATCCTCAGTGGGTTGAATCCATAGATGTGAAATCCATGGACACAGAGGGGTGACTGTACACATAAGCACTTATAACTGTTCCTGGTACACAGCAAATGTTGAATAAATGTTAGTTGTTCACAGAAACTTGGATCTGCCAAGATAACCCCACCCCACGGCCTTACTGTGTAATCATTTTTACGTCTTTCCAAGGTGAGTGTGTGCAAAGGTGGAGATGCTTCTTCAAGTTTCCTCCTGCACAAGGTCAGGGCATGTCTGCCATACACAAGCCAAGCAGGAGTTCAGGGTCAGGGGCCAGACAAGAGTTGCGCAGAGAGCTATTAATAGAAATATAGAGCACAAGCATTATGTTCAGAATGGCACCTCTTACTCCATGTTGGTTCTAAAAATCATTTTCCAGCACCCCTGTGGTGGATTATTTATGCGTATGGTGATGAAAAGGATAATTTTTACAAAGCTGTGTAATGAATGAATCCTTAACAAACTGAGTGGTTGATCTGCAGCAAATGGATTTGTTCTACAGAGGTACGAAGTATTTGAATGCAAATTCTCTTTTATAGACCCATAGAGGATCAAGATAACTATCTATAAATATCTATTTGGCTGAGGGTAGGGGGAGAAGGAGGGAGGGAGGGAGGCAGACATAAAGCCAAAGAATTTGTAGTATCAACTCACTTGTATATAAAAAAAAAGAAAAACCTAAATTCCACTCTTTGTTTACACCACACGCGTAAATGCACAGAAGACTGAAGGGTGCATGTCAAACTGTTTGCAGTGCTAATTCTCACTGGGCAGCAGAGCAGATTTTCCACAGTGGGCTGTAGCAGGAGCACAATAGGAAGCAGAGAGCACTAACAGCCTGAAGCGATGCCCACAATCTAAAGGGAATGAAATTTGGTGAACCAGCCGGGTCCCAGAACCTTGAGCTGAACTCACAACATGGCCACATCGCACCAGAGATCTCCCGATGAGACTGGGTTGTGAGAGTGAGCATTGAGGAATTCTTGCCAGGGAAGAAGAAACCCCATCTGCATCTTTCAAGAGAGGTAGCATCACCAGGCAAGGATGGCAGAAAGCAACCTGGATATTATAGATATATCTAAGGGAGATATAATACTCCTAATATCACAGGGGATATTTAAGGGAGATATATCATTCCTAAGATCACAGTTGGTGTACACCCTGTGATATTATTCATAATATCTGAGGGAGATGTATTACTCCTAAGATCACAGTGAATGTACATCCTGTTATATTATTCCTAATATCTAAGTGAGAAATTACTGCTAATATCACAGTGGGTGTACATCCTTTGATATTATTCATAATATCTAAGGGAGGTGATATATTACTCCTAATATCACAGTAGGTGTTAACCTTGTGATATTATTGGTAATATCTTAGGGAGAAAGATTACTGCTAATATCACAGGGGGTGTACACCCTATGATATTATTTGTAATATTTAAGGGAGATATATGACTTCTAATACCACTGGGAGTGTTCTCCATGTGTCTTCACCCCCTGTGATATTATTCACAATATCTAAGGTAGATATATTACTCTTAATATCACACGGGGTGTACACAGAGGGAGGATACCCCGTGTGATATTAGTAGTATATCTCTCTCAGATATTACAAATAATACAACTGTGTGTGTACACAGAAGGAGAACACCCTCTGTGATATTAGAAGTCATATATCTCCTTTATGACTCCTAATATCACAGGGTATGTACACCCTGTGTGTGTAATCCCTGTGATTTTATTCGTAGTATTTATGGGAGATATATGACTCCTAATATTACATGGGGTGTACTCCCTCTGTGTACACCCACTGTTGTATTATTCATAATATCTAAGGGAGATATACTACTCCTAATATCAAATTCCTAAAATATCCAGTGTGTACACACTGTGATATTAATGAAATAACATAGCTGTGATATTTCTACAATATCTCATGTTTACACACTGTGATATTAATAATATTGCTTTGATATTTCTGTATAATCAAGGTGTTACACCCAATGTTAATACACTGTGATATTAATGAAGTATCATCCCTCTGATATTTCTATACTATTCGGTGATTACATATACCACTGATATTAATGAAATATCATTGCTCTGATATTTCTATTATATCCAGTGTTTATACATTTTGATGATGACATTAATGAAATATCATCACTTTGATAGTTCTATAATGTCCAGTGTTTACACACAGTGTTTGCCCACTGTGACATTAAAGAAACACCATCACTCTGTTATTTCTATAATATCCTGTGTTTACACACTGTGATATTACTGAAATAACTTCGCTCTGATATTTCTATAATATCCAGTGCTTACACACAGTTTACACACTGTGATATTAATGAAATATTATCGCCCTGATATTCTTTAATATTTAGTGTTTATACAGTGATATTAATGTAATATCTTTGCTCTGATATTTCTATAATATCCAGTGTTTACACAGTTTTTACACACTGTGATAATAATGAAATAGCATCGCTCTGATATTTCCATACTATTCAGTATTTACACACTGTGATATTAGTGAAATATCATCATACCTATTTTCTATAAAATCTAGTGGTTACACAGACTGTTTACCCACTGTGATATTAACGTAATATCATTGCTCTGACATTTCTGTAATATCCTGTGTTTCGGCTGGGTGCAGTGGCTCACGCCTGTAATCCCAGACTTTGTAAGGCCGAGGCGGGCGGATCACGAGGTCAAGCAGATCGAGACCATCCTGGCTAACACGGTGAAACCTCGTCTCTACTAAAAATACAAAAAATTAGCGTGGTGGCGGGCACCTGTAGTACCGGCTACTCGGGAGGCTGGGGCAGGAGAATGGCGTGAACCCGGGAGGCAGAGCTTGCAGTGAGCCGGGATTGCGTCACTGCACTCCAGCCTGGGCGAGAGAGCGAGACTCCGTCTCAAAAAAAAAAAAAGAAAAAGAAAAATCCTGTATTTACACACAGTACATGTACACTGTGATATTAATAAAATATCATCACTCTGATATTTCTATATCTACAGTTGTCACACTGTGACATTAAAGAAATATCATCCCTCTGATATTCTATGATATCTTGTGTTTACACACTGTGATATCAATGACATATAATTGATCTGTTATTTTTATATTATCCAGTGGTTATACACAGTGTTTACACACTGTGAAATTAATGAAATATTATCGTTCTGATATTTCTTTAATAAGCAGTGTTTACATGCAATCATATTAATAAAATATCATGGTTCTGATATTTCTATAATATCCAGTATTTGTAATTGTAAATGTAAACACTGTGATAATAATGAAACATCATCACTCTGATATTTCCATAGTATTCAGTGTTTACACACCATGATATTAATGAAATATCATCGCTCTCATAGTTCTATAATATCAAGTGTTTACATATTGTGGTATTAGTGAAATATCATCACTCTGGTATTTCTATAATATTCAGTATTACATATGGTATTTCTGATATTTCTATAATATTCATTATTTACACCCTCTGATATTAATGAAATGTCATCGCTCTGACTTATCTGTAACATTTAGTGTGTGCATACCATCTGTGATATTAAGAAAATATCATCACTCTCATTTGTATGTAACATCCAGTGTGTGTGTACACACTGTGATATTAAGGAAACATCATCACTCTGATGTTTCTATAATATCCGGTGTGTACACACTGTGATTTGAATGAAATATCATATTAATGAAATAGAATATGTCTGCTATTTCTATAACATCCAGTGTGTTTGTACACGCTGTGTTATTAAGGAAACATCATCACTCTGATATGTCTGTTCATCCAATGTGTGAATACACACTGTGATATTAAGGAAATATCATTGCTCTGATATTTCTACAACATCCAGTGCATACACACTGTGATGTAAATGAAATCTCATCACCTGATATTTCTATAATATCCAGTGTGCACACACTGTGATATTAATGAAATATCATGGCTCTGACATTACTATTTGTAATAATGTCCCAGGGTGTAAACACAGGGTGTACAACTAATGTAATATTACAAGTAGTATCTTCGTTGGATACTACGAATAATGCCCCTGGGTGTATACACCCACTGTGATATTAGGAGTAGTATCACCATGGGATACTACGAATAATGTCCCAGAGTGTACACACAGGGTGTACACACACTGTGATACTATGAGGAGTATCTCCCTTGAGTACTACGAATAATGTCCTAGAATGTACAAACAGGGTGTACACCCACTGTGATGTTGATATTACCTAGTATCTCCCTGGGATATACGAAATAATGTCCCAGGTGTACAAACTTACTGTGATATTAAAAGTAATGTCTCCCTTTAGATATTGCAAATAGTATCACAGGGTGTACACCACGTTACATTAACTGTGATGTTAGGGGAGTAATATCTTCCCCTTAGATATTGCCTGTAATATCCACCAAAAGGTACACCTATTGTTCATATTAGGAGTAAATATATCCCTTCAGATATTACAAAAAAATATCCGAGGGGGTATGCCACCTACTGTGATATTAGGAGTAATAATATCTCTCTTAGATGTCATAAATAACATCATGGGGTGTACACCCACTGTAATATTAGGAGTAATATCTCCCTGAAATGTTATGAATAATATCATGTGGTGTACACTCACTGTGATATTAGGAGTAATATCTCCCTTAGATCTGAAGAATAATATCACCGGGTTTACATAAAGGGTGTCCACCCACTGTGATATTAGGAGTAATATCTCTCTTAGATACTATAAACAATATCATGGGGTGTACATGCAGGGTATATTCCCACTTTGATATTCGGAATAATATCTTCTTTAGATATTACAAATAATGTCACGGGGTGTACACCATTGTGATATTAGAAGTAATATCTCATTAGGTATTATGAATTAAATTATGATATTAAAAGTCATATATCTCCCTTAGTAGATAAACAAATAATATCATGGGGTGTACACCCACTGTAATATTAGGAGTAATATCTCGCTTAGATATTACAAAAAATATCATGGGGTGTACATCCAATGTGATATTAGGAATAACATCTCCCCTAGATATTATGAATAATATCACTGGGGGTATACACCTACTGTGATGTTAGAAGTAATATCTCCCTTAGATATTATGAATACTATCATGGGGTGTACACACCCTGGGATATTAGGATTAATACCTCCTTTAGATATTCTGAATAATATCACAGAGTGTACACCCCTTGTGATATTAGGAGTAATATCTCCCTTTGATATTACTATTAATATCACGGGATGTACACGAAAAGTGTACACTCACTGTGATTTTAGGAGGAATCTCTCCCTTAGGTATTACGAATAATATGATGGGTTGTACAGAGAGGTTGTGCACCCACTGTGATATTGGGAATAATATCTCCCTTAGATATTATGGATAATATCATAGGATGTACACATAGGGTGTACACCCACTGTGATATTAAGTATAACATCTCTCTTAGATATTATGAATACTATCACAGGTTGTACACCCACTGTAATATTAGGAGTGATATTTCCCTTATTTATTACAAATATTATTACAGGGTGTACACCCACTGTGATATTAGGGGTAGTAGCTCTCTTAGATATTATGAACACTATCACAGGGTGTACACCCACTGTGATATTAGGAGTAGTATCTCCGTTAGACATTACAAATGTTATTACAGGGTATACACCCACTGTGATATTAGGAGTAATATTTCCCTTAGATATTATGAAGAATACCACAGGGGGTGTACACACAGTGTGTTTCACCCCCCCTTAATTATTACTATCACAGAGTGTACACCTACTGTGATATTAAGAGTAATAGCTCCCTCAGATATTATGAATACTATCACAGTGTGTACACCCACTATGATATTAGAAGTAATGTCTCCCTTAGCTATTACTTAGATATTACATAATATCTCCCTTAGATATTATGAAGAATATCACAGGGGGTACACACACAGGGTGTATTACCCCCTGTTATATTAGGAATAATATCTCCTTTTAGATAGTGTGAATAATACCACAGTGTGTATACCCACTGTGATATTAGGGGCAATATCTTTTTTCAGATATCATGAATAATATCACAGGGTATACAGCCACTGTGATATTAAGGGTAATATCTCCTTTCAGATATTATGAATACTATCATAGGGTGTACACCCACTGTGATATTTGGAGTAATATCTCCTTTCAGATATTATGAATGATATTACAGGGTGTACACCCACTGTGATATTAAGAGGAATTTCTGGCATTGTTTCCAAGATTAACTGAGAACTACAGGGCCCTCTTTATTCTTCCCCAGTCATCTGCCAAATTGCCAGAGAAGCTGGAACATCTCCAATTGTTAGGAAATCTTGCAATTTTGGATATAATATTCTTTTGTTCTTTCAGCCTCCAGCATGGAGACAACCTTGCGTGTATGAACACAGGTGGGTCTATTAGCTACTCACCTATCTTACCACTACCAATTACTACTTCAAAAGTCCTAATTCAGTGGTTGAGTGTCTTCTTTCTGGCTTACGATTGTCACAGTCTTTGTCACTAAAAATATGTGCTTCTTCCAGTGCCTGCTGTGTCCCATGTCAAACGGCCCCATCACCATCTCTTCGGGAAAGGTTCCATGAGGACCACTGAAGGACAATGAGGCAGATGCAGACTCGAATGCATTTATTTGTCAAAGCTGAGGCTCTGCTGACCTTAGAGTTTCATGAAAGATGGAAGATACCTTTTGACAACTCACAGAAGACAAGAAGAATAGGTGTTTCCTGGAGCAATGGGTTGGATAAGGGATATTTTACATAAATTTCCTCTAGGACCCATGATTATAAATTTGCTAAACCAAGTGACATACACTGGGTCACAATGGAACTCCTCCCTTTTCTTTGTTCTCTATTTCTCACCAAGGCATGAGACTCCAGCTCCACCATACCTCTGTGACCTCTCCTCCTAATTTCCATTGATGCTGCTCAGCTTTCATTACACCCTCCAGGTTGGCTACAACGTGCTGGGCTGTCTAACCTCGTGTCTCTCCTAATTCATGCTAACTGATGGCACCACATTGCAGTTTGGAGGCTGGGTGTCTTGGGAGAGTGGGGAGTGCAGCATCTTACTGTGTTGTATTGTCATTTTTTTTTGCAAACAATTTCAGTTCTCTCTGTAAGCCCTCTGGAAATTAACAGCATGGGAGATATGGGTTCATAGACTGGGATTTCCGTTTGAGAAGAACTTCCATAAAAGATGAATCCAAACACACAAGAATGAAACAAAGCTTGCTGCTTTGGTGTTAGGGACTGAATTGTGTTCCCTTAAAATTCATGTGCTGGAAGTCCTAATCCCAAGTAACTCAGAATATATCTGCATTTGGAGATAAGGTATTTAAAGAGGTAATTAAGTTAAAATGAGGCCATTAGGGTGGGCTCTAACCCAGTATGACTGATGTCCTTATAGAAAGGGGAGATTAGGACACAAACACACAGAGAAACCATGGGAGGCCACCTGCAAGCCAAGGAGAGGGGCCTCAGGAGAAACCAAAGCTGCAAGAACCTTGATGCTGGACTTTCCGGCCTCCAGAACAGTAGAAAATCCATTTCTATAGTGAAGCCCCCCAGTCTGCGGTATTGTGTCACAGCAGCCCTAGCAGACTAAGCCACACAGTAATTTTTAATGTTGCAAAAGCCAAATAGTGACTAGAAGCCTGATGTTCAAGACGATTCACGGAAATTACCCTCTGCACCACACTTTGTCCAAGGCCACAAGGCCCTGATCCAGCCTCTTTATTCACATAAATCCCCTCCTCTGTACCCCTTCTTCCCCTGCCAGGAACTTAATGATGTCTGTTCTTACAGTCGCTGCTTTTATATCCTTCCTATGGCACCTAGTCTTCCAACCTGACACCTAAGCTTAATGTGACCTGAAAAGAGGAGGGACACACAGACTTGCATGTTCATCCTGAGGGGCAGGAATGCTGAAAGGACTAGAATGCCTGGGAATTTGGGTAGCCTAATTGATACTGTTGTAAAATATGTATTTTTAAAGGTGATGAGAACTCATCTAAAAGCTCGTTTCTCACTCCAAGTCTCACAGTGCATTGTGGAATCTGAATGTTATAATAAAAAGGGACTGAATTAAGATGAGAGAAGAGACAAAGGTGAAGGCTGGGCAGAAAGGCAGAGCTGTTTGAAGCTGTTCATTGGTTCAACACACATTTGAGTCCCCACCATGTGCAGGAGCTACAAGTATGGTGGAGAGCAAAAGCTATACAGTAACTGCCTTTGGGGAGCTTCTGCACACATAGGAGATACACACATACATTTGTACATACACATTGCAATATGCAATCACAAACTGTAGGAACTTCTATGAGGGGAAAGTGCCAACAGCTTTGAGAGTGAGCTCAGCGTGATCTGCTCTGGTGTGGGGGGTAAGGAAGGCTTGCCTGAGCAGGACCTCTGAGTTTGTGCCACATGGAATCCATGGTCTCTCAGCTAATACTCGCCCCACTCTACTTCCTCCGTCAGGCCAGAAGCCTGAAGACTACATTTTCCAGACTCCTCTGCCAGCTGATTATGCTCACAGGAGGCACTGGCAGGATACGGAAAAGTAGGAGGCAGGGAGAAGCCCTGTGTTTTCTTGATTCTAGCAGTGACAGCAGCAATAGCAACAGCGGCAGTGACAGCAGTGACTAAAGCAATAATGGTGGTGGTGGTCGTAGTGCCAAGAGTAACTGAGAACTCTTGAGCTCCTCCTCGGGCAGTCAAGTTCCAGCAGCAGCAGCCTCAGCAGCACAGCGGTTATGGGCTCTGGGTGACACGGTGTTCGCTTCTGTGAACTCAGCCCTAGAGGTGGAGTGGCGTCCTAAAATTACCAATCTTTGAGTTATTTTGCCTTCCTCTTTGTTCTCCCACCATTCCAAGACCTCTGTTACCAATTTCCTCAATTGAACTCCCTATTTTAAAAACATAGAGTAGTTTTGCTTCCCTGAATAAACAAAATATTCCTAAAATAGCTCCAGGAAACTGATTCAAAGATAGGATCTGGGATTGATTATCTGAGTTGGCATGCATGAGATGATGACCTCAATGCCAGTGGAAAATAAGATACCAGTAGTCCATGGGATGCCATAGCAAATTGTTAGTTAAATTATCGCTGCTGACTGCTTGAGATGAAGTACATATGGAAGGTAAGGCTTCCTTCTCCCTATGAAGACCAAGTGGTGGTTGCAACTATTTTGGAGGGAGCAATAAATATAAAGACTCTGAATGAACTGGCTGCTTCTAAATGCACTGGTGAGTTCACAGAAAGAAAACTACAAATTTGGGGCTTGAATTTGTATTTAAGCCTTGGACTGAGATGCCACAGTCCAAGAACCAAAAGCTTTGATAACAGCACAAAAAGAACCTCTTATCTCTTAACAGTCAGAGAGCCAATTTAGCTAAAAAGACAGACCTGGAATCTGATCCTGTAGGTTGCAGAATTATAATAATTAACAGACCCACCCAGATCTCTTATGTGACCTATGAGTGTATAATCAATCAACCTATCCAGTTACTGTTACAGGTCTTGAGTATAAAGGTGAACAAGACCAACAGTGCTTCTACCCTCAGAGAAGTCCACACAAAGATCTGGAAGAAAGGTATCCAAGCAGAGGGAAGAGCAAATGCAAAGCACTGAAATGGAGTCAGCTTGGTGTGTGCGAGGGACAGAAGAAATGTCATCCTGGAATGCGGTGAATATGGAGGAGAGTAGAGGGAGGTAAGGCCAGGGAGACAGGCAGGAAGCAGGTCTGGCAAGGTCACTGCAGGCCATTGTGAATAGTTGTTTTACTCTGGTCTAATAAAAACCATTTGGAAGTGCTAAGCAGGAGGTGCAATGCCATACAATTCTGACACTAACCACCCAGAGTCAGCACTGACTCCACAAGCCAAAAGGCATGGTCTCCAACAACACTGTCCCTATTTAGACACCAGCTGCAAGTTTGAGGGTCTTCAGACCACCCACACTTCTGACCAACTAGCTACAAATTCTAAGATTTTCACGGCCCCCTTGGTAATTGTTAGAATGAGTCACAGAATGTTAGAATGTGTCACAGAACTCCAGTCAACTAAAGTACACAGGAGAGTACTGGTAATTACAGTTTTATGATAAAGGATACAAATCAGAAGCAGGCAAACAAAGAGACACACAGTGCAAGATCCAGAAGGATCCCACACATAGAGTTCCTGTGCCCCCTTTCCCCATAGAATCAGGGCATGTCACCCTCCCAGCACCAACCAGGAAGCTCCACTAAACTTCCCTGTGAGTTTCTATTAGAATTTCCTTACCCAGGCATGTTTGAATGAATTATGGGCCCACGTGATTAGACTCAATCTCCAGCTTCCCTGCCCTCTCCGGAGATCGGACCGATATTACATAGCTCAAAGTTCCAACCTTCTAATCTCATGGTTGGTCTTTCTGGCTCAGCCTACCCCCATCCTGACTCAACTCATTCGCAGAAGCTGTCTAGAGGCCTAGCATGAGTCACCTCATTAGCATAAACAATCAGCACCCACCATGGATAACAAAGACACTTTTATCACTTGGGAAATTCCAATGGTATTAGAGGCTCCACACCAGGAACTAGGATAAAGACCAGACAAATTATTATATAATTGCTGGAGAGTATCATAATCTGAGTTAAATTTTAGAAAGATCACTGCAGTTACTATATGGAGGGATTGACAAGAAGAGGCAAGAGTGGAGCTTACAGTGGCATTCTAACTGGACTGTTCCTAGGATGATACCTTGGCTGTCTTTGGGCTGCCTAGTCTCTCCTGGTCCATTTTCCAAATCAGGTCCCTAGCCTTCTCATTGATCCTACGAGCTACATAACATCCTTAGAGTAAATATTTTCTACTAAGTTAACTAGAATTTGTTTCTGCTGTTTTCTACCAAGAACTCTAACTATTACATACTCTCTCTTTCCCTTTCTACCATGAGGCTGCCATAGTTTCTCTTCCACAAAATAGAATGTGGCTGACCCACAGTTCCTAAGTCACATGTTCCATCTCCAGACACCCACACTGGTTTTCAGTTCCGTTTCCAAATTCCTAGGGAAGAGAATTGGATCATTCCATTTTAGGTCATAGGTACTCTGTTAGTCCAATCAAGTGTGGCTAAGAAAGCAGGGTCATGTGGTACAAAATGGTTGCTAGGGCTTCTTGTGCCCAAAACTATTGTTACATAGAACAGATACCCCAAACGTTGCTTCCTACAAATAGATGGAATTTAGGCAGCCAAGGAGGAAAAAGAATGAATTTTAAGAAGGAAAGCATGAGTTGATGATGCATAGAAGCTGGAATGGTTGTGGCATTTTCAAACAATAGGAAAGATTCTGGCCAAACCAGAGCAGAGGCATCTGATAGGAAGTGGAGGAGGTGTGGGCTTGACTGGGAAGTGTGAAGCCATTCTATGGAGGCCCTGAACATCCGGCAGAAAAGTTTCAGCGTGTGAAGAAAATTGGAAGCCACTGAACTTGTCTTGGCTGGCAAAGATTCTGAAAGGTATTATCTAAACAGCAGTAGCAAGTTGAATTGGAGGGGCCATGAGTTTTGGAGTACATTGGAGGTGATGCCACAAAGAGTGAGAGACATTAAGATTTTTTAAAACTAAGATAAGATACAGTCATTTTCTGTGTGTGGAAAATGAAAGAGAAATAAATCGTAGGTATGCTCACAAAATCAGTTAATGACAGAGTACCATGAATTGCAAAGCTATAAACACCCAATTTGTGAATTTCCTCTAAAAAAGAATAGCCAGTTGCATACAGAGCTCTTTCTGTGGTCATTCCTCTGGTAGCCTCTACACTTTGGGGAGCAATAGCATGGCCTGGGACTGCGAAGAGCTCTCAAATCTAATGAATAGCTTTTTTCTTCTTTAGGAAATCATGCATTTTTGCTGACTCAGCTCAGGGTAACCACTATAGGAAATTTACTTTTCATATGCATGCACATCCTTTTTAAGGGCCTTTTCTCCCTCTTTCCTCTTATCTAACTTTTGCTCAATTATCTCAGAAGAAAATGTCCCATTTTGTCCCCTTTTCTTCCATTTGTAAGCCAAAGAAAAATGACCCTAATCATGAATGATAAGCCTAAAGTAGTGCCAGTGATATAACCATATGAGGAAAAAGGAAAGCCGTAAATTTGGAAGTGAGACTTAATGTCATAAAGAGCCAGTAGCATCAAATTAGAAAGTCCTGGAAAGGGCCCAGATTTCCCTTCGGAATCTCCACCATGATACTCATCTATATTTTCAGCCCTTAATTAAATCTGCTTTCCGCTGTGCTTTTCATTCACCATTTAGTAAAAATGAAAACCTTTCTTAATAAATTTCAGAGATGGGAGATTAAGTTACTTACATAAATGCTAATATGGCAATGGAATTTTTTACTAAATTTTTTCTTGTAAATACATGATATGGCATCAATGACTTTAGTGGACTAACCTGGGTACCTACCTGCATTGATAACACCGTTTTTATGAGAAAATGCGTTCTATCTTCAAGCAAACAGACTTGCAAACTGATTTCTGGAAATCTAGTTTTCGAAAGTTGAACACTGTTTAATTCAATTAACATATTTTAATGAGAAATGCAAAATTGTATAATTATTTTAAGTATGAAATTGTATAATTATTTTAAGTCCAATAATGGAGAATTCCAGCATGCAAGTTTAATGCATGTGACTTCCTTTTCTCACCACTTAATTGGTTTTGGCAAGCAGCCAGTTCTTTATTTGTTGTTCTTAAGCTGTCTTTATGAATTCTGCTAGCTTACAGAGTAAAAAAAGATGAGCTGGAGATAGGGGTTTGGCTGCATGAGTTTTCTAAATATATTTATTAATGCTTCTTAAATTATCTTCAAAGCTGGGTATCTCCCTCAGTTTGGAGCATTTTGTCACTTGGTTTAGCACCATGATCTCACTTTAAAGTCCATATAGCCAGATGCAGCTGCATTTATTTACATTTTTTAAATGAATGAAACTCTTAACTTGTTGACATATTGGAGAGCCTAAAAATGTCCCATTTAAACTCATCCTCACAACTACATCCGCATGGGTGGCAGTTGAATTAGACCCATTTTGCAGCAGAGCTGATTTTCAAGATAAATGTTTGAGTGAAATTGAAGGGTTTAGAAAGCCTTATTATTGGGTGACACAGAAGAAACTACTTTGGTTGCATTTCAAGTTTCCAACTGAAATTTCAAGTCAGGGCCATGAGACAAAACCACAGGAGCAGAATGGAACGAGAGTGCAGCTGCATTTCCACTTAAGTTGTCCTGTAAGATGCTTCCCCAGGAACTAGACGATTTTCTTTTGAACTTTTAGCTATGGGGAAGAAAGATCAGAAATTTTGAAGCTATGAGACATACTTCAAGGCCAGCCTCCCAATTACCCACGTTATGTGCTGTGAATAATATCCATTCATTTGTTGACGTTTATTGAGAGTCTTACTATGTGTAAAGTTCTGTGTGATCAATGTTACAGGAATACGGAAAGGAATAAAATTCAGTGCACCCTCAAGGAGCTTACAATCTGGAGGGAAGGCAATTAACTATAATATAAAGCATATAGTACTTCTGAGAAGAAGTACTAGAATAGAAAAGTAAGCAAAATATAGAAACACAGAATACGGAAAATACAGAAAGACAACGTTCAAAATACAGAAAGACAAAGAAGGGAATGATTCGTTCTACCTAGGTGGCACAGGGAAAGGTAGAGAGGTGGGTCTACCTCTCACGGATAGCATAAGCGAAAACATGGAGGTATGAATGGCATATTCAGTGAAAGGCAAGTAGTGCAGTGTGGCCAGCATGGGGCAGTGATCAGCATGGTGCATAAGGAAGGCATGGGGTAGGTTGGGACTGAATCCTAGAGGGTTGTAAAGTCCCAGCCAGGAACTGAACCAGGTATCTTGGGCAGCAAGGAGCCACTGACGATTCTGAGGAGGTAAAACTATCTGACCTGGACCAGAGAGAAAGATAACTCATGTGACAATGAAGACAATGTCGAAGTTGGAAATTTGATATGTCATGAAGCTATTGAAATAATCCAGAAGAGTCAAAAAGTACTTAAATTATAGCAGAATCAAGGTATTGGACTGGGAAGAAAGCTCAAAGGAAGAAAGGACAGAACTTGGCAATTGATGATTTGGATGTCAAGAGACCCTGGAGTGTAAAGAGAATGGAGAACAAGAAATGGAAGATGACTGAGGCTTCTGGCCCAACTGAAAGCAAGGACAGAAGTCCCAATAGCCATGATAAGTAAATATGGCAAGAGGAGCAGTATGCAGGATGACATGTTAAATTAAATGTGCTAAGTTTTAGTTATGGAAGAGAAATGCATGGGAAGATGTCCAGGAGACCGCTGGAAATCTGTGTTAGCCACAAGAAATTTAGAGATGAATATAGGTGAGCCCCCTCAGACAGAAAATCTGAGCGGGAAAAGATGGCAAGATAAAACTTTGAGGAAAGGTACATTTAAACAATAAGTAGAGGCCAGGCATGATGGGCTTATGCCTGTAATCCCAGCACTTTGGGAGGCTGAGGCAGGAAAATCACTTGAGACCAGGAGTTCGAGACCAGCCTGGGCAACGTGAAACACCATCTCCACAAAAAAAAAAAAATTTCTTTTTAATTAGCTGGGCTAGGTGGCCATGCTTGCAGTCCCAGCTACTCAGGAGGCTGAGGTGGGAGGATCACATAAGCCCAGGAGTTGAGGTTACAGTGAGCTCTGATTACACCACTATACTCCAGCCTGGGCAACACACAAGACCTTGTGTCTTAAAAAAAAATTTTAAAAAGAGAGAGAGAAGAAGGAGGAGGCAGGAAGAATCATAGAGAAGGCATTGTCCAAGATGTGGTAAAGAGGTAGTTGTTCTTCCTCGCAGCTAAATGATACGGTACAGGGAGGCATGGGGTTTGAAAACTCCACCAAATAAAAGCTCTTCAAGATTGCTACCTGTATAGGTAGCAATCTCATTCGGTACTGTGACCACATCAAAAGACTTAAACAGGGTCTGTCCTTAGGAACAGAATTCTGTCCCCAAGCTCTCCTCCATACTCATAAGAGACTCATCTTGGTCAGACAGTTATGGTGCAGAAAACTACCACATTCCTGAGACTCTTATGGGATGAATTAAGCAGAGAATGAATCTAAAAGCTCAGTAAAGCTGAAGTTACAAACTTTTCCACTTTAATTAACATATCTGGGCCAGGCGCAGTGGCTCACGCCTGTAATCCTAGCACTTTGGGAGGCTGATGTGGACAGATCGCTTCAGGTCAGGAGTTCAAAACCAGCCTGGCCAACATGGTGAAACCCCGTCTCCACTAAAAATACAAAAAATTAGCCAGGCATGGTGGCAGTCTCCTGTAATCCCAACTACTCGGGAGGCTGAGGCAGGAGAATCGCTTGAACTTGGGAGGTGGAGGTTACAGTGAGCGGAGATCACGCCATTACACTCCAGTCTGGGTGACAGAGTGAGACTCTGTCTCAAAAAAAAAAAAAAAAAGTAGTGTGTCTGATTTCTACTCTACTCCACTTCATATCCTGGGTCCTCTCCCTTTAGTTGAGAAAATAAAGTTCCTTTTGCTTATTATGGATGGTACTGACAATGCACTATCATGCACTATCTATCAGTTAAGCTGAAATTAATCCAGCATCTCCCTGTATCCCAAACTAGATGTCCTTTATTGTTCTTATAATTGCTGCTGCTGTTATACATTTTATATGCATACAGTGCTTTATATGTGTGAACCACAGATCTCGATCAATTTAGAAAGTTTATTTTGCCAAGGTTAAGGACACACCTGTGACACAGCCTCAGGAGGTCCTGACAATGTGTGCCCTGGTGGTTGGGGCACAGCTTGATTTTATGCATTTAGAGAGACATGAGACATCAATCAATATGTGTAAGAGGTACATTGGTTTGGTCTGGAAAGGCAGGACAACTCAAAGCACGGGGCTGGGGGCTTCTAGATCATAGGTGGGTAAGAGACAAATGGTTGCATTCTTTTGAGTCTTTGATCAGCCTTTCACTGAATACACGATTTACTTGTGAGGGGTGGGTAGAGGAATGGTCACTTAGCCTTAGTGAATCTGCAGTTTTGCATAAACAATAAGGCAGAGAAAGCAATCAGATATGCACTTGTCTCAGGTGAGCAGAGGGATGACTTTGAGTTCTGTCCTTTGTCCCACAGCTGTGAAGATCAGCTATCAACTTACATTGCCAAAGTGAAATTCAACCGAACTGTTTTAGGGTAAAGATCTTAAGGTCCACAAGGAATTTCCTTGTGGGCAAATTGTGACGGAGGTATGTAGTTTCTTTCTTTTTAAAAAAATCTTTGTAGCTATCTTATTTACCAATAAAATGGGAGGCAGGTTTGCCTGATGAAGTTCCCAGCTTGACTTTTCTCTTTGGCGTAGGATTTTGGGGTCCCGAAATTGAATTTCCTCTCACAGATGCGACCATCCCTTGCCCATGCATTGATTCATTTGCTCCTCACCACAATCCTGTAAGGAAGATGCTGTTTTGCCCTCTCCAATTCTCACATCCAGAAATTCCTTACACTAATCTCTTCCCTCAGGATTGAGTCCAGTCATCTTCCCAAGTCTTTCTCTAGCACTTTCTCTCCACTAACTGGAATCCCCCTCACTTCTTTCCTTTGATACGATTCTTTCTTTCTAATTTTGTCCCTAGTCAGTGTCTTTCTTCTGACAATCTTTGCCTCTGAGCTAGCAAGACCACCACTGTCTATCCCATTTTGTTTCATCTGTCCCATCTCTGCCCCATCACCTTGGAGCATTAAAGGGCTCTACATTATGACTTAGCATTTCCCACAATTAAAACCATTATGGGCAAGGCACAGTGGCTCATGCCTGTAATCCTAGCACTTTGAGAAGCCAAGGTGGGCAGATCACCTGAGGTCGGGAGTTTGAGACCAGCCTGATCAACATGGAGAAACCTCGTCTCTACTATAAAATACAAAATTAGCTGAGCGTGGTGGCACATGCTTGTAATTCCAGCTACTCAGGAGGCTGAGGCAGGAGAATCGCTTGAACCCCGGAGGCGGAGGTTGCAGTGAGCCAAGATCGTGCCATTGCACTCCAGCCTGGGCAACAAGAGTGCAACTCTGTCTCAAAAAAAAAAAAAAAAAAAAAAAAAAAAAAAAAAAAAAAGACAATAATTATGACAGCCATTTCCCACAATTAAAAAAAAAGGCGGGGGGTGCCACCAAAATGCAAATAGGCTTGAAAGGGAGACTTTTTCTACTAGGCATATCCTTGGAAAGTCAAATCAAAGGTGGGGAGGGGTAGGCTGCTGATAGATGGATCCTTGCCCCATCTGACATTGTCAGGACACATTTCCCATCCTCACCCCTGCCGGGGGACCCCACTTCTGTCCACTCTTCTTTGTATCCCAGGGAGGCTGACCTTTATGACTGCATCTACAGGTTCCTTTACCCTCCAGCTTCTGGCTAAGGGATGTTAACAAAAGAGCCAGAGGGCAAGAGAAAGAGCAGGTGTTTATCCTCTAGCTCCCTCCCTGCCTTGCTGCAGGTGACAGTGGTCCCGTGCCTCTACAGAAGGCCACAGATTCCACTAGGCAACCATCTCCTGCAGCCACACTAGCGCTGTCCCCAGCTCTGAGAATAGGCCCTTTCCCTGCCTCCTTCACACCTAGAGGTGGATTTAATGGCACCCACTGTTACCAGCCCCAGTGGCAGCAGCCCTCCCTTGCATCCTTGGTGCTTCCCTTACCCCATTCACATCTTTGTACTGTCCCTTCATTCCACTCTCCTCAGTTACTACATTCAACAGTGACCTGCCAGACAAGGTCCCTGCTACAGAGCATGCAGTCCCCCACACCCCTGTTATGCCATCAGCAGCTGTAAATCCCTTCACAGTAATTAATGTGCTAAGTCAATTCAGTTGAGTACAGTAACATTAGAAAATGAAACTTCAGACAGGTAAACCTTGATGAAAGGGACAGTCCGTTTGTTTCTCAGGGATGCCGTAACAAAGTACTATATGTTGGATGGTTTGAAACAACATAAGCTTATTCTCTTGCAGTCTGAATTCTGAAGTCAAGGTGTCAGCAGGGTCATGCTTTCTCTAAAACCTGCAGGGGAGGAACCTTTCTTGCTTATTCTAGCTCCTGGTGTTTACTGGCATCCTTGGCTGCAGCTGCAGCCCTCCTCTGTCATGGCATGGCGTTCTCCCTGTGTGCCTCTGTCTTCTCTTGATGCTCTCCTCGCTGCATCTACGTTCAGATTCCCCTCTTCTTATGAGGACACCAGTCCTATTGGATTAAGGCCTGCCCTAATGACCTCACTTTAAGTTGACTTCATCTGCAAAGGGCCTATTTTCAAATAACATCCCATCTGAGTTGCTGGGGGTTAGGACTTCAACATATCTTTTGAAGGGGGGAAACACAATTCAGCCCAGAACGGACAGATGTAGAAGTATAGGCTGGTAGGTGTCTATGAGTACCTGGTGTTTCTGAAGAGGCTGAATCTGCAAGGCACGCTGCCTACAGCTGATGAGTACCTGCCAGGGTGGCACCTGCACCTGCCATTGGGGGATTGGCAAGAGGTACTTAGGAAAAAAAGACCAACCTCCGGGACTCGCTCATTGCAGATCAGTCCCTGTAATGTGGCTGTGAAAAGGTGAGGAAAGTAATGTGTCAAGTTTGTAAAAAACTTGAGGCGGTGCAGGTAGAAGACACTGTCTGTGGTGATATATGATCATAGCAGCTATGTTTAGACTCTCCTGTTATAGAAAAGGACTCCATGTTCATGCTAGTCTCACCACTGATTTTTTCCATGTCTTCTCTGCTGGGTCCATTACTGATTTTTCCAAAGACTTTAACTCAAGAAAAATAATCTCTGTTCTAAGACCACAGACTTGCTGCTTGGGTGTTCCAAGCTGGCAACTGGTATTTTTAACAGTCATTTTTTATAGACTCGAGAGATAAAAATCTGGGGACATCTATAGACAGATTGAAGATCTAAAAGTCTTAAATCCCAAATTACAAACTATAATCCTCCAATTCCTCACCCTATAAAATCAACTCCCAGCATTTTGATGAACAAGTTTTACCACCCTGGGTAAAGCATTTTCCAAACTCCACCAGACATTTCAGACTCTCAGTAGTCTCAACCATTTACACTCTTCATATACAATCACATGTCATCCATTTCATGCATTCATTCAACACATAGTAATTTGCTTAGCAGATGTTATGGTTGAATTGTGTTCCCCCAAGAAGATAAGTTCAAGGTTTTTTGTTGTTTTGTTTTATTGGAAACAGGGTCTCGCTCTGTCACCCAGGCTAGAGTGCAGTGGCATGATCATGGCTTACTGAAGCCTCAACCTCCAAGGCTCAAGTAATCGTCCCATCTCAGCCTCTAGAGTAGCTGGGAGCACAGGCATGTGCCACCATGCCCACCTAATTTTTGTAGTTTATGTAAAGACGGGGTTTCACCATGTTGCCCAGGCTAGTCTCAAACTCCTGGGCTCAAGCAGTCCACCTGCCTCAGCCTCCCAAAGTGCTGGGATTATAGGCGCAAGCCACTGCTCCCAGCCTATGTGCTCCCAGCCTATGTGCTCCCAGCCTATGTTCAAGTTTTATCCCTCAGTACCTGTGAAAGTGACCTTATTTGGAAATGGGAACTTGCCAATGTAATCAAGTTGAGATGAAATGGGGCAAGCCCTGATGCAGTATGACAGGTGGCATTATAAAAAGAGGAGAGGAGCCGGGCGCGGTGGCTCAAGCCTGTAATCCCAGCACTTTGGGAGGCCGAGATGGGCGGATCACGAGGTCAGGAGATCGAGACCATCCTGGCTAACACGGTGAAACCCCGTCTCTATTAAAAAATACAAAAAACTAGCCGGGCGACAAGGCGGGCGCCTGTAGTCCCAGCTACTTGGGAGGCTGAGGCAGGAGAATGGCGTAAACTCGGGGGGCGGAGCTTGCAGTGAGCTGAGATCCGGCCACTGCACTCCAGCCTGGGTGGCAGCGCGAGACTCCGTCTCAAAAAAAAAAAAAGAGGAGAGGAAACACAGGGACAGACATGCAGGGAGAGCTCCACGTGATAACAAGGCAGAAACTGGATAAGGCAAGAAAGGCCACAGATTGCTAGCAGCACCAAAAGCTAAGAGAAGGGCACACAGCAGATTCTCCCCTGGAGGCTTCAGAGAGAGCATGGCCCTGCTGACACCTTGATGGCAGACTTCCAGCCCCCAGAACTGTGAGATAATACATTTCTGTTGTTTTAAGCCACCCAATTTGTGGTGATTTGTTACAAAAGTACTAGAAAACTGATACAGCAGATAGACTCCTAAATTCAGCCAGACTGTCCTCTCTCTGATTTTTTTTTTTGAGACAGGGTCTCACTCTTCAGAACTCATTGTAATCTTGAACTCCTAGGCTCAAGCAATGCCCCCACCTCAGCATCCCAAGTAGCTAGGAATATAAGGGTGCATCACTGCTCTCAGCTAATTTTACTTTTTTTTTTTTTTTTTTTTTTTTTTTGTAGAGACATGGTTTTACTGTGTTGCCTACGCTGGTGTCTCTAATACTTTAATCTGTATCCCAACTCTATGACTTTGCCAGAGCATTTTCCTCTATTTGTAATTCTCCTCTCCACCTCTACAAATCAACAAAGTCTAACCTTTTCTCACAGCCTAACTCAAGTTTTTCTGTTCCTTGAAGCTTCCTGAATGATGCCAGCCCATATAAATTCCTCCTGAATAGACTCACATAATATTTATTATATAAATGGTATTATTTAGTCCTTCATTATGCCCTTTGTTTGATTGCCACCGCTTCTCTACTGAATTTTCCTGAGCCTCAATGTCCTCATCTGTACAACAGGAATAATCTAAACTCACAAGGTGGTTGCGATGGTTAACTTAGATAATATTAAGTTGAATCACACAAAGCTGCGAAACAGTCAACCTGATATACATAAGTCTTTATTATAGCATTTAGCATTTAGTAGATACAATTTGGTGATGGTGTTATTCCTGTTTTTGTTATTCTTGACTCTGTTTAGTTTTATCTCCTAGATCATTTAAAAGATCTTGAAAACAAAAAATATTTCTATTATTTGACATTGTGACTATGTTAGGTAGATTCTATTCCACTCAATTTAGCAAATGTTAATAAATACCTGTTGGTTGTCCCAAATACCTTGGGCTCCAAGCTAGATTTCAGGCCCAGAATCCAACCACTTCTGCCCACTTTCCCTACCACCACCCAGATGGGAGCCACCATCACCTCTCACCTGGATGACTGCAAGAGCCTCTGCTGGTGCTGCTTCCACCTTGCCCTCAACAAGGTCTGTTCCTAACACGTTATGAGAGTGGTCCTCTTACTTGTCACATCATCCCACCCTTCTTCTTCAAACCTTCCACAGCCCTCCCCATCTCAGAGTAAAACCCAAAGCCCACAAGGCCCTCTGTGCCCAGACCTCCTGTTTTCTGTCTGACCTCATCTCGTGGCTTCAGACACTGGGTCTCTGTGCTGTTCCTCATACTCCCTAGAGCCTTTGCGCAGGAAATGCTCTTGTTTGCAGCTCTCTCCTTTACCTTATTGGAGAAACCTACCCTGACTGCTCTATTTAAAATTGCAATCCACCCATGCCCCGAGTTCCCACTCCCCTTACCCTCCTCTGCTTGGCTTTCTGCACTGTACCTTATAAGCACATCTTTATAACTATAGATCTGTTACTTATTGTCTGACTTCCCTCCCACCCCACCCTCTACCTTACTTACTAGAATACAGGCCCCACAATGGAGGAATCTTTGTCTTTTTTATTCTTCCGCCCAACTACCTAGAACACCAGCAATCAGGAGCAATAAATGTTTATAGAGTGAATGAACGCCTTCCCTCACCTCTCTACCATTTCCCCAGATAGACTTCCTCAATTTTGTTTGTTTTATTTGTGCCAATTGTCTCTCATCTGCCTCTGTGCTACAGACCCTCTCCTGAGCTCCAGCTGCCCACCTCAGTCACTTGGATGTCTCACAGTTGGGTCCAGAACTCACATGCATATTCTCCACAGTGCAGTTAAATTCATACTTTGAAATTTAAATCCAATCATGTCACACCCCTGCTAAAAATCCTTCTATTGTTTCCCATTACTGTTAGGATAAAGATTAAAATTCTTTCATTCTCTGCATCACCTGGTTCCAACACATCTCCATTGATCTACAATCCTCCCTTGACTCATTCCAGTTGTCCTGGCCTTTCATTTCTTCAAAAGTACCACATTCCCTATGACCTAGAGCTTCACTTTGCTAATTCCACACTCAGCTTTAACACTGCTCTCTCTAGAAAGCCTTTCCAGACACCGTAGATGGGGTCTTCCTGTCTTAGACCCCCGTATTGTATAAAGGTACACAGTGCACCTCTTCATAACATTCAGTAGAGTGACTAATGACTCACTGAGTCCCTGTTTTCCCCATAGAGTTCCAGGCTCCGTGGAGTTCCAGGCTTCATAAGGGCAGGGTTCATGCCTGCCATCTTCCCCACTGTACCCCCAGTGCCTAGGGCAGTACTTGGCATAGAGCAGGTATTTAATAAATGGTTATTAAATAAATGAAGAAACTGATGTGACTACAACTGGAGTACACTATTCTCTTTCTCCACTCCCACATTCCTGAATCTTTTTTCTTGATGTCTCCAAATCAACATGATAGGAAGAGGAAATTGGAAGATGAAGAGAGGCCCTACATCCTGAACCCCCAATACCAAGCCTAGGAAGTCTGCCCTACTCAGCTAGCCCAGGAAAAATTTATTTTATACCAGGGGGCAAAAGAGGAGAGTCATGGAATGATGTGATGGAAAGAATGCTGAGTTTACAGTAAGAAATGTAGAGTTTAAGCTGCCCAGTGGCTCACGCCTGTAATCTCAACACTTTGGGAAGCTAACACAGGTGGATCACAAGGTCAGGAGATCAAGACCATCCTGGCCAACATGGTGAAACCCCATCTCTACTAAAAATATAAAAAAAAAACTGGTGGCGGGCACCTGTAATCCCAACTACTTGGGAGGCTGAGGCAGGAGAACCACTTGAACCCAGGAAGCAGAGGTTGCAGTGAGCCGAGATCCCGCCACTGCACTCCAATCTGGCAACAGAGTGCAACTCCATCTAAAAAAAAAAAAGAAATGTAGAGTTTAAAATTCCAACTCAGCATCTTGAGAGCTGTGTGGTTTTGGATGTGTCTCAGCCTCACTCCTTTCATCTGTAAAGTGTGGATACTAATCCCCACTTCACAGGCTTGCTGTATTAAACGTAATACTGTGCATGAAAATGGTTCCTTAGCTCTAAAGCCTAGAACACACAAATGTTAGTTAATATTGATAATGGTAACATAGGAGTAGTTACAATGGAACAGCCAAATGCAATTTGAGACTTGACTAATGGGACTTAATTTACCCTATACATAATAAATAACTGAGAAATAATTCCTGAATGGAGGTACATGGAAACTGCACAAACAAAATATAACACTACATAATGATTTATAGAAACAAGATTTTACAGCATATTCTCTAGTCCCCTCCAGCATTCCTCCTGGAAACAACCTTACCCTAGGACCCAGGGAACTGCAGGGGATGCATTTGGTGAAGATTTGCCCAGGTTCCAGACTTCCCAGAAGTGCAGCCCTCTCCTGCCCCAGAAGGCAGACTGTTTTCCGTGCCTCCACAGCATGATGTAAGGCCAGCAAACAGCGGGCGCTCAGCAATGCCAGTATATAGCAAGCGCTCAGCAATACCAAGCTGGCTCTCCTCCATGGACCTTCAGGTCCATGTTGGCCAAAACAGTCTTGGTTCCCATGCCTACATCAGTGTGTAAAAATTCAGGACTAAGTCTCTAACCCCTCATTATGTCCATTACACCTACAAGGGCATGAAGTTACAGCCTGTTATCAGAAATGAAGTTTGACTTTTAGCAGGTTAGGCCTAACTAGAGTTCAGAGGAATATACAAAGCATTTCTTCATTTTCCCTGTGGAGTCCCTTATCAGTTCCCACTCAGATGAGCGCTAGAAAATAACCTTCCCTCTCTGCCTCCCCACCTCGTATGTCCTATCCTACCAACTGCCCCCATTAGCATTTGAGTTTCACCTGGAAGGGGCAGTATACGTTCACTAGGGTTGTGTGTGAATCTAGAAGAGGCTATAGGTCCTTCTGGTCATTCGGAGCAGCCCATCTCCAAAACAGCCCTCTCTTTTTGCTAATATTGACTACTTTGATAGCATCCTTGTGTCACATCAAAACCCCCGGCCTGGTAAGATGGAATAATATAATTATGCATCCCTCCACTGCTCACACTGAATGTTTCTTCTCCTGTACTTTCTTTTGAATTCATCCTCTCTTGCAAAGATGCTGATAAAATCCTGCAGGAGCTGGATTTTACGCAAAAAAAAAAAAAAAAAACTTAAGATGCTGCTAAATAAATTAACTGCCAGGCTGACACAAATTGTATCAAAGTGGAAACTGTGTCTCTGTGCCAATGGATGACTGGATCCCAGTGTAACACAAACAAAGCAAGAACAAAGCTGAACAGTTGCTCAGAACTTACAAACTTAAACAAGCTGGAAACCAAGATTCAGGAGGCCATCTGACCTATGACTCACCCTGCTTTCCCATTTCGGGTGGGAGCAGGGAGAGCTGCCTGGGGGAGGCTGCCCTGGCTGACTCGCCCTCACACTTTCCATCTCCTCTTCCCCCAAATGGTACACAGGCCATGAAATAGTGACGACAGCAGTCTGCCTACCAGAGGCACGTGGGCAAGGGCTCTCAAGAAGACAGCAAAGAACCTCAACATTCTCCAAATTCAATTCTTAATCCCACCATTAGCTTCCTAAATGACCAAGCGCAAGTTGGGTAATCTCTAAAATGTAGGATATTTGTGATATGCTCCATATGGGACATTGTTAAATACATTGTTATTGTTCATGGGCTTCAGGTAATTCTTTTGAAAAATGAATTTGTCTTTATATTCTGACCATGAAATATAATCATGTAGAAAAACAACACATAATCATTATAGAAAATTTGAAAATACAAAGGAAGAAAACCCAAATTGCCTGTAACTCTATGACCTAAAGGTAACTACTATTAGCACCAGGCATTGGCCAGCTGCCGTGGCTCATGCCTATAATCCCAGCACTCCAGGAGGCTGAGGTGGGAGGATCACTTGAAGCCAGGAGTTCAAGACCAGCATGGGCAACAAAGCGAGGCCCCCAACTGTCTAAAAAAATTGTTTAATTAGCCAGGTGTGGTGATGCACACCATGGTACCAGCTACTCAGGTGGCTAAGGGAGGAGGATCCTTTGAGCTCAGGAGGTTGAGGCTACAGTGAGCCATGATCACACCACTGCACTCCAACCGGGGCAACATAATAAGACCTTGTCTCTTAAAAATACATAAATAAATAAATAAAATTTCAAAAAATAGGCATTTTGTTTATTTTATTTTATTGTTTTAGAGACATGCACTGTCACCCAGGCTAGAGTGCAGTGACATGATCATAGCATACTGCAGCCTTGACCTCCCAGGCTCAATCAATCCTCACACCTCAGCTTCCCAAGTAGCTCAAACTACAGGCACATGCCATCAGACCTGGCTAATTTTTTGTATTTTTTATAGAGATAGGGGTCCTGCCATGTTGCCCAGTCTGGTCCTGAACTCCTGGCCTCAAGCAATCCTCTTACCTCAGCCTCCCAAAGTGCTGGAATTACAGGCATGAGTCACTGCACCCAGCCCAGGATTTTCCTTTAACTCTTCTGTGTGTGTACATATATAGAGATAGATACAGCTATTCAGATATACTTTAAAAGAAGTATTATTATTGTATAGATGTAGATATATGTATATCCATATACATATATAATTTTGATACTTTTATATTTGTAATTGACACATAATTATATATTTATTGGATACATAGTACTGTTTTGATGCATCTAATGTATAGTGATCAGATCAGGGTAACTAGGATATCCATCATCTCAAATATTATTTTTTTTACAAACTCTATATGTGTGTCCTGTTTTTATTGCCTAACATTGTATCCAAGCCATTTTTCCATAACTTTAAAAGTCTTTCTAGAAACCGCTTTGCATAAAGTTCTGCATAAGATTCCATCATAGGGTTTTAGTAAAATCATGTTGTGCTATAAATACAGAGTAGAGTAACTAGTAGCAAAGTGTTCATCAAACAGCCTGATATGAGCACACACCAGACCCCATTTTAGGATCTGCTGCCTTAGTAATGCCCATCAGGCAAAGTTCACAATTTTATTCAACAGCCATTTCCCTGGTGCTTTTGTGAAATGAAGAAAATAAAGTCTCCTGCAGTAAGAAACAGTACTTTCTCTCTTTCTGGAATTAAACAATTATCTTAGTGGCTCACACAATTCCTTGAACAGACAGGTGATAAATGCAGTTGTTTACAATGTCAGTAGAGCACAGGATTGACAGCAGGCTAGAGCGCCTGTGATGCCTCCCTCAGCAGTACAGGCCCCTGGTGAGCAAGATTTGTGCAGGGTTCATCTTCATGTCCCCCAAGCACCTGTCCCCCACACACTTTGCATGTACACACAATGAGCACTCACACTCATCAGCTTTTTTTTTTTAATTTTATTTTATTTTATTTTATTTTTTTATTATACTTTAAGTTCTAGGGTACTCATAGGTGGGAACTGAACAATGACATCACTTGGACTTGGGAAGGGGAGCATCACACATCGGGGCCTATCATTGGGGGGAGGGATTGCAATGGGAGTTATACCTCATCAGCTTTTTTGAGCCCTGTCTTAGTCTGTTCAGGCTGTGATATTGTCGGATATTTGTACCCGCCCAAATGTCAGTTGAAATGTGATCCCCAATGTTGGAGGCGGGGCCTGGTGGGAGGTGATTGGGTCATGGGGCTGGAGCATTCATGAATGGCTTACTGCTTCCTCATGATAGTGAATGAGTTCTCATGAGACCTGGTCGTTTAGAAGTGTGTGGCCCCCTCCCTGCCTCTCTCTTGCTCCTGCGTTCACCATGTCATGTGTAGGCTTATGCTTTGCCTTCCGCCATGACTGGAAGCTTCCAAAGGCCTTCCCAGAAGCAGAAGCCATCACTGTGCTTCCTGTACAGCCTGCAGGACCATGGGCCAGTTAAACCTTTTATAAATTACCCAGTCTCAGGTGTTTCTTCGTAGCAGTGAAAGAATAACAAAATACAGGCTGCTATAACAAAATGCCTTAGACTAGGTAGCTTATAAACAACAAAAATTTATTTCTCAATGGAGATAATTTGTAACACTGAGACCTAAAGCCTTCCAAATAAATGCTGCATTGCAACAAATAAATAAATAAATAAAGTGAACCTGCTCTCCCACCCCCAAAAAAGAAATCTATTTCTCACCGTTCCAGAGGCAGGAAGTCCAAGATCAGGCATGAGCAGCTCTGGTGTCTGGTGGGAGCTCTCTGCTTCACAGATGGTAATTTGTTGCTGTGTCCTCACATGGCACAAAGGGGGAAAAGGCTCTCTTCAGTCTTTTACGAGGGCACTAATCCCGTTCATGGTTCATTAGCCTGCCCTTGTTGCTTAATCACTTCCCAAAAGGCCCAACTTCTTAATACGATCACATTCGGGATTCAGTTTCAAGTATGAATTTGGGGGGACACCAACATTCAGAACCTAGAAAGCACCTACTTTTGGCCTACTTAGCCAGACGCTGAGGAGGAGTTTTGATTTGAAGTTTTGTAGGAGGATAAAATACATACATTTGTAATAGAAAAAAACAGCAAACGTAACTGTAGTTAAGTGAATCTGTTGTGCTCCCATTCTGGTCTCTGATCTAGAGCACATACATGTGACACAGTGCCTGGCTGAAACAGAGGATGAGAGGGAACCCCGCAGAGCTCACCATGCATGGTGATACCTTAGTAGTGGCACATAGCTCAGGCAAACCCTTCAACATACCCTCAAGCAGCACAAACTCCATTCTCCAGCGTATGGCGGGCCTGCCCAGTGCCTCCTTAGAGCATCTCTGTCTCCTGGCTCCTCTGCCTGGCCAATATCTAACTCTTATTCTATATTTTCTGGATCCTATTCTGATACCCCATCTCCTCAGCTTTTGGCTCCTCCCATTCATACTCCCAGGATTCCACCCTTCCCTAATCTCACTGTTTCACCTCCTTGTGACTCAGACTGAATCTAATACACATCCCTGACCCTTGAACACCACAGATCTTGCTATATTCCATGCCATTCTAGGCCCAAGGGTGATGACCCACAAAGCTACTGCCTCCACCCCGTTTTCTGGGTAGAATACGCTGCTGTCACATGTGCGTGTAGAGCAGAAAATACTGCCATCATTGTGGCATCCGTGCATCAGTGAGCTGGCTTAGGTGGAAATTCACAAGGACACACCCTGACTGTGGAAGGTCTGATGTTCTTCACTTAGGAGGCGGGGTAAACAAGCTATGTAGACCTGAGCAATGAATTCCTGATATGGACTGCTCCCAACCCTTGGATGCCAAAGCAAGGAAACCAAAGAATATACCCAATGAGATCTTCCCCTACTGGGTTAATGCCTGCAACTTAGGCATTTCAGTAAAAGCCACTCTCCTTTCATTTAGTTAAAAGTGGCATGACACCAAATATATGCAAAACACATGGAAGTGTTTATGCATTTCCCATAGCTGATCACAATGACAAGATTCTCAGTTGAAAGTTTCAGAAACCCAACTCACGTGATCTCAAGCAAAATATGAGATTTGTGGGGTCCATGCAACTAAAACGTACAGGAGCGTAATTGACATAAGAGCTTAGATTACAACATCAAACTTGGTCTCTCCTTTTTTCCTGCCTTGTTTTCATCTTGAATGGCTACATTTAGGCAGATACTTCCTATGTAATGGCAAGAGAACAACCAATGGCTACAGATTTATATCCTATAATCTAACAGCATCAGTGCAAAGGGAACTTTTCTCTCCCAGGAGATTCTCAAACATTCTGGAATCCAATCTCATCGCTTGGGCTCCTGGCCTGAGTCACTTGCCTATCTCTGAATCAACCACTGTGATCAAGGGAAAGGGATAAACCACACAATCTGGGTTGGGAAGACACTGTTTCTCCAAAAGAAAATTAGGGAGCTACTATCATAAGAGGAAGAAATTGATACTTGAAGGCAAAAATAACAAATATACCCAACAACCCACCCCTTGGCTTCTCATTTTCTATACATATCCTTCTTTCCATTTGTTCAATTTCAGTAATATCCCTACCTAACATAATGTAACTATACTACATACTTCCAAAAATTAAGTCATTCCCTCTACAGTCATAGACAACCCAAACTTATGCCCCGTTTTTGCACCCAGCTCCAAGACCAAGATCTCAAGGTCATACAGATTTCTATCAATGTGATCTGTATATAGCAATTCAGTTTGACACCCTAGAGGCTAAATGATGAATGTAACCCACCCCAACACACTCAATATATAAGACAGAAGAGAAAAGAGCAGAATATAATAGAATTTCCCATTTGGAAATGAGAAGGGGAAACAGCCTACTGTGATCACCAGTCCTTTATGTACATCATGGTCTGTTGGACAAGAACAGCAAGGACTCACACTAGCAGGGGACTGAGGTCCTTGACCAGCCGATCTGACAACCCTGGTTCTGCTGTCTGAGAAGGTCCCCTTTGCCAGTAGTCCTCCATTTCCACTTCTGAGGTGGGACCCTGGGAGGATCCTTTAGTGACCCATTTCCATATGGTGCAGATTTGAGAGCAGGGGTTTACCTTGGGCTGACCAGTCAGAGGCCTTTTTCAATCATGCTGGGATTTTTCTGGCAAAGCAATTCCCTAAGAAGTTTATAACTTAGTACTCTTTCAGTCCATTTGCATCTGGTCATTTCATGGGACATTAGGCAAAGCAAGAGACAGTGTCCTCATCTAGACTCTGGCCTGGGAGTTCTGTTTCTTAGCAGCAGCCTCAGGGCTCCACCCTCCTTCTCAACTTAATGGCCTCCACTTTATCCTCTGCATCAGTGAAATTCAAACTACAGCCTGGAATGGGGAGGCCCTGCTAATCTGCCTCTTGCCGTGCAGCTCAGGGATAATTACTATTTTAATGAATCACTGATTTGTAGTCTCACAGCCATCTCTTCCTCCATAGTCTATGATTAGAAGACTTTTTAATATTTTTACTGACATGTAACACACATATAGAGAAGTACAGAAATCACACATCTTACAGCCCACACAAATCATCACAAAGTAAGCACCCCCGTGTAACCATCGCCAGGTCAAGAAATAGAACAAAACCAGGACCTCAGAAGCCCCTCTTTTCCCCTTCCTATAACTAACCCTTTCCCTTGTCCCCAAAGGTCTCCATTCACTTGACTTCTAACATCATATATTCATTTTGCCTGGTCTTGAATCTTACATAAATGAGACTCTATGGTATTTCATCATATCAAGCTTCTTTCACTCAAAATTAGATCTGCAAGATTCTTTCATGTTGTTGCACGTAGCAATAGATTGTTCGGTGTATTTACAAAGTGTTCATTGCAAAACTACACACAACGTATTTACCCACTCTGCATTGATGGGTATTTGGGCTTTCTCAATTTGGGACTATTGCAAACAATGTCGCTAATAACTTTTTTTTTTGAGACAGGGTCCCTCTCTGTCACCCAGGCTGCAGTGCAGTGGTCCAATCATAGCTCACTATAACCTTGAACTCCTGCACTCAAGTGATCCTCCTGCCTCAGCCTCCCAAGTAGCTAGGACTACAAGTACACACTACCATGTCCATCTAATTTTATTTTTATTTTTTATTTTTTGTAGATATGGAGTCTTCCTATGTTGCCCAGGCTAGTCTCGAATTCCTGGCCTCAAACAATACTCCTGCGTCAGGCTCCCCAAAACACTGGGCTTAAGCGCTTGAGCCATGGTGCCAAGTCAGCACATTTTTTGTGTGTTTTTTCTTACACATATGCACACATAGATCTAGGAGTGGAATTGCTTTGTAGTAAGGTATGCATACATTCACCTTTAATAGATAATGCCACACTGTTTTCCAAAGTATGTGGGCCTCTTTATACTCCCACCAGCAGAGGACGAGGGTTCAACAGTTCCACATATTCATTAACACTGATATGATCAGTTGTTTTTTTTAGATTTTAGCTGTTCTCCTAGAATGTGTAGTGGGATCTCCTTGCTGTTTCCAGACATGTCCCTGATGACAGGTGAGGCTGAGCACTTTTCCTGTTGATTGTCATCTGGATCTCCTCTGTTGTGAAATGCCCTGTCAATCTCTTCCTCTCACTGTTGTATTGAACTGACTGTCCTTTTCTGATTTACTGATTTATTTGCTGGAGTTGTTTGTATATTCCACATAGGAGCACTTTGCCAGTTGTCATCTGTCCTGGAGGAGTCAAAATCGGGCTCCAGCTCCTTCCCAATTTTAGTAGTATCTTCTGTTCTGTTTCCAGTGTCTCTGTCTTTGCTGGAATGAGCTTCATCATGTAACAGAGAACTCACCTTTTCCAACCCTGAAAAGTACAGTGTTGCCTGGCTCTCAGCTACCAAAAGAGAAAGGACTTCTTTTATCAGAGACGAATTTTTCTTCTTTTTTAACTTTCAGATGATAGAAGTTTGTCTTTTTCTCAAAGGAACTCACTAAGAACTTCAGGAAGTAGCCTACACACTCCACAGCCTGAAAAGTTCTATCAAGTGCTTTAATGACCCAGTTTCCAATGGCATATGTTGTGAGTCCTAAGGGAGAACAGGCAACAATTTAATATGCTTTATCGGAGCATAACAAAGACTGCCAACTTCTTAGCCAGGGATAGGAGACCTTTATTGCCTTCCATTCTACCTTCAATTTGCCAATCCACATTTTAGGGTCTATTACTTGTAACACTCCATTGCTAGGTACCGCTTCCTGCCAGTAATCTTTTGCAACCCTAACTAACTTACATACAAAAGAAAAAAATAAGGTGGCGGATGAGGGGAAAGATTTATTATGCAATGTAACTGAATCATCTGTCACAGCTGCATACAGGTCTCAAGCAATTTCATTTGGACCAAGTTTCTCATCATCCCTCTGTTCTCCTCTCCTCATCCCTCTACTACTCCTTTGTGTCAGCTTAATTCATTCATTCAGGTAGGTAGGCAGGTAAAATAGCCCCCAGCAATTCCAGGCTAGCCTGTTATCTTTTCAGACACCCAGGACAGGGAGAACTTGTCTTTCCCAAGAGTTCCAACAGAAGTTCTGAAATTAAGCCTCACTGACCTGGCTCAGAACATGTGCTCACACTGGAATCATGGGCACAGAGGCCCCTTCACACCCAAAGAAAACCCAGTGTGCGTTTCTGAAGGAGGCACAATGGAGACTGGGCAGGTGAAAACAAAAGGTATTCTCGACAGTTATTTACTAATTGAAAGCATCTTAAAAACTTGTGACAACTCCTATCACCCAATATTCATCTTCCTTACCCCTTCTTCCTGGCTGATGGAATCTCAATTTCGCTTGCTTGGCAATATGTCCAGTTTCAGGGCATGAATCATAACCAGTCTAAACCAAGGACAATAGGCACACTCCCCTTGTCCAGATTATTTAATGGGTGGATTTATAACACTCTCTGATCAATAAGATAGACAGAAGATCGACTTGGGAGGTGATTTTCCTTCCCAAGAGGAAGGAAGGTTTATGCAGACAGCCCACTTGCTGTCCTGGTCACCTCCAAGCCTATTCCCAGTTCCTGCCTCTGGATGTAGTTGTATGAGGACGTGATGCCTGGAGCCACAGCAGCCATCTTGTGGACTGTAGGGGGAAGGCTGAGAGAATACCAGAGATGCCAAGTTAGTGCCCTGACAACGTGGAATTACTGATCCGATCCAGAAATACCACCTCCAGTCTGCTTGTTCAGAATGCAATATGTATAAAGCCATTGGTTTTCAGGCTTTCTGGTTCTTACAGCTGTAAGTACTCTAACTCTCCCATAACTATTCTCCATAAACACACGGGAGCCTCTCTTCACGTAGCTGTGGCAGGCAAGGAATAAGCAGGAGTTCAGTCAACCATCATTCCTTAAGGTGAAACCACCTGGATTATCCCCATCTCACAGTACACAAATCCGGGACTGAAAAAGGAACACAAGCTATGCATGCACTTCCTGTCCCAGAATCTCTATCACTCTTCTCACTTTGTATTAGCCTGAACCTTATGAAACTGACAACATCTTTCTATGTAAGGCTTAATGTGTTGTGCTCAAGCCTTTCTATGTAAGGCTTGAGAGGTGGGGTGCTGCATAATAAATTTAGGGTGTCCTAAAATTTTATTTACTTTTACAAAGTGTAGAAGCAGAGAAATTGTTTCCTTCATTTTCAAGCCATGGTGAATCCTTGAGCAACAGAGAACAAAATAATAATAGTAAATGGTGCTGGGGAGATCTGGCGAAGATGCAGCTGTTGCTCATCACCCTGGGAGAAAGACTTGCTGTTTATCAACCGGATACACAGCCTTGGCCTTTGGGTACTCTAAACTAGCACTAGTCAATAGAAGTTTCTACAAGGATGGAAATATTCTATTCTGCACTGTCCAACAGAGTAGTCACTATCTACATTGGCTAGTAAGCACTTAAAATGTGGCCTACTGTGACTGAGAAAATCAATTTTAGTTATACGTAATTTTAATTCATTTCAATTTCAATAGCCACATGTGGCTAGTAGCTACTATGTTAGTCAAAGTTCTCCCAACAAACAGAACCAACAGGAGATACACATTAAATAATATATATAATATAAACTATACATATCACATATTACATATTTTATGTGTGTACATACATATTGTATATATATACATATTGCCTGTCACTTCTGCATGAAGAGTACACACACGTAAAATGTGTAATATGTAATGTATATATTACATATATTGTTTCAGTATAATTAGATATATAACATGTATATATGTACACACACATAAAATATATAATATGTGATCTGTATCTTACACACAAGCATACACATACATGCACATAGAGAAAGAAAAATTTTGAGAACTGGCTCATGCAATCATACAGGCTAAGAGGTCCCATGATCTACCGTCTGCAAGCTGGAGACCCAGGAAGGCTGGTGGTGTAGTTCCGTCCTAGTCTGAAGGCCTGAGAACCAGGGGAGCCAATAGTGTAAGTCTCAGTCTATGAACAGGAGGAGATTGATGCCCCAGCTCAAGCAGTCAGGCAGAAAAAGAGGCAAGTTCTCCCTTCCTCTGCCTTCTGTTCCATTCAGGCCCTTGACAGATTCGATGGTGCCTACTCACATTCAGGAGGGCAATCTGCTTTACTGAGTCCACCAATTTAAATGCCATTCTCATCTGGAAATACCATCATAGGCATACCCCGAAATAAGTGTTAGTCAAACAGCTGGGCATCTCTGATCCAGACAGGCTGATACATAAAGTCAACCATCACAGCAACCACACTGGACAGTGCAGCTCTAGGCTTTTAATGACTGTTCTCATGACCTCATTTCAATTGCAGAAACTGACTTTGGTCTTGCTCCATCATTTCTAGTATAAGCTAACTCTTATGGTAAATACGACCTGAATAGCCAAGTGCAGAGAAAGCTATAACCAACCTAAATCCTTAGCTAATCTAGATGGAGAAGGCCAAGGCAAGTTGTGTGACACTGCTGCCCTGGTCCCAATAGGACTGATACCCACAGCTAAGCAGAGAGTAATTTATGGGGACTGAAAATCAGCAAGAATTAGAGGCTCACTTCTCCCCAAAACCAGACTTTAAAGAAAATTAGGTACTAACACCATCTCTTCAGTTCGTGTATTTGTTTAAGGGTGATGAGGAATGATGGTGATGGTTCAAAGTTTGTCCACGAGTTTCTCAACCCCTATTAGGGTAAAAGCACATCCACTGCAGACATGACAGTGTCTATGAAAGTCTGCAATCCTCTTTCCCAGCGCAGAGCTCTGCTTATTGCAGCAGAGCTCTAAGATGGAGCTAAGAGAGCTTTATATTCGGCCATCCACCTATTAATTTAATATATTGACTCTCTCCTGTGTGTCAAGCACTGCCATATGCCCTGGAGATACAGAGATGGGCAAAACAAAGTTCCTGTATGCATGGAGTTTACTTTAAAGAGGCTCATTCTAAGAAGGCTCTTTGAAAATAATCCCTGGAATGATCCTGCAAGGTCAACATGGATTCTCAAACAAGGCATCATGGTAACCTCCTATTAAAAATTGGCCTTCTTTAGAAGAGAGCTTGGTATTCTAAGGAATTTGGCGTATATCCTACTCATTTGCAGCCTTTTCAGTGCCAGAATCAGTCCTGGAGTATCAGAGCAGGTTTCTATTCTAGAGTTTCAGGGAAATCTCGAGATGTGTTATGCTACATATACCATGGCTAAGAAGATGACAATTGTCTTAACACAAGTCCCCAGGAAGGACCTAGTAACTGCTTGACTCCTCAGGCCCCAGTCACCAGAACATCCAGGGAGGTGGATGAGCCTCTCAAAGGCTCTGCGGTGGTGGGCAGTTCAGGGCACCAGCATTTGCTTCTGCTTTCTCTAGAATTTAAACAAGCTCATAAACTTTTAAACTCTGCTCCAAAGACTCCAGGACTAGTCAACTCTCTGACATACTAAGACAGCAGGCTCATCCTGAGAAAAGAGTCCTATAAAAAGATATGGTCAGTGTAGTTGAAAAGGTACAAGAATGGGACAACCTGACTTGTAAATTGACTGCGGTAACTTCTTGGTCAGTTTGTGTGTTGTTTCACGGATTTACACATTCACTTGGTGCATATGTGCCCAGAGATGTACTAAGTGCAGAGGGAGCAAAGATTTAAAAAAAATATGGTACCCGACCTCAAGAAGCTTTTAAAGAAGACAGAATACACTACTCAGGTGATGGAAGCACTAAAAGTCTCCGAAGTTGCTACTGTATAATTCATCCATGTAACCAAAAACCACGTGTAATCCAAAAGCTATTGAAATAAAAAATATTAAAACTTGAAAAGAAGATAGAATAAACAAATTACAATACAGAAGAATAGCACTAGAAAGAAGGCATAGCCTGGGTACCTCTGTGAACACAGAGAAAAGGCCCTGAGCCAGGGCTTGGTGAGTGGGAGGATGGTCAGAGAAAGCATCTCAGGGGAAACCAACCTGAACTGAGTCTTATAGAATGATCTGAAAGTGGTGTGGTTTGCCACGGTTCTCAACTTTCACTGTACCTCAGAATCCCCTGGGAACAGGCTAAAGCCTGAGACCTTTCCAGGCCAATTAAATGAGAACTTTTGAAAGTGAGGCCCTTTGCCTTTGAAGGTGAAGTACGGGTGGTTAGTAAAAGCTCCCAGGTAACTCTAACGTGCAGCCAGGGTTGCGATCCACAATTCTTCCAGTAAGGGTGACACACAAGTGGCACCTCCCTGACTGTTGACATTCTCAGGTTAGTATGGCACCAATACAGAATTAAAACAAAACAAAGAAAACGGTGGTTCATATTCATTGGAATAAACTAGTACAGCAGAAGATGCACCAGCAAAACCAACGCACAGAACAATTCAGCAAGGGATGATTTATGTGGGGAAATAATTATGGCAGAAATTAAATGGCTCCAGAAAAATGTGAACTCCTTCATTTAGAGAAATGTATCACAGATTAAACGTGCTTTAAACTTAACCCTTATCTAAGCCTTAAATGGGGACAGCACAAAACCAGGGAAATAAACAGAAGCCCTGACTTATCCAAACATACCCCAGAGAGAGCTCAAATCAGATGACAGCATGTATGTTGTTCCTCAGTGAGAGAAATTAGACTCAAATGCCACCAAACAAAACACCTAGCGTTTGAAAGAAAGGAAAGTGAGGAAGGAATGAAAAGAACAACATAAATATAAAGGAAAGTGAGGAAGGAAGGAAGGAAGGAAGGAAGGAAGGAAGGAAGGAAGGAAGGAAGGAAGGAAGGGAAGGGAAGGAGGGAGGAAGGAAGGAAGGAAGGAAGAGAGAGAGAAAGAGAAAGAGAAAAGAAAGAAAGAGAAGGGAAGGCAGGGAGGGAGGGAGGGAGGAAGAAAGGAAAGAAGGAAGGAAGGAAGGAAGGAAGGAAGGAAGGAAGGGAGGGAGGGAGGGAGGGAGGGAGGGAGGAAGGGAAGGATGGGGAAGGGGAAAGGGAAAGGGAGGAAGGAAGGAAGGAAGGAGGGGAGGGAGGCAGGGAGGGAGGAAGGAAGGAAAGAAGGAAAGGAAGGAAGGAAGGAAAAGAGAGAGAAAGGGAGGAAGGAAGGAAGGAAGGAAGGAA
>NW_016804690.1:108324-128838 GCF_001698545.2 Rhinopithecus bieti
GAGGAAGGAAGGAAGAAAGAAAAGGGAGGAAGGAAGGAAGGAAGGAAGGAAAGAAGGAAGGAAGGAAGGGAGGGAGGGAGGGAAGGAACCGGTGTGGTAGCTCATGCCTATAATCCAGTACTTCAGAAGGCTAAGGTGGGCAGATCACTTGAGGCCTGGAGTTTGCAGATCATTTCAGGCCAGGAGTTTGAGAGCAGCCTGGCCAACAAGATGAAAACCCATTTCTACTGAAAATACAAAAATTAACTGGGTGTGGTGGTGCATGCCTGTAATCCCAGCTACTCGGGAGGGTGAGGCAGGAGAATTGAGTTAAACCAGGAGGCAGAGGTTGCAGCGAGCCAAGATCGCGCCACTGCACTCTAGCCTGGGCGACAGAGTAAGACTCCAAAGGAAGGGAGGAAGGGATGAAGGGAGGAAGGGAGAAGGGAGGAAAAGAGGGAAAGTGGGGAAGGGGGGTAAGCGGGAAGGGAGGGAGGGAGGGAGGGAGAGAAAGGAAGGGAGGGAGAAAGGAAGGAAGGGAGGGAGGGAGGGAGGAAGGAAGGAAGGAAGAGAGGGAGGGAGACAGGGAAGGACAGATGAATTTGCATGTAACCCGGCATGTTCATCTTTCTATTTTATATTATATACCTTTGCAAAAATAGAATTTGCCAGCCAAGATTAGCCCTGTGGATTAGGTTGTTTGAAATCACTGTTCCTGCAGTGAGGGCCTGTAGCTGATGTGCCAAAAAAAAAGGGTGAGACAGTTATCTCCGGAAGAATTATGCAGGGCAGCATGAAGAAGAGCCAGTTCCTTCCTGCACCCTCTGGTGAGGAGCTCTCTATCCCCAGGCAGGGCAGTGGCTACCGGCTTGACCAGGCTTTACAAAGGTGCTAGTATTTCACACCCTGATCTTCCTGCTGTGCCTGCCTCAAACTGAGTATACACAGTGAAGAACACTTGTCATTGGGGTCTTATCTGTTAAGTTTGCTTCTAAGTGAGAATCCTTGGTTATTAAGCACCTGTTTTCCCATCTTAAATTCCTGCACTAGGTCTTCTCAATTTCTTGTTATTGTAAATCTTACCTTCCTGGGGTTTGTGGTCTGCTTCACAGTACTCTTTTTGCACGACTGGGGTAAAAAGAAGCCTGTTCCCTACCAGAGAATAAAGATGCTCCATCAGTGACATAAAATCAAAATTATAGACCCTGAATAAAAACATCACATAGGCCAGGCACAGTGGTTCATGCCTGTAGTCCCAGCACTTTGGGAGGCCAAGGAGGGCAGATTACTCGAGGCCAGAAGTTTGAGACCAGCCTGGCCAATATAGCAAAATCCCATCTCTACTAAAATTACAAAAAATTAGCCAGGCATGGTGGCACAGGCTTGTAGTCCCAGCTTCTCAAGAGGCTGAGGTAGAAGAATCACTTGAACCCAGAAGGCAAAGGTTGCAGTGAGCCAAGATCACACCACTGCAGTCCAGCCTGGGTGACAGAGCGAGACTCTGTCTCCAAAAACAAATCTCATAAACCTCACCAGGCCCTTCTTACTTGCAAGAAATGTATCAGTGGTATTCTCCTACCTTGAGACATACAGGTAATATCTAGGTAAAGTTAAATAGCAATAATAATAATAATAATTAGTAGTAGTAGTAGCAATAGAAGTTGTCATCATAATCAATAATAATAGTAATACTAATATTAATAGCAAGGATTTTTTTTTGTTTTCCTCACATGAGTCACAGCCAACAAAGCAAGTAATCAGTTTTGGCAAATGGGTACCTCCTACAAGTTTTCAAGAGTTTCAATGAAATGGAATGTTGTTTAATAAACAGCAGAATGTTTAATCGTAAATTACACACTGTAGACACAAAGCCTCCTGGGCTTCTCCCTGGCACCTCCAAATCTGAAGTCAGGCAGGTCTTACAATCATAACTGATATGGTTTGGCTGTGTCCCCACTCAAATCTCATCTTGAATTGTAGCTCCCCAAATCCCCACATGTCATGGGAGGTACCTGGTGGGAGGCAATTGAATCACGGGGGCAGGTCTTTCCTGTGCTGTTCTCATGGTAGTGAATAAGTCTCATGAGATTTGATGGTTTTATAAAGGGAGTTCCCCTGCACAAGCTCTCTCTTGCCTGCCTCCATGTAGGACATGCCTTTGCTCCTCATTCACCTTCTGCCATGATTGTGAGGCCTCCCCAGCCATGTGGTACTGTGAATCAATTAAACTTCTTGCCTTTATAAATTGCCCAGTCTCGGGTATATGTTTATTAGCAGCATGAGAACAGACTAATACAATAACCATAGTAGTAACTGCCATTTATTAAGTGCTTTCTCTATGCCAAGAGCTATGGTAACAGTGTTACAAACTTTATCTCACTTCATCTTCAGAACAACCCAGTGGGGTAGGTATTTTATAGATGATGAAACTTAGGCTAAAAAGGTAAAGTAATTTACCAAGATCACATGCTCGTAATTGGTACCACTAAGAGATTCAATCCATTGCACCATGCCTGGATCTTAAGAAAACCTGTTTCTAACCACTATTCCTCCATACGAAGCAAAAGGAGGAGTAAACTTGAAATCCCAAGGCTGGCTTCTAGTTCTCCTTCTTCCTCTTGTCCTCTGGAGCTGCACGGGTTGTTGTGTATCTCTGAATCTCAGTTTCCTCAGGGTAAAACGAGGCTAGGCCTCCTGCTCTGCATATGTCATAAGGTTGTCACAGTGACTGAATGAGTATGAGGGGTCTAGAAGAGACCTCTAGGGGCTGAAAAGCAAACAAAAAAGCCTCGATGCCATGGCTCACACCAGTAACCCCAGTGCTTTGGGAGGCCAAGGTGGGAGGATCGCTTGAGGCTGGAGTTCAAGACCAACCTGGACAGCATAACAAGACCCTGTCTCTAAAAAAAAAGTTTTAAAAATTAGGCAGGTGTGTTGGTGCATGCCTGTAGTCCCAGGAAGGCTGAAGCAGGAGGATCCCTTGGAACCCAGGAGTCCAAGGCTACAGTGAGCTATGATTGCACCACTGCACTCCAGACTGGGTGACAGAGACCTTGTCTCTAAAAAACTAAATAAATAAAAATAAAAAATAAGACAAGGTCTGAAGACAGGCACCAAGTCTGCCTGGCATCCCCAGTATTTTGCACTCAGTTAATGTTTATTGAAGTAATAATGCATCTGAAAGCGCTTAGAAAGCTATAGTGCATCATAAAGTATGAGGTTCATGAATTGCCTCAGTCTGTGGCCACCTCGGGTGAGGGCTGGCTCTGCTGCTAGAGCCTTCCCAGGGTATCTAGAGAATTCATCTCTAAGGTGCATAAACCTCAGACTTCTAAGCACTAGAAATGAACACCACTCCATTATCCAGTCTACAGATTTCAGTAGCGAACCATAAGCATGCTGACCGGCCACTTGCTAAAGGATGGCTCAGTTTATCAAGCTTTATGATGAAAGGGTCTATTCTTCATTCCTTACCCTCCTCAAGGCACCCCCATCATTCCCAAGGCCCAGCACACAGCATTAACACCTCCACTGGGTTGGCAGTAATAACATCCTAGTGTTTCTCCTCAGCAAAGATTTGCTCAGAAATAAAAAAGACAAGAATATATTTCCCTAATGGCAAATGCAGCAACCCGGATCAAGACTGTTATTCTAAGTGAAGTATCTCAGGAATGGAAAACCAAACATCGTATGTTCTCACTCATAGGTGGGAGTTAAGCTATAAGGACACAAAAGCATAAGAATGATATAATAGACTATGGGGATTTGGGGGGAAGGGTGGGAGGGTTGAGGGATAAAAGACTACACACTGGGTACAGTGTACACTGTTTAGGTGATGGTGCACCAAAATCTCAGAAATCATCACTAAAGAATTTATCCATGTAACCAAATACCACCTGCTCCCCAAAAACCACTGAAATAATAATAATAATAAACTACAAAAAAAGGAATATATTTCCCCTCAGAGAGAAACGTCTTGGAAGGCGAGGCATCAAACGCCACTCCACGGGGGTGAGTAAACCCTGTGGGGTTGAGATCAGCCCCACCGCAGCCTACAAAAATGCTATGTGTAATCAGAGTTTCAGCACCCCGATTTATGAAATGGCTCCATTAAATAGGTTCCCAGTTGGCATTTCTGCACACACTATGGGGTGTGCAGAGCAGGCTCGTGCTCCAAGGCATGCTCAGCACTGCCCCATGGGGGTATGGCAGTCATCCCACCACCGCTGCCAACCTCCATCAGGTCAAGAGAACAGAGAGATAGGGGAAAATGCAAGAAACTGAGATAACCGCCCTCCCTCCACACACACACACAAACATATCCCACAGCCAGAACAGTCATACCTGGCCATCACAATATGCAAGATGTCCCATCTCCAGGATCCAGGTGAAATCCTCCCCTACCCTCTAAAAACAGCTCTTAATTTCCCTGTCACTGAAACAGAAGCAGAGCTGGGGAAGTGGGTGGAGCCATCTGGCTTTATACCTATATCTCCTAAAAAAAAAAAAAAAACAGAGGGGGGCTGGGAAGGGCTCACAAGGAAAGAGTGTGTCACTGTAGCACTGCTTAGAGACAGATTTTCTGGCGGGGATGATGCAATGATGGCAGAGGGTAGGAAAATGTGCTGCAAAGTTTACAATCTGCCCCATCTGTTCAGCGCTGTTCTGTCCGTGGCAGGCGCCGAATGGCTTATCGGCTCTTGCCGTGCAGACACATGCAGGGGCCAGGCTGTCTGGGGAAGCCTACAGAGACATGGAGGGCCAGCACCACTGCCTGGAGCATGCAGAGGGTTTGCAGAGGCCCAACCCCAAAGGCAGAAAGCCCATGACTCTTCATGGCAGCCCTTTTGCTTTGAGATCTAGGAACCTTTCATCTCTAGCATCTCTGGAGCTGCATAGGTTATTGTGTATCTCTGAATCTCAGTTTCCTCAGCGTAAAACGAGGCTAGTCCTCCTGCTCTGCATATGTCATAAGGTTGTCACAGTGACTGAATGAGTATGAGGGGGTCTAGAAGAGACCTCTAGGGGCTGAAAAGCAAACAAAAAAGCCTCGATGCCATGGCTCACACCAGTAACCCCAGTGCTTTGGGAGGCCAAGGTGGGAGGATCACTTGAGGCTGGAGTTCAAGACCAGAGCTAGGCTTTGAAAACACAAGGATGAATAAGATGCAATATCTGTCCTCTAGGGTTCATAGTCTTGTGGGAAGCCCATAGATGTGGTCCAATGGTAGCACCTGGAGTTGACTATGAAGTCAGCAAGGTAAGCTGAGCTGTGAAGGGCTTTATGTGCCAAGCCAAAGTGCATGGATTTTTTTTTTCTTTTTTTGAGTCAGAGTCTCACTTTGTCACCAGGCTGGAATGCAGTGGCACAATCTCAGCTCACTGCAACCTCTGCCTCCCAGTTCAAGCGATTCCCCTGCCTCAGCCTCTCAAGTAGCTGGGACTACAGGCACACGCCACCATGCCTAGCTAATTTTTGTATTTTTAGTAGAGATGGGGTTTCACCATGTTGGCCAGGATGGTATCAATCTCTTGACCTCGTGATCCACCCACCTCAGCCTCCCAAAGTGCTGGGATTACAGGAGCGAGCCACCACACCCAGGTAGTGCATGGATTTTTTTCTCTACATTTGTGGGTCATAAAACACAATCCAGAGGGTACAAGAAGAAAATACTAAAATGTTTATATATTTATTTTTATACAATTAAATACATAATAAGCTAAGCTTTATTAATATTCACTCTAAGCAACAACCTTCATACCTTCACTTGGTCCACTCATCAGTGACCACAAGTCACAGGGTCTTGAGTGATCCTGGGGGAACAGTGGGCATCCCACAACATGGATGGGTTGACAGTGGCGATTCCACTTCTCAGCTCTCATTCAGCATGATGTGGCCTCTTATAGACAAGCCTGGGTAAGTGGAACTACAGAGAAGATTCAGCGTTTAACTATCCCCAAAGTGGGCAAGAGGCTTAAATTTTTTTCTAAAAAGAAACTGTGGGCTGAAGAAATAATGCAAAATAAGACAAACAGCAAGAAAGAGGCAGACCTGACAAGTTGTTAGCCACATTTCAGAGGCAAACAAAACAATATAATCAGATCTCACGAGCCAGCCAAAAAGTTTTCAAATTACCAAAGACTATTTGAAACATGGCTTGGCACATGCTGTTGCTAATGAGGAATCTAACCCTAAGTGTAATTGTGCTCAATATATTAGCTGACAACAGTAATGAAACCATTGCAGTTAACAAGACATTTGAAAATACTGCTTTCATTTTCTTTATCATGTTTTTTGAGTTAATATTTGTGTATACTTCACAATGAGCATAATATATTGGTACAGTAATGCATGTATAAAAGTACAAATAAATGAGCATACATCTGCTGGGAGTGCGTACTCAACACTTTTCACTGCTAGAGTGGTAATCAAATCGATGCAACTGTAAATAGCCTAGACCCCCGCCCAGACCCTCCTGTTCTTGGCTTTCACTTTCCAGGAGTAGTAGGAAAACACTAAAAACATTAAAAGTGGGCACTGCCTACTAAAACTTTGTCAAAGATAATTCCAAAGAGTAAGACCTGCTGGTTTAACCACTCTTTCTTCCTAGTCATGGCCATGTGCCAGAAAGGAACATGTACCCAGCTAAATCTCAGCTCTGCAACTCACCAAGATGTGGGGCAATTCAAGTCACTTCCCTGGCCTAGGCTCCACACATGCAAAATAAAGGAGTGTGAGGTGGTATGGGAGGCAGAGAAGGAGCTTCTATTTTAATGGGGGTTTTGTTGTTGTTGTTTGTTTTTTGAGACAGGGTCTCACTCTCACCAAGGCTGGAATGCAGTGGCATGATCACGACTCACTGCAGCCCCAACCTCCCTGGGCTCAGGTGATCCTGCCACCACACCCTCCCAAGTGGCTGGGACTACAGGCTCGCACCACCACACCCAGTTACTTTTTGTATTTTTCGTAGAGACAGGGTTTTGCCATATTGCTCAGGCTGTTCTTGAACTCCTGGCCTCAAGTGACGCGCCCACCTCAGCCTCCCAAAGTGTTGGGATTACAGGCATGAGCCATTATGCCCAGCTTATTTTAATGTTAATTCTTTGTCTTAATATGTATTTGAAAAATAGTAATTTTCCGTTTATGATGGTGATCTTTTTTAAATCCACTTATGTAAGTTTTACAGGAGTAGATATTAAAATACTAAGCAAATAATATAGCTAGTGTGCAGATTTAGATGTCAAAAACTGGGGGCTGGAGTCTAACTGCGGACTCAGAAACCCTGGCTGGATGATATTTACCTAGTGCCCAGGTCTGAAACTCTATGATTATTCTTAACCTGTACACATGTAAACTAAACTATCATAAGGCCCTTATAGGAGACAATAGGACTTAGACAAGTATGTTCCAGTTCAGTTTAGGTAGATCATGTTATCCCTCTTGACCCCTGATTTAAGATGAACAAATGCAAACCAAAAGATGAATGAAGTAGTTTTTTGTGGTGACAGCTTCTGCTGCTGTTGGAGATGAGGTTTGAAGGAGAGGGGTGTTTGTTTGTTTGTTTGTTTGCTGCTTTAATAAAGAAAGCTCTCTGCCTCGCCGTTGTGGGAGTCTAAAACTACCGTAGAAAGAAATGTCCAAATACCAGCAAAGGGAGGGAAGGAACATGAGCCTCAGGCCCTGTCCCTCACCCAGACGCCCTCTCCCGGCGGAAATGTGCGGGTTTGGTGCCCCCTGCTGGCCTTTCTCTGACAAAGACGGACACCCAACCACGGAGGCCTGGGAGGGCCACTGCAAAATGAGCCTCTCAATGGTCGTGTGAGTGCACACTCTTGCAAAAATGCACCTGAAACAACAGCAATGCATAACGCATGATTGTTAAGAAAACAGATCCCATGAAGTGGCCCTGTGTCTCCTCCTTCCTGCCACTATATTGAATTAATGTGTAACTTGAATAGACAACAGCAGAACCCGGGGGAAAATTCGAAAGGCCTCTTCTCATCACTGCTTCTGTCCTCAGCCAGATGGTTCCCCGTGTTTTCCAGGTGTACTGAGAACACAGTTAGCTTTTGCAACAACCCTTACATGCATCTGAACTGAGGCTGGGAAGTGAAGCTCGGGCATTGCAATCATTTCCTCAAGAAACAAACTGGCCAGGCACAGGGGCTCACACCTGTAATCCCAGCACTTTGGGAAGCTAAGGCAGGAGGATGACTTGAGTCCAGGAGTCTGAGATCAGCCTGGGCAACATAGAGAGACCCTACCTCCAACTCTACAAGAATTTAAAAAAAAAATTAGCCAGGCATGGTGGTATGTGCCTGTAGTCCCAGCTACTCAGCAGCCTGAGGTGGGACGATTGCTTGAGTCTGGAAGGTTTAGGCTGCAGTGAGCTGTGATCACACCACTGAACTCCAGCCTGAGTGACAGAGCAAGATCCAGTGTTTAAAAAAAAGTTAGGTAGGACACATTGTAAATTATACAAAGGGATATAGGCTGCGGGCAGGGTCTCTGTTCTCGAAGGGCTTTCCATCTAGAAAAAGAGGTAAAAACAGAAATGGTTAATAATGTCAGTTACCACTTATTAAGCCAGCCACTTTACCATTATCTCCAATGTTAACAACAATGCTGTAAGCTAATAATTGTCACGTTGCAGATGGGTAAACAGGTTCAAAGAGGCCAAAGGACATAGGCCAAAAGGGTGAGAGCCAGGTCTCCAACCCTGGTCAGCTTGACTCTGAACTCCATTCTCTGTCCACTCGCATCATTTTTGGCTTAGTTCCCCTATACATGTAGGAAGATAAACTACACCCACCCACACATGGGCTCCCACATGAACAGGGAGGGCATGTAACTATGACAGTAGCCACCTCAGGGGCTGGAGGGAGGTAAATGGGCTGGAGAGGTGGCAGGGTGGGTGGGATGAAGGAAATACAAATGTGCTATTTATTTTATTTTGAAAACAAACAAGGTTTAAAGCCCACATATACCTCATGGTATGTTGTTAGACAAAAATGCTTTTAAATGCAAATAAAAATTGTTAAATGTAAAAAATGTCAACATTTGTTCATTTTGGTTGATGGGAACCTGGCTATTCATTATTTTATTCTCTGTATAGCTCCATTTTTTCTTTTTTGTTTTGAAACAAGGTCTCACTCTCTTGCCTCAGCTGAAGCACAGAGGCACCATCATAGTTCACTGTAACCTCAAACACCTAGGCTCAAGTGATTTCTCCCCTCAGCCTCCCAAGTAGTTGGAACTACAGGCGTGCACCACCACACCTCGCTAATTTTTTCATTTTCTGTAGAGATGGGGTCTCACTTTGTTGCCCAGGCTAGTCTCAAATTCCTGACCTCAAGCGATCCTCTGCCTTGGCCTCTCAAAGTGCTAGGATTACAGGCATGAGCCACCATGCCCATTCTTAGCTCCAAACTTTTTAAAATTTTCTTAAATGTGTTTTACTTCAGACAGGGTCTTGTCCTGTCACCAGGTTGGAGTGCAGTGGCATGATCATAGCTCACTGCAGCCTTGCCCTCCTGAACTCTAAGGATCCTCCTACTTCAGCCTCCTGAATAACTGGAACTACAAATGTATGCTACCACACCCAGGTAATTTCTTCATTTTTTATAGACAAGGAGTCTCGCTATGTTGCCCAGACTGGTTGCAAACCAGCCTCAAATGATCTTCCCACCTGAGCCTCCTGACATGCTAGGATTACAGGCATGAGCTGCCATACCTGGCCTAGTAAATAATATTTTTATTTAGGAGGAAAGAAGGAAAGAAACCGAAAGGAAATAAGTATCCTCCGAGGATCTGAATATGAAATCATGAAAACCAGTCTACCCACTTTGTAACCACATGCAAGTATGACTACGAACCCACAGGTTCAATCCAAGTGGAGAATACTCAGCTATTTACACAGTGGCTTTTGTCTGGGGACCTCAAAGCACTTCACAAACACAAATTAATTCTACCTCTTGTCACCTCCTAAAAGATGGAGGAGTATTTTACAGATTATTAAGTAGGGTCTGGGGAAAATGAAGTGTCTTATCTAACATCACACCATGAGTTACAGACTGAACTGGGAATAGAGCCTTGGAGACAACAAGCAGCCTCTGGCCTAACCACAGCTGTGACAGCATCACTGATAAAGAAGCAACCTGTAGCATCTGCCGCTCCTATTCTTTTCATGATATGTTATAATGCACTGTGCCTTTAAGAAGCAGGCCTTTCAGAGAGGCCAGCCTCCCTTTCCTCACATTAAGCCTCATCTGAAAATATCCTACCATGCATAAACAGAGGTCTTTTTCAGGGACAACCCAAGCCACATCCTGTGGCTTTCATTTTGCATCTCCAGCCAGGCAGTGTTCAGTGCTGGCCTATGGTAGAATGAAACAACTCTCCTCCTTTCCCCCTTTCCCCTTCTCTCAGAGGACAAAGCCAGGGAGGAAAGGGGCAACCTGGTACCATCAGACCTCAGTGCCAAGGAGGCCTGGTGTGTGCTGAGCCAGGACAGAGAGTATGTGCTCCAGAACCCCCTTTGGAGTGTCAGTCAGTAAACTCTGGTTGTGCCATCCTGGAACCTGGCTCCTCTATGGTTCCTCTTACCTGCCTACCTGAGCCCCATGGCATCAAGGTCAATGACTGGCCAGGACACTAATATGGTTCTAGTTCTTTTTTTTTTTTTTTTTTTTTTTTTGAGAAAGGGTCTTGTTCTGTTGCCCAGGCTGGAGTGCAGTGGCATGATCATGGCTCACTGCAGCCTCAAACTCCTGGCCTCAAATAAGCCTCCTGCCTCAGCTTCCCAAAGTGCTGGGATTACAGCCACAAGCCATGTGTCCAGCCTTGTTTCTGGTTCTCGCTGTCACTCACCTCAATTCTGAGTCTCCCAACTGGGCTCCGTGGCTCCTGACTGCTGATAGTGATTGTTTTAAAACACAACGCTGACCACGGGACGCCCCTACTGACATTCCACACCTGCCCATTAGCTGAGGATGAAGTTTAAGCTCCTTCGCATGGGAAACGGAGCAAACTGGCTCCCACTGACCCCTCCAGCTTCTTCTACTTCTGCTCCCTCTTCCCAGTAACAGAGCCTCTCACAGGGGCAGTTCCAAGGAGAACATCCATAGACTTCCCTCAGTGAGTCAAGAGGGAGGAGTCCAGAGTTCAGTTATCAAGTTTAAACAAGACAGGATGAGAAGTGCAGGCCAGCAGCAGAGCCATGAGGTCCATGCTGCTAGGAGCCCACGGAAAGCGGACTAAGAAAAGGAAGGCCTGAAGCCCAGAAACCAGTAGCCAAAGGAGCTACCTCTATGGTTCCTGCATCAGGGGCAGGAAAGCACTGAGAAGGAGACACCACCACTTTCTGGGGCCCCTTTTCTAGGTGGGACAGCTGGGGCTTACCCCTGGGAGACACTGACACTGTCTCCTGCAGCTCTGAGGAGGGAAGGAGGTTGCAGGACTGCTCCTCAGGTCTGGATGCCACCCCAGCAGGCCAGACCGAGGCACCACAATGACTCACGCGCTCGAACTTCGGGCGAGGGAGGCACAGAGGTGCCAGAGACTGAGCATGGGTCTCATCGTCACCGGCCTGGCACCTCACACTTCTGCTTGTTTGGATTAATCTTGTAGCCAAGAGGGAGCTATGGAGGATCTCACCTGGGGAGTAACATGATCAGACTGAGGTTTCCAGAAAAACCCCTCTGGCAGCTGTTTGAGGCAGGGAGAGTACTTGGGAGATGATGACAAGAGTCCAGAGGACAGGACAGCAAGAGTCTGACCTGTGGCAAGGAGGGTGGGCCAGGGAGAGGGGGCTGCATGGATTGGGCACTGGGTCTCTGGTGAGGGTAGATTATATGTGAGCCAGATGAAAGCATGGAGCCAGAACAGACAGGAGAAGCTGAGAGGAAAACTCACAGCCAATAAACAAACCACAATCCGGGCTTTCTTTTCTTCTTTCCTTTCTTCTTTCCCTTCTTCTTTCCTTTCCTCTTTCTTTCTTTCTTCAGGGTTTCACTCTCACCCAGGCTGGAGTACAGTGGCATGATCTTGGCTCACTGCAAACCTCTGCCTCCCGGGTTCAAGTGATTCTTGTGCCTCAGCCTCCCGAGTAGCTGGGATTACAGATGTGTACCACCACACCAGGCTAATTTTTGTATTTTTTAGTATAGATGGGGTTTCACCATGTTGGCCAGGCTGGTCTTGAACTCCTGACCTCAAGTGATCTGCCCGCCTCGGCCTCCCAAAGTGCTGGGATTACAGGCGTGAGCCACCATGCCCAGCCAGGGCTTTTTTTTTTTACCATAAGGTTTGCCCAGGAGTACACAATACAGGCAACTTCTCTCTTTTAGTATCTAATAACACATTTTACCTCTAGCATTTACTCAAATGCCTAGTTCCACTACTAAACCCTAAACTACTTTAGAATACAAATCATAGTTATCTTTGAACCCCCCCCCAGGGTCTAATACTGTACCTCACATATAACAGGTGTTTAATAAACAAAGTCTCATTGGCTAGAATACAGAAATACATATATACATACCTTTATATCCATATGATTATGACAAAGCATATATGACTAGTGGGAGAAGCTGGAAGTTAGAGTTGTACTATATTTTGAAGAATGCTGAGTTAAAGATATATTTGATACTCTAAGTAATGGGGTATCATTGAAGTTTTCTGACAAGGAGAGTAATTTTATTAGAGCTATGCTTAGGAAACTAAACTGGGCAAGACGTTTTATGGAATAAAGCAGGAAGGACTGTAAGTAAGATGAACAGAAAGTTACAGCAATATTTTATCATAAAGAGTTCCTGCACAGGGTATAACTAATGGCCCGTGGCCCCATTCTACAGACTGCAACCTAAGTCATTGACCATTAAGTTAAAAATCACATCTTAGGAATTCCAATTAAGACACAGACAAATACAGTATAAGATCCAACTGTGCTAGTCCAAATATTTCTGTCTTTACTGGGAAAGCCTGCCCCTTCAAATGCCAGAAGCATTTACAACTCTCCCAGATCTTGAGCCTGTGCCATGTTGTGAGTTTGAAAAGGCCCACATCTGGCTTTAATGATCATTGTCTAAAAACAAACATATCTGAAGGATTGGAGAGAAAGGAAAACTTTGGGGGGAAAAGAAGAGAAGGACATGTTTTATCTCAAGCCACCTAGCTTCTATTTTATAAATTTATCTATTGCCAAATACATTTTAGGAGTAGATTCTCACAAAACATACATATACCAGAAAATAGCAGTCTTAAATGGAAATACCTCTCATCCACTACTCTGGCATGGCAGATGGCCCTCTCCTGATGTTCAGGGAAATGGACTTTGCTTTCAGAGAAAAAAGCCTATAAAACAATGAGGAGTTGTCTAGCGTATGCAGAAATGCTTAACCCCTTGCCCACAGGTATCAAACCTGTATATGGAATACAAACAGCGTTCCTGAGCAGGGACTAAGTCTTATTCATCTTCATATCACCACAGTGCATTGCACATAGTAAATGTCTCTAAATATGAGCAGACATAGTTTAATAAGAAGGCTCAACTCTTGAGGTATAAAGATAAATTGGCCTCCCGCACTGGTAAGTCTGTGGGGTTTCTGCAGTTCAGCAAGAATCCAAATACAGGACAAGACACGACGTACCCCTTGCTTGTAGACACCCTTGTAACAGCGGAGATGAAGCTGAGTTCTGGGGCTTCGACTGTGTTATATTCAAAAGCGTTTTGGTTGAACTATGGGCCCTCAGGCTGCAGCGTCTAACATCATGGGGATACATATACACCAGAGAAAGATCACGTACGCATATATATTTTGCAAACATTAAATAGAATTTATGATGTGCTAGGCACTATTTTAATCACCTTAAAAATATTAACCCATTTAACGTAATTGTCAGAACAAACCCCAGAACATAGGCACTATTATGATCCTCATCTACAAATGAGAAAACTGAGGCACAGAGAGGACACTTGCCCGGGGTCACATCGCTATTAAGTGACAGAGTCAAGATTTGAACCCGATCTGTCTGGCTCCAAGTCTGTGTCTTAACAACACCTGGCCTCATGAACAGCTCTTTTCTGGGTTGCAACAACAATTCTGTTTGGTTTGTTGGATCTGGAGGGATATATACATGTTGATATGTTTATAAGAATTGGTGGCTGGGCACGGTGGCTCGTGCCTGTCATCCCAGTACTGCGAGAAGCTGAGGCCAGCAGGTCACTCAAGCCCAGGAATTTGAGACCAGCCTGAGTAACATGGTGAAACCCCGTCTCTACAGAAAAATACAAAAATTAGGCAGGTGTGGTGGCTCACACTTGTGGTCCCAGCTACTCAGAAGTCTGAGGTAGGAGGATCACCTGAGCCCCAAGAAGTTGAGGCTGCGGTGAGCCATGATCACACCACTACACTCCAGCCTGGGAGACAGAGACCCTGTCTCAAAAAAAAAAAAAGAATTGGTGCTTCCCTTGTGTTAGGAGTATGAATACTTCTCATCAACGTGTAGATACTGAGCTTGTTGATAATTAAAATGTGATCACTTTCTCTCTAGTCCAATTCCAGGCATGGTCTAATTGCTTAATATATGTGAAATTCTAGTATGGAGAAGTGTCTAACGGAAAAGCAAGCAACTCCGTTTCCCAAGGGTGGCTGCTAGACACGTGGCTTGTTGGCTGCCCTTCTGATCTCACATCGTTACCCTAAAAGGGCTGTATCAGGTTTAACTTCAGGGAAGCCCTTGGAACAGGGACGATATAATCTCAGTTCTCACTCATCCTCCCCCACTTGCACACGCCCTACAGAGTAACACGCAGACTAAAACTCCACTGAGCAGCGGGGACTGCCAGCAGATCCTCTGCCACTGGGGCCAGGAGGGTGGCANAGGTAGGAGGATCACCTGAGCCCCAAGAAGTTGAGGCTGCGGTGAGCCATGATCACACCACTACACTCCAGCCTGGGAGACAGAGACCCTGTCTCAAAAAAAAAAAAAAAAAAAAAAAAAAAAAAAAAAAAAGAATTGGTGCTTCCCTTGTGTTAGGAGTATGAATACTTCTCATCAACGTGTAGATACTGAGCTTGTTGATAATTAAAATGTGATCACTTTCTCTCTAGTCCAATTCCAGGCATGGTCTAATTGCTTAATATATGTGAAATTCTAGTATGGAGAAGTGTCTAACGGAAAAGCAAGCAACTCCGTTTCCCAAGGGTGGCTGCTAGACACGTGGCTTGTTGGCTGCCCTTCTGATCTCACATCGTTACCCTAAAAGGGCTGTATCAGGTTTAACTTCAGGGAAGCCCTTGGAACAGGGACGATATAATCTCAGTTCTCACTCATCCTCCCCACTTGCACACGCCCTACAGAGTAACACGCAGACTAAAACTCCACTGAGCAGCGGGGACTGCCAGCAGATCCTCTGCCACTGGGGCCAGGAGGGTGGCACAGAGTAGGGTCCTGGGGCCTGGCAGAGCAGAAGCCAAGGCTGAGCGAGGAAGGAGGGAAGACAGTAAATACGGAATGTGCTAGCTTCATCACTGTGCCTGAAGTCTTTTACATCCCACAGTTCTGGGACAAAGAGAAGTTACTGCGTGTGTGTGTGTGTGTGTGGGCGCGCGCGTGCACGCTCACGCATGCACGTGCATATGCGTGCAAGGAATGGGAATGTGGCCCCAGGCCTGGTGACAAACCAACAGCACTTCACTGCTGATTTTTTGGTTTATTTAATACTTAGCTGCCTTTGTTACAAAGGAATTTCATTCCTAAGAGATCCATTATTTTCAAAAGATTCATTCTCGAAAGATTATTATTGTTCAATATTCTATAAACCAAGATTCCTTAAAATAAGAAGGTTTGGGTCTCGGGAGCAATCTTTCCAACTGGGAGCAGGGGAGGGAGTATATTTCCAAAGTGGCAAAACAAAATGAAGCCTTTAAGCCAATCATTTCAAAAGAAATAACCAAACTTTTAGTGCAATAGGTCACAGGGATCAAAGTACTACTTTCGGTTAAAGCTTTGGCTTGTTCAAAGGACTTTGCACCTCCAAATTTTTTGGGTAATCAATTGGCAGTTTACCAATTTTATTGAACACCAAGGGTTCATATGGTGTTGGTATAAACAGTAAATAAAATTAAAGTTTAGAATCTGCTCTACAAAGACAATGTTACTGAAAGGCACAAACAATATAAATAAAACGAAACAAGATCTTAGAGTCAAACAGACCTGAGTCTGAATTCCAACTCTGGCAACTATGTAATCCTAGTCAAGTTACTCAATCTTTTTGAGCCCTAGTTTTCTTGTGGGTAAAATGGGGATAATTATACCTACCCTAGGGGTTTGATTTTTCTGTGAAAGTTAGAGGAGATAATATGTAAAAGTTTTCAGCATAATGCAAAAAAAAGTGTTTACCAGATATTAGTTATCTTCCCTGTGAAAATAAAGAAAAGTAATATGCCATCATTGTGAAGTAACGTCACTCTGCAAATTTACAAACAACTTAACCAAAATTAAAGGGAAAATGTATTCAGGGTATCTACTGAGTACCCACTACATTTATATCACAATTCATGATATGGCAAAAAAGACTTTTTTTTTCCTTTTTGAGACAAGGTCTTGCTTTGTCAACAGTTGGAGTGCAGTGGCATGAACACAGCTCACTGAAGCCTTGACTTCCCGGGCTCAAACAGTCCTCCTATCTCAGCCTCCTGGACTACAGGTGTGCACTACCACACCTGGCTAATTTTTGTATTTTTTTGTAGAGATAGAGTTTGGCCATGTTGCCTAGGCTCATAACCCACTTTTCAAAAGCTTACACTTGACCTGTCTCTCATGAAAGAAAGAAAGAAAGAAAGAAAGAAAGAAAGAAAGAAAGAAAGAAAGAAAGAAAGAAAGAAAGAAAGAGAGAGAGAGAGAGAGAGAGAGAGAGAGAGAGAAAGAGATAGAAAGAAAGAAAGAAAGAAAGAAAGAAAGAAAGAAAGAAAGAAAGAAAAAGAGAGAGAAAGAAAGAAAGAGAGAGAGAGATGGAGGGAGGGAGGGAAAGGGAAAATAATAAAGAGCTTACACTCAAGTCAGGGAATAAAAATGTTCATATTAAACACTCAGTGGCATAAAAGTCATACTTGCCCTCCATTGAGCACTTACAGTGCACCAGGCATCATGCTGACCACCTCAGGAACAGGGTCTCATCTGATCCTCTAAACAGCCTAATGAGATAGTTATTGCAATTTCCCATTTCCCAGATGAGAAAACTGAGGCCTAGTAAGGTTAAATTACTTACCCCAAGGTCACAGAGTTAATATGTGGGCTTTGAACTCAAGCAGTCTGAATCTATAAGCAGCGGCATGCAAGGACCAGTTACAACTAAGTCACAGGAGAACCCAGAGAAAGATGAAGGTGGGGTTGGACTAGTGACACAGTACTCCTTGGAGAAATTGAGCTGGGCTCTAGAGGAAACATGGAAGGCAGGGGGGACAGGAGGGGACAGGAGAGGAAGGGAGGGGAGGCAGGGGACAGGAGGGGAGGGGAGGGGAGGGGAGGGGACAGGAGGGGAGGGGGTCATGGGAGCAGCCTCCTGCTGAAGCCTCCAGAGGACCGCAGGAGGAAAGGGGAACTTTCTTAGGGGGAGAGGAAATTGGAAGAGGAATCCCTTTACCAAATGTTGCTTGGAGCCCAGAATTTCAGCCAGTCTGCATAAGAATAATGTCCTACATTTTTAAAGAACACACCATAGTTTACAAAATGCTTGCACAAACTGTCCTATTTGATGATGACAATGGGTAACATTTACTGAGAAATGTATCATAAACCAGGCACTACACTAGCTCATTCCAGCCTTAACAGAGTGCTAGGAAGTAGGTTGTAGTCTTGTCCCTCCCAGGTGAGAAAACAGAGGCCAAGGTCAGCTAACATGTGGCAACAGTAGGGTTTCAGGTTTGAACTCAGGTCTAACTCGGGAAGGCATCATCCATATAGTCCTCAAAACAACCTGTTTAAGTAAATAGGGCAAGTATTGTTTCCATTTTTCAGATGAAGAAACTGAGCCTCAAAGAGAGCAAGGAAATGAGTAACTTAACTCCACTAATAACTAAACCAGGTTTTGTGTCACCCAGTCCTCAAGTCCCCTTCACCCCACCTCCAAGTTTGCCTTCCCAGGCCTGAGGGCATCTCTGTCCTGGCACCCCGCCCTCCTGGAGCAGCCAGAGGCCTCAGAGCCTGTGGTTGCTGTGGCCCACAGCACAGCGTGCCTGAGCCTGCAGGGCTGGGCCTGTTATTTCACAGTAGTTGGCACTCCCATGGCAATCCCTGCCAGAGGGCTGGGTCGGGTTTCCTGTCTATCTCCCTTGCCACAGCTGTGTTTTCAATAGAGAAGTCGCCTGCTGCCTCTCCTGGGGGAGAACCACACTCCAGCTCCCCTTGCTAAACACCAGGCAGCCCTCTGCCGTTGCCAGGGTTGTGTGAGGATGAGATTAGGAGGGGACCCGCCCCTGTGCAGGCCTGAGCAGCTGGACAACCGCCCATGCGACGTGGGCTTCCCCGAGGCCCAGGCTGTCACCTCGGCTCTGGGAGGCCCTGTGGGGTTGCAGGCAGCAGCGACAGCCCTCCTGCTGCAGGGGAGCCACCTGGCTGTTTTGGAGTGAGAGTCCAGGCTGCCTGTGGGGTCAAACCAGGAGGAAGAAGGAAATAAGAGGGGGGAGGGTGACAGAGACAAGGGGAATGAAGACAGAAGCAAGGGAGGAAAAGACAGAGAGGAATTAGGGCCAAAAGACCAACAAGGGAAGGAGACTTGGAACACTCTGGTCCTGGCTTTCAGCAAGTGCAGCACCCGTGCCTCAGGCTCTCCCTAGCTGATAGGAATTTTAATTACACAAAATTAAATTGTATATGACATTTAGTACATTGTGTTCTAAATAGTGTATTGGATTTGAATACAAAGTAAAGGCCATCTTCTTTCACATCCTCCTCCCAAAAGGGTGGTGACTTCATCCTAGCAGAAGTCTCCCAGGGTTCCTCCGCCCCTGCCCCACCTCCCCGTCCCTCCCGGGGAGAGCTATTTGCCTTCCTCCTGCCCTTCTGGGGTTGGCACCCAGCTGTTTCTTCCCTCCTCCTCCTCTCTCACCCTCCAAAGCTCTGATCCCATCACCTTAGCCTGTGTTCCACCCCCTGTCAACTCACTGGCTTTCAACATCTCACCCTTCCCTCCACCTTTTATGTCTCTGGGCTCTGTTCCCCACTATTCATATGGTGTTTAAATCCACGGCTTCCTTTCAGAGGTTAGAGAAGGGATAAAAGCTTTCCTTTATGTTTGCCAGTGTTTAAATTGCTTCTGAAAACACCCAGTGGTGAAAACTATGAAAAGGGGACAGTCTTTTCAGCTGATTGTTTATGTAGAACTCGGCAGGGAATGTAAGCAGGGGGGTTGCTCAGTAATTATTGGACTCCGTTCCCCTGGCTCAGGCCCCGCCCTCCCTAGCCGTAGAGGTGGAATAGCAGTCCACCTCTCTACGCTGCAGGTTAGGCTGGTGCAAGAGTGCCTAGATCAGGAGGAAGCCTGTTCATTCTGCTCATGCAAGCCAGGAGGCTCTGGAAACAGGCAAACTGGGTTTAGCCATAAAGAAATAGGCCAGCCTCCAAATAAAAGGCTTTCTGCTCTTGCTCCACGGCTGTGCCTTTCAGGAGAGCTGGGCTTTCAGCTCCAAAGGCTGCCCTTCTCCTCTGTCCTCCATGCTGTCCACATGGAGTCTCTACCATGAGATACTTGCCGCTGACCAGCTAGGTTCACAGAGATCATTTCGTGCTGCAATCTCACTCACGCCACTTATTTTATCCCAGTAGATGTTTGTTTCGGCCCCTAATTTCCATTCCCTGGGGCCAATAAAGTGGCTTGATTCCCTCTGTTTCTGAAGACTCCAAGAAAACAATGGCTTCACTCTCTGGGCGCCCGTAGCACACTTGGGTTCTGCCTACAAGTGGTATCCTCAGGGAAGACCCCTTTGGGCAAACCACTCTGAACAAGTCCCAGAGGCTCCTCTGCTCCCCTGCCCTCCCCACATTCTTCAGCACCTCCCTCCAGTTGCTCAGGAAGCCTCCAGATCCTCTGCCCCTCTACCCTACCTTCCTCTATCCTCCTCTCCAGAGAATCATCTCCAACAGGGACCCCTCTTCCAGGAAAGTAGCTGGTCACAAACAAATTTCTGTGTAAAGGCCGGGCACAGTGGCTCATGCCTGTAATCCTAGCACTTTGGGAGGCCAAGGCAGGTAGATTGCCTGAACTCAAGAGTTCGAGACCAGCCCGGGCAATACGGTAAAACCCTATTTCTACTAAAACACAAAAAATTAGCTGGCCATGGCGGCACGCACCTATAATCCCAGCTACTCCAGAGGCTGAGACAGGAAAATCGCTTGAACCTGGGACACAGACGTTGCAATGAGCCGAGATCGCGCCACTGTACTCCAGCGTGGGTGACGGAGGGAGACTCCAGCTCCAAAAAAAAAAAAATCTGTATAAAACATTATCATGATGAAGAACATGAACTTGGGTA
>NW_016804690.1:129251-136903 GCF_001698545.2 Rhinopithecus bieti
AAAATTGGGAAAAAAAAAAAAAAAAAATATATATATATATATATATAATATATATATATGTTCAAGCCTATGCTGCTGTCTGCTGAGCATGTGACCTTGGGCAATTCGCTTATATCACTCTAAACTCCAGGACCCTCATCTGTTAACCAGATACAATAGTAATAGTACCTGCCTTATAGTGCTGTTGTCAAGATTAAATGAGATTAAATAAAATTATGAGAAGAATTCTTTACAAAGTGCCTTTCACCCAGTAAGCTGTCAATCACGATATTATTATTGCCCCTGACCATTTATTCAACACTCTTAAACCCCTACAATGAACAAAGTATGAATCCGCTTACCTCGAAGGTCTTTCTGTTCAACAGAGGAGTCAAATATACAAACAAGTGGACATAAAGCAAAGCAGAATTAGTAAATGCACATGAGACAGAAACATGATATGCTTTAGAGAATAGAGAGATGAAAAAAAAGATTACTCTTTCCAGAAGAACAGAAGAGGCACAGCAGTAGAGGTAGCCCACGAGCAAGGCTTTGAAGCATGAGCAGGACTCTGATTAGTGGAAGCAGATGGTAGGTTCCAGGAAGTAGCAGAAGGGGAAGCATGGAGATGTGACAGTGCAGGGTGTGTGGAATGCACAGATGCCGGTTGCTTCCTCGGGTTTCAGCGCCCCTTCTTCCATCCCAGCAGCCTCAATGTCCACTTAGGCATCCACTGCATTGTGGGGAAAGTCTTGAGGTCAAGGGAAACTATGCAGCAGGTAGCCACTCAGCACATCCCAGCCCACTGGCGACTGGGGTTGGTGCAGGGGCAGATGTGCATCAGAAACAAGTCTACTCAGATTGAAGACCAGTCAGGAATGCTGGGGAAAAGTCATTCTTTTTTTTTTTTTCTTTGTGGAGATGGGGTCTCACTCTGTTGCCCAGCAGGTTGGAGTGCAGTGACACAATCTCACCTCACTGCAACCTCCGCCCCCTGAGCTCAAGCCATTCTCCCTCCTCAGCCTCCCAAGCAGCTGGGACCACAGATGCATGCCACCAAGCCTGGCTACGTTTTTGCATTTTTGGTAGAGACAGGGTTTCATCATGTTGGCCAGACTGGTCTCCAACTCCTGAGTTCAAGCAATCTGCTTGCCTCAGCCTCCCAAAGTGCTGGGACTACAGGCATGAGCCATTGCACTGGCCAAGTCATTCTTTCTTTAGAGACATGAGATGAAGGGCTGCTGGCAACCATTTTGGGACCATGAGAATCAGGAAGAAATTGTGGCCACGCACAGTGGCTCAGTTTGTAATCGCAGCACTTTGGGAGACTGAGGTGGGAGGATCACTTGAGACCAGGAGTTCAAGACCAGTCTGGGCAACATAGGGAGGCAATATCTCTATAAAATTTTTTTAAAAAAAAGAAAAATTGTTTTAATTAGTCAGGCGTGATGGTGCAGGCCTGTAATCCCAGCTACTAGGGAGGCTGAGGTGGGAGGGTCACTTGAGCCCAGGAAGTCAAGGCTACAGTGAGCCATGATTGTGCCACTACACTCCAGCCTAGGAGACACAGTAAGACCCTGTCTCAAAAAGAAAAAAGAAAAAGAAAAAAGAAAGAAAGGAATTAGATCCTTGGGGAATTGTTGAGCCTTACCCAAAGCCCCACTCTGACACTAGATTTCTTTTTTTTTTTTTTTTTTTTTTTTTTTGTAGAGATAGGATGTCGCTATGTTGCCCAGGCTGGTCTCAAACTCCTGGCCTCAAGCGATCCTCCTGCCTTAGCCTCCCAAAGTGCTGGGATTACAGGCGTGAGCCACAGCGCCCAGTCAGCTGACTCTAGACTTCTTTTGTCCCAGAAGCAAATAAGGGCGTGTATTGTATAAGCCAGTTTGAGCTATGCTTTTCAGTTTCTTGATGTTCAAAAAATGACCCAAAATAGAGTTATAAAAAATTGAAAATAGAAAGGTATTAGAGGGTTAAATCATGAAAGGCTTTCCTTACCCCATTCTAAGACTTTATGTAGGCAGTGGGAAATCTCATTGAAAACTGCTGAGGAAGGAGGTGGCATGATCAAGTCTGTTTTAGGAAATTAACTCTGATGGCAGGATGAATGATAGACTGGAAGGGAGAGGGATCAGAAGCAAAACAACAAAAACAACGATTGATTAGTCATGAGTCTGGTCTGGTAAAAGGACATTTTATCAAATATCTCCAGATGTCCACATGGCCTGGAGTGGGGAAGAGTAAGCAAGCAGAGATACCTATGGCAACCTCTCTTATCAGTACCAATGGCCTTCCCTTCACACTTAAGAGCTTAGTGTATACAGCAGAGAGTCTAAATCCTCATACTGTATTACAAAATCTCAGAAGACTACCCAGTTGTCTTAGAAGCTTCAAACAACAGGAAATTTTTAATTTTAAAGCAAAGTCAAATTTTAATTTAAAATTTTAACTAACATTTTTAAAAGGTGGGGAGTAGGATGCAACCCCAAAACAATAAGCTTTAACGGAGTGTCTTCACTCCCAAAAGTTTGTGAATCACTGATCTAAATCATGGCGCTCCCAGCACCCCTTCCTGGAGGGGTTGCCAGTCTTGGCATGGGTTCCCAGCCCCCTGGGGAGCTACCCGCGTGCTAAAGCTTTGCAGTGCCTGTGGCCAGGAAGAGGCTCCAGAGCTCCCAGAGCTCCCACCCTCAGATCCACGAAAAAATGCGAATCTCTCCTGGAGCAATGTAAGTGTCTTGATTCCTCTTCCTGTCACCTTTCCCTGCTGCCCTTTCTGCTGCACTGTTGCAGCACTGGGCTGATGACGCCAGGGCAGCGAAGGTTCCTTGCCCCCGCCCACTGCATCTTCCCCTGTGCTGAAGCAGTGCATGGTAACCTGGCTGCCTGCGTTCTGATGCATTCCCCAGTCTTTCCCACGGGCACACTCCCACCTGCATTCCAAACTGACTGTTTCATTTACATAATTCCAATAGCTTTCAATGCCAGCTTCCTGTTTTTGTAAACTCCTGTACAATTTTTTAGTTTCATAAGAAACAAGGGCCCCAGCTCACAATCACCCTCTACCAACATAATTTATCTGCATCAAAGAAGACAGGGAAGCTTCTGTCCATTGGTTTCCCTTCTTATTTGGAAATAGAAGCTTAAAAAACACCCAGTGGTTTCCAATCCAGAGAGTTGCATATAAGCTTTTGACTTCACTGGTTACTGGCTTCCTGTTAACCGAAAGAAGTTTCAAGCTGAGTCAGAGAAGAGAACCAGGCCCAGCAGTGATTCATTAGTGTTGCTAATGACACCCCTACCGCCACCACCATCACTGCTGCTTCTGCTGGGACTACAGGGGCCTCCATGTTAGCCTAATCCTAAGAGAGCAAGAAACTGAAGTCATTGTCCTGATTTTCTCTTGCGGATGGCATTGTAGTGGCAGCAGTGAGCACAGGCCAAGCAAGACTGGCCTTGAGATGAGGAGGCCAGAGGGGCCCTGAATCAGGGTGGTTTCAGGATGCCCAGGAAGGCACTGCTGCTGCAGAATAACTTCCCCCTCTCCCTGCCCTCCCTTTGCACAGTGCCTGAAGATTTTTCCTCCCTCACAGCTTTTCTGCTCTTCCCGTAAGATACAAATACAGCTTAAAAGGGCTGCTCATACCCTAATATGATTAATGTGATGAGCTCACTTTAGAAAATACTAATCACTTGAGAGATGCAGATGGAAGAGATGCTGAAATTATAACCCAAAAGACTACCAGGCCAGAAAAGAGAGGCAGGAAAGAGATGCAAGTGTCAACTACTTCTCAGTTTTGCCCAGATCCGGGCTTCACTGCAGGGTCATGGTCAGGAGCATCTGACCACAGTATAGCCAGCAGTGCAGGAAGTGTTCAGTGCTCCTCAGCCATGACTCTAGTTTAGGGATTTCTCCCAGTGCCAAGATCCTCCTGAAGGGCTCCAACAAACAGCAACACACAAAAAAAGTTGTTTTAGAAATGCATCTATACAACAAAGGGTTCCCAACCTGTCTTCTTGCAGCTAAGTCTGTCATATGCATTATCTTATCTAATCTTCATAGCAACCTAGGAAACATCACTTCTCCTGATTCTACAAATGAACGGTGAAGATGATGCCACAAGTAAATTTCTGACTTAAAATATCATATTCCATCACAGTAAAATTAATTCCTAGACTTTAAAAATCAACATATCATTCACATAACATAAAATCTATCATTCTTTAAAGTAAACATAAAATCTATCATTTGTTGAAGTATGCAGTTCAGTGGTTTGTAGTATATTCACTATGTTGTGCAAACATCACCACTAGCTAATTCTAGAACATTTTCATCACCCCAGGAAGAAATCTTGTACCTATTAGCAGTCACTCCCAAGTCCTCCCTATGCCCCTCCCCCTGACAACCACTCATCTACTTTCTGTCTCTGTAGATTTGCCTATTTGAACACTTCATATTAATGGAATCAAAAAATGTAGTTTTTTTGTGACTGGCTTCTTTCACCTCATGTTTTCAAGAGTCATCCATGTTGTAGCATATAATAGTACTTCATTCCTTTTTATGGCTGCATAATATTCCATTGTATGGATATACCACATTTTGTTTATCCATTCATCCATCAAAGAACACTTGAGTTGCTTCCCCCTTTCAGCTATTGTGAATAACACTGCTATGAACATTATTATACAAGTTTTTGTGTGGACATGTTTTCAATTACCTTGGGAATTCCTAGAGTTTTTATATATCTGAAAACACAGGTAAGTCTAAAAGAAATGAGTATCAGTTATTCAGCTATGGTATTGCATTCATTACAAGGTATTTATAATATGCCTGTTTTCAATAAGGATTTGCAGTATTCCCACCATGATATCCTATGCCACCTGTAGTACTGCACCTGTCAGGCTGAGTCTGTTTCCACAACCGCATGGAGTGCTCTTTGAGGGAAGGGACCCATCATATTCACTGTAAACAATTTCTTAAGTATAAGTCGCTACCTGTCTGTGAAGCAGCAGCACCTTCCTGGGCATACTGAAACCACCCTAATTCAGGGACCATCTGGCCTCCTCATCTCAAGGACAGCCTTGCTTGGCCTGTGCTCATACTGCTACACCATCTGGAAGAGAAAATCAGGATGATGGCTTCAGTTTCTTGCTCTTCTAGTATTAGGTTAACACGGAGGCCCCAGCAGCAGCAGCAGCTATGGTGGTAGCAGGAGAGGTGTCATCAGCAACACTAGTTAGCTGGGCCAGAGCTGAATGGACTGGAGTTGACATCTGCCCACAGGACAGCAAGCAGCACAGAAAGTGCTCAGACATGAAAGTTCTCCCCACAGGCTCCTCAGGCAAGAATGGATCAATTAGACCCTCCTTCTCAAGTGGATGGTGGTTGGTAGAAGCCAAGAGACACAAGAGAGGAGACAGCAAGCAGCAGCCCTGAGGAAGCGGAAGTTCTGGGGTACTGAGAATGATACGTAGTTGTTCAGTAACTGCTGGGCTGGCAGAGAGGCTGAGACAACAAATTCGTGCAGCTGGGAGGACAAGGGGCTGAGTCTCTGCCACTACATGAGATCTTGAATAATTTTTCACTTCCCAGATTATGTTCCACTCCACATGAAAAGAGCATATCTTACTGCTTAGTTGCACTCTCTCTGCCTATGAATAGCTCATAGATGTCTTTTTCATTGTTGTGTTTTGTAGAGATGGGGTCTCACTGTATTCACAGACTGATCTCAAACTCTTGGCCTCAAGGGTTCCTCTCGCCTCAGTCTCCCAAAGTGATGGGACTACAGGAGTGAGCCATGATGCCCAAACTCAGCCCGCTCCTCTTGCCCAGAGAGTTTGCACATGGACTGCTGCTCCCCTGACCCCCTCCTCCAGCCACTTCTCTCCAATAGCAAATGCTGTTCCCCTGGTGAATGCCCATTCCTTCTGGGATCTCAGCTCAGCATCACTTCCTCCAGGAGGACCCCTTGGAGCAGTAAAAGCCTCTCCTCTAAGCCCTCACAGCTGCATCAGCAGCTTTGTGACACCACTGCCGTAACTGCATCTGTTGGGGTTTGCGTGTTTCCTAAACAAAGGAACGAATACACAAGACAAGACAAACATGGCGGCCGCCTCGAATGGCGTGCTCTGCTTTATTTTATACAGTCGTTTGTGGAATGTTGCCAAGTCACAAGACACATTGTTGTTTTCTGACCTTTCCCTGACTTTCTGGATTTTCAAGATGTTCACACATAAACAAGCCCCCAGGGTCTGCTGTTAGCAGCTGGCTCGTTTGTCCTCCCTGTTTGCAGGGAAGGAACGCCCTGCTTCGTTTGCAAGAGCAGGACTTATTGGGAACGCCCTGCTTCGTTTGCAAGAGCAGGACTTATCGGGAACGTCTCGTTTGCCAGCACGTAGTCCTCTACATTTCCCCTTTCCTTATTTACAAGTTTGAATTTCTTTTAAAACCATCATTACATGTTGGGCTCGCTGGGATTAGGTATTTGCCCTTTGGTACCGTCTCCAACAGACTGTGAAAATGACAAAGGCAAGAACAATCAATACATTACTAGAAACAGAGGTCAGCAAAGTTTTTACAGGGCTCATAGGGTTCAAAGACGTCAAACTCTGTGGAATACCAGTCATCAAATCTGCACCAGTCAGCAACAATAACTGATTGCGAAATGTTTCAGAAATGTTCTGTGTTAATTCTTGTATTTCTAGGGAAAGATTATTATGACCAATTAAAAGTCTCTTTATCTCAGTCCAATTATGTACAGTGCTGTTAAAAGGAACAGGAGTAATACAAAATTGGGTAGTGTTCCAATCACATTTTAACAAAGCTCGGGTATTTAACACTATTAGCTGATCTTCCAACCAAGAAACCACTTGCTCCAGATTATCCACTCATTCAGTCAAATGAGCATCTATGTTTCGTTGCTGCTGCCACAACAAATGTGACTGTTTATGCCACTGTTGCACAAATTCTGCATTTTGTATACTCTGGTGTAGAGCTAATCCAGCAACAGCAGCGGTGGAAGCAATTGCTACAAGTCCTATCACCGCGGTCACAACGATTCCAACCATCCTCCAACTGCGGTGGACAAGATCTTGCATAACCTTGTAAATTTGAGTAACCCCAGCAGATTCACTCCAAGTATGTGTTAAGTTTACAGGTAGCCAGGTTTCTTTTCTGGCTCTTAGTATATATAAATCGGAATGAGACTCATTCCAATTATTATTCCACCAAGTAGTATTTATACAACTTAAGAATGTACAATTGTTTGTACAGTTAACTACCCCTGTATTATTATCCCATTTAAAAATTCCTGTCAACAACAAGTAAGGCTTTCTTACACATGCAATAACATATCTAGAACTATTCTGATGCAAAGATATATGGAAAGGGTTAGAAAGATTAGTAAGATTTAAGGACATGTTTCCCGTGAAAGTGAACATCGGTTTACCAGCAGCTAGCAACTTCCAAATATGACTTTGTATTTGTGAGGTATTAGCCAAATGTGGCATAGGGGGTGATAGACCACCATCATGCCAAATAATAGTTTCATTGCCATCTGCAGAAATGCTGTGATTACCTTTATGCCAACACAGGTTGACATGGCTAAATTTAGTTTGAAAATCTCCATGTACACTCCAATCTGTAACAAGGTATTTATGACTCTTCCCTTTTA
>NW_016804690.1:137867-148421 GCF_001698545.2 Rhinopithecus bieti
CATGCTATTTCAACCTTAGTCCACGCTTTTATAAACAAGGCTTTAATCTGAGTGAGAGCAATATCATCTAGGCCTGCCTGAGCATTAAGAGTGGTGTATTGTCCTGAACCCGTAAGCTGCTCTTCAGTAGGTCCTGGGGGATTTCGGGTAGCATTTTTTCTAGCTTGTACTCTTGCTTCCTCCCACCACCAACTTTTTAATTGAAGCCATTGCGAACAATCAAGGACAGCCTGTCCCAACATTTCCCAGTCAATAGGAATCATCATATGTTCTGAAGAGAAGGAATCGAGAAGGCCAAGAACAAACGGTGACTGAGGTCCATAATTAGAAATTGCAGCTTTCATTTCTTTCAAAAATTTAAATTGTAGGGCTGTAAAAGTCACATTCTGGCCACCATTTGGGAACTGAGCATTGGGGCCGAAAGCAGCCCGTGTTACTGGGAACAAATTTAATTCCTCTAAATCATCCTTTTCCTTTGATTCCTTCTTTTCTCCTACAAGAGGAAAAGGCACAGAGAAAACCTGACCTGACATAGGCAAAGAGATTGGAGGTGGAGGCAAAGGGAAATCTTTTTCAAGTAACAGGGAAGGCTCCTGGTGGAGAGATAGGAGAAACAGGAGCAGCAGTACCTTGCAATTTTAACAACTGTTGTAACATCTCTAAAATATGCTGCAAATCAGAATTTCCGTCAGATGAATGAGGCATTAGCTCTTCTTCCAATTCCTTGTCCTCAGCAACCAGGGCGTAAATATGTTCCTCTCTAGGATCATTCCTCTCTAAAGCTTCAGATGCCTCACCTCCTGTGGCAGTATCGCCATGCTCTGAGTCAGTTTCAAGTAACTCTAATGCCTGAGTAATGGAACTACACAAAGTCCACGAAGTCAGAGGCATCATTTGCCCTCGCTGATGAGCTTGACGCAGGACTTTAACCACTTGTAACCATTCCTTTTGATTTAATTGCACTTTGGTTTGATATTGAAACCAATAACAATGTTGGTCAACATGGGCAAACAATCGCTTCAAAGTCTTATGTTCCTTAACTAACTTCTACTCCTATAGACATCAACAGTCCCTGGAGTAACCGCAAATATTCAGAGGCCGGAGAGGTGGAATTCCCCATAATTTTCCCGTGGGTCCCCCTTCATTTATTTACCTGCCTGGGGTGTTCCCCCTCTGGTTCCTTGCTCTCGTGGAGCCACGGACCCTGCTTGCTGCACCAGATGTTGGGGTCCGCATGTTTCCTAAACAAAGGAATGAACACACAAGACAAGACAAACATGGCGGCCGCCTCGAATGGCGTGCTCTGCTTTATTTTATACAGTCGTTTGTGGAATGTTGCCAAGTCACAAGACACATTGTTGTTTTCTGACCTTTCCCTGACTTTCTGGATTTTCAAGATGTTTACACATAAACAAGCCCCAGGGTCTGCTGTTAGCAGCTGGCTCATTTGTCCTCCCTGTTTGCAGGGAAGGAACGCCCTGCTTCGTTTGCAAGAGCAGGACTTATCGGGAACGTCTCGTTTGCGAGCACGTAGTCCTCTACAGCATCTATAGAGTGATTACTTCATTCATATTGACTCCCAGCTACACTAACACTCCATTAAGGTAGAGACTATTTTGGCTCAGCTTTGTATCCCAGCACCTAGCCTGACACCTAGCAGGGCAATAAATATTTGATGAACAAATGAATTCATTGTTTTTTTTCAAGGAAGGAAACAAGTCCAATTTTTAAGTAGTTAAGGATACAGGACCTTCACATTGATCTCATAGTAAAAAATCAGAGTGGACTGACAAAATTCAAGGCATATACAAGGCACGTCCTGGGACCCTCTCCTTCTGCCATAGGATGGACAGTACCTTGGCATGGGAGAGAAGGGGGTTGGGATCAGGACTGTGTGAGGTAGTCTTGAGTCCTTATATGAGGAGGCTCATTGAACAGCCAAAAAATTGATGAGTCTCAGATAGGGGTCTCAGGAACTACTGCCCACCACGGGAACTACTCTCACTATGGGGCAGGTCTAGCAGGCCTCTAAGGCATGAACTGGTAGAGTGTGGGTGTGTGCATGCGTGCATGCGTGTATGTGTATATGTGTGTGTGTTTGTCCTATACTACAGATTCAGGTAAGGAGCAATGTGTGGGGCTCATGTGCAGCCCCTGAATAGGGGAAAGTGGAGGTAGGCAGAGAGGGCAGAAGAAAGCAAGTCACTTTGAACACATCCCTCCAAAAACATCTGAGAGAGTTTAGCATAATAATCCGATTTTGTGAGACAAAGATCCAGAGGGAGTTGGGCATGAGTCCAGTTCTGAATCAATCTGGTGGGCACCTCAGGGCCCAAAAATACTCTCTTTACCAGGCCCTGACCTGAGCCACCTGTTATTGGAGCTGTGGAAGCTGGAATCCAGTTCCGATTAGGGCAGAATCCCAAAGAGGTCTTTAAAATAAAGTGGCTGTGAAAGGAACCCCGAAAGAACCATAGGAGTTAAACTACAGAAACCAGTATTTAGTACCATCAAGCTGGTTATCACACGGCTTCAGCCACAGGCAAAGGTTTGGCAGGAATGTGAATTCAAAAATCAGGACTGTCAGGCAGCAGGCTTGATACATCAGTTACTACTTCTAGTCTCCTCTATTATCCTCCCCTTCCTGCTTTCAAGATGCAGGCTGAGGAGGAACCCAAGATGTGGCACTGCTTTCTGCCTGACATACATTCTCTGGGCCTACTGGCCTGACAGCGTTAGAATGACACCAGGATAAATCAAGAGGAACCGGCATGCCGAGAAAGATGTCAGCAGAATTAGTTAATTCTACACCCTTGGACTAGATAGCACGTTGAGAGGCTCTGTGATTCCTGAAATCCTGTATGAAAATATGAGATCTAATGTTTCAAGGTTCTTTTCATCAATTTTATCAATAAGCGATATGAAATACCAGCACTGCTGATAAAATATTCAGAAATTATATTACCACAGCTTTTGACCTGACATCTGTGATAAGACATATTTAAAAATCAGCTCTGGTGGCTTTTAAGGCTAAAAGACTGAAAGACATTATTACTGATTTTGCAGTTAATTTGAAGAACCACATCTGATCTTACATTGTCCTTTCTCATCAGATCAATACCTTCAAGTTTATTGTCTGTTAAAATGCTGCAGTACTGCAGCAAATTTACATACCCGATTGGTTCTGTGGCAGTGATAAGCACAAAGCGGTGTTAATGACGGGACTCTGGCCTGTCCTTTGCAGACTGGAGAGGAAATTATTGAGTCTCCTCCAGGTGCGTGAGAGGAGAGACGAATCACACTCTCTCCCCTGCCATTCTCCTCACCTCCAACCTACACAAACAGCTTCATTCCTGCTTTTGTTTCTTTGTTTCTCCCATGTGCTTTTGGGAGTACCACTGAATGAGAGTGACCTGAATTATCTACAAGATATGGTAAAAGCAAATCATCCCCAAATTCCAATATTTTTTACTGTAACTGAAACAAGTCACTTTGATAAACCTTGCAACTCATTCAGACGTTTCAACTTTGTGCTTTGCTCTGTACTGGAAATCACCCGCTCCCCTCTCTGCCACTCCCAGGTGTTTACTTTTCATAATTTTTGCTAACAGCAATCACACCCCTTCCTTGAGCCCTCAGGGTAGACTGAAACTAGATTTAAAGAAGTACACCAGTTCTCCCTACCCCACTCCCAAAATATGTATATAAACACACAGGTAAGTGCACACACACACATATTCAGAGCCCCAGGTAGGTTTCCCTGACCTTTTGGTTTGCTAAGGACAACTTTAAAAGCCAAAAAATGACTTGCAAACTTCCTTTATGTTCTGCAAATAAAAATTTCCTCATGTATATTACACAAATCAGTCACCTACCCTACTTACCCACCATATCAAGTTTATATACAAAGACTAGCCAAATAACTTCCAACAAATGGATTTCTTTAAAAAAAGAAAAAGAAAAAGAAGGAAAATTTTGTTTCTGGGCTTAAAGTACCTTTGTCAACTGGTGACAAATAAAACAAGATTTCAAGGGATGATTACAGGCCCTGAGGTCAATGCCTCACTCTCCAGGGAAATTGCTAACTAAATCCTTATAAATGGATTCGATGTCTCACTATCCTCCATTCTGATATTGTTGGTGATTATAATAAAATAGCCAGTCATTCAGTCTTACCATCAACAGATGGTGCCTGCTTTTCTCTCATACTTGCCTAAAGGCCTCTGTTACAAACTCAGAAATAAAATGGGAACTTTTTGAAGAAATGTCAAAAAAAGATGCAATAAAAACTGTAATAGGTACTCAGCTATGGATATTACAGCAAATAGACTCGGAGCACAGGCTTTTGAGCAGGAGCTGACGTTACCACAGACACTTGTGAGTCTATACTGGGGGCTCAGGATTTTCAGGATGTCTAGCACAGAAAGAGATGACTTCAAGAAAGCAGACTGCTGACCCCAAGATCAGCAAAATAAAACCTTCTTATGAAAAGTCTTTGTATATATGTTAAACTAGAAGATTGAAAGGAAAAACTTCAAAAAATAATGATTCTGTAGGACATATTAATAGATTTTATCTATAAACTACCCAAAACCATGGCAACAATGGTTAAATATTATTCAAAGTGCTTTATTCAGTTCCTTTACCTTTATGATCATGTAGTTATTTACTTAGGCTCAATAAAAATCCATCCTCTTTCCCGTAAGATTAAACTGAATAAATCAAATTTGCAACAATAACCAAGACCCAAATCTCATTTAATTAGGTATGACAAGCCACTTTTAAGGAACAAGGACTATGCTTTACAGGTTGGGGAGGAATGCCTACACGCAGTAATGTGTTGGTAAGTGTTTAACAACCAGCTCTGCAAAAGAAAAAAATGCACTGCATTGTCTCATTTGCCAATTTCTGTGGTATAAATATTCCTGTCATGGCCAATTTTAACACGACATCACTGAATGTGGAGTTGAGAAGACATGAAATAGCACACCATTGTAAAGTATTTCCACCATAAAGATGCAATATTCAAGTTGAATGATGAAGAATCATTAAATAAATAAATACAATAGATGCAGAGAGGTCAGGCACAGCAGCAGCTCATGCCCACAGTCCCAGTACTTTGAGAGGCCAAGATAAGAGGATCGTTTGAGGCCAGGAGTTCAAGACCAGTCTCTGAGCAATATAGTGAGACCTTGTCTCTATAAAAATAAAAATAAAGTAAATAAATGGGCCAGGTGCAGTGGCTCACGCCTGTAATCCCAGCATTCTGGGAGGCCGAGGTGGGCGGATCACTTGAGGTCAGGAGTTCGAGACCAGCCTGGGCAACATGGTGAAACCCCATATCTACTAAAAAACACAAAAATTAGCCAGGCATCGTGGTGGGCACCTGTAGTCCCCCACTACTTAGGAGGCTGAGGCAGGAAAATTGCTTGAATCTGGGAGGCAGAGGTTGCAGTGAGCTGAGATTATGCCACTGCACTCCAGCCTGGGTGACAGAATGAGAATCAGTCTCAAAAAAAATAAATAAATAAAAAATAAAGTAAATAAATGAACTTATTTAATAGATGCAGATAAGCTTAAGAGCATAGATAAAAATAAACTGCCACACAATAATTAGTAAGAGATAGGTTTTCAGTATTTATTGCCATTGTTTTAAACATTATTTATTTAATTATAAATCATAAAGTTTAGTTTCTAATAACGGCCATGTTTAACAAGCAGCTTACAAAATTCCTATAAATTTAGCAATCAGTTCTTGCAAGCCAGTATGAGCCAGTTCTAGCACACCATTCCCAGAAAACTGTCCTGGAACCTATTCTATGGTTTATGGAATATCAGCTTTACAGATAGTAAAGAATTGCCTAGCAAGTTAGGAAAATGACTAATTTGGAGGAGTCTCACACAAACAAAACCTCACAGAAGCAAATTGGATGTTTTTTGTTCCTCAGCTCAGTAAATACACTAATAAGGGCCTGTTAAAGCAAACTAAATATGGCCTGAGAAGGACTCCATATTTCTGTATTTGAGTCCTTGTGGATGCACTGTAACCTTGTAATAGGTAGACAAGATTGAGAACCTAACTTAGGAGTATGCACCTGTAACAATAGCTGAATCTTGGCCAATCCCACTGGCCATACTTCAGCCACTCATAGACTGCTAAGTGTTCAAATAAGGCAAACGCCAACTCATAGCCAGTCCAGCTGTTTCTGTACCTCATTGCCAATTTCTGTATGTCATTTCCCTTTTTTTGTCTTAAATTTGTTCTATCCATGAGGCATCTCTGGAGTCTCTCTGAATCTGCTGTGATTCTGGGAGTTGCCCGATTTGCAAATCATTCATTGCTCAATTAAACTCCTTTAAATTTAATTTGGCTGAAGTTTCTCTTTTAATAGGCCATAAAATAATCCGACACATAAAAGTACATTACAGATATGGAGGATTTACAAGTTAAGTCTCAAACCACAAGGCTCTGGTTTTTGAAGTCTGTAACAAGGATGTATTGGTGTATTAACATCTCTTATACATGATGTAATTAAAACAAAATTTCAAAAGAGTTATATGGAATCAGAAAAATCTCAAAACAATTTAGGAGGTCAAATCTGCATGCTAGAAAAGAAGTTGACCATAAAGAAAAACTTTGAAAACACAAATACCCTGCTGGGCCGCATCCCATGGGGGAGCAGAGGGAGAAAACCATTTTGCACCCAGAGACAAAACAAAACACAAAAACCAGGATTACTCTGTATAATTCTAGTTCCCAAAATATGAAACCCTGAACCGTTCCTATAGTGACTCCCCAACGAAAACATCTCTATTCCTAACTTTTGCAATGCTAATGCCTGAATATATGTCTCAACCTTTGTAAATATTAATATCACACAAGAAAACACTGTTTTCCACCATAAACAGTAAACGCAGTGATTTGGTCATTTTTTCCTTTAAATACTTGTTGCATTTTTTATTGGATGAGCCTGTCTTTCTAAAGCCTGGATTCCCTTGCAACATTCGCTAGAAATAAAGTTGCTTTCTCTTCTAAATGCTTTTGTCTGAGTCTTTGATAGTAAACTTGCTTACTTGTCCCTATTTTTTTTGGTCCTACATACCTATTGCTATGATCTGAATGTCTGTGTCCCACTGAAATATGTATGTTGAAAACTTAATCCCTAGTGTGATGATTAGGTGATTAGGTCATGAGGGTAGGGTCCTCATCAATGGGATTAGTGCCAAGAACTGCCTTGCCACCTTTCAACATGTGAGGACCCAGCAAGAAGACACCATCTATAAGAAATCAGGCCCTCACCAGACACCAAAGCTGCTTGCATCTTGACTTTGGACTTCCCAGCCTCCAGAACTGAAACCTCAATGTTTGTTGTTTACAAGCCACCCAGTCTATGGTGTTTTGTTACAGCAGCCCAAATGGACTAAGACACCTGCTCCCAGTCATGGCCATGTATTAATAGCTCCTATCAGACCAATCTTCTCACAGATAACAGTGAGCTCTGGACAGAAAATAAAAACATCTTTCTAAAGTCACAAAAGAGCAACCAAAAGTAGGTAGACGCTGGAGGGGAAAAGACATTTGAAAGAGGGGAAAGGAACTAAGGGAGCATCCCATTTTGTATGGCTTTTATCCTGAGGGAAAGCCCTCAAATGGCACTATGCAGGGCAGCTAAAAGTCAGAAAAAAAAAACCAAAGTCTTACTGGCATGAACCAAAGGATGGGATTTGAGGGAAATACAGATGCTGGAAAGCAAAGCAGGGGAAATCCTGAAAGGGAGAGGGACAGAAAGGAGGAGCCCCAAACTGTGGGTATAAATTCTGACCAACTGTCCAGCTGATGCTGGAACCACATGTGTGTGAGTCAGACTTGAAGCAGCCCAGCCAAGAATAAAAGAACTGAGCAGAAAATGTGAGCTACCACTCATAGCAAGGAAGACAAAGTTTAGCATTTGAATTCAGCCAAGTTAACTGCCTAGCATTAAAAAAAAAAAGAAAAATACTCTTCAGAGAAACATAGCAGAACTCAGAATCTCTACAACATATTCACAGTGTTCAGGATACAGTCAAAATTATTCAATATTCAAAGAAACAGGAAAACACTACTCATATCAAGAAAAATAATAAAATCAATGAATATCAACCCTGAAATGATTCATACATTGGAATTAGTAGACAGGGTTATATAAAATAATTATTACAACTAAACTCAAGGACATAAAGGAAAATATACTTGGAAAATATGCTTGTTAATAAATGAAAAAATAGGAATTGTCAGCAGGTAAATACAAACTATAAAAAAGAACTAAATAGAAATTATAGAACTGAAAAACACACATCTAAAATTTAAAAATTACCAGATAGGGGCCAGGTGTGATGGCTTATGGTTATAATCCCAGCATTTTGGAAGGACGGGGCAGGAGGATCGCTTGAGGCCAGGAGTTTGAGACCAGTCTGGGTGACATAGAGAGACCTAGTCTCTACAACAAATTTTGAAAAATTAGCCAGGCATGGTGGCACATGTCTGTAGTTCTTGCAGTCCTACTCAGGAGGCTGAGGCAGTAGGATTGCTTGAGCCCAGGAGCTCGAGGCTATAATGAGCTATGATTGTGCCACTGCACTCCAGCATGCATGACAAAGCAAGACTCTGTCCCCCCAACCGAAAAAAACAAAAAATCACTGAATGGGCTTAACAGCAGAATAAAGATACAGAAGAAACTGTCAGTGAACTTGAAGACTGATTAACAGATAAATTATCTAATTTGAAGATCAGAGTGAAAAAAGATGGGAAAAACAATTGACAGAGCTTCAGGAACCTGTGGGCCCTTATCAAAAGATTTAGCATAAGTACAATCAGAGTACCAAAAGGAGTGAAATAGAATGGGGTAGCCAAAACACTCAAGGAAATAACAGCCAAAATCTTTTCAAAATTGCTATGACCCTATTTAGAGTGCAACCTTAATAAAAGCCAGGATTTTTGACTTATACCTCTTTAGTAGCCCATGTCATACCTAACAAGGTTAGGCCACATACTAGATTCTCAACTAGTATCAACTTATATATTCAGCATCAAAAATAATTATTTATTGAGTGCCTGCTGTGTGTAAAGCACCAGGAATGGTGTAGAGACACAAACATGCCCTGTGCTTAACGGAAGAATAAGGTTTTGAAAAAGTATAAGAGAAAGAAGCTTTATTGTTTATTTTTAAAAAAAGGAAAGGGTTTCCAATGGCCTCTGTTTTTCACTCTTTCCTAGGTAATTCATCATGATTTGATCTAACTTGCTCATAGCGATCCCTGCTAAAAGAATGTAACATTGTGATCCAGAGTGAGAAGGGATGTCACATCGGCAGGCCATGGTTACAGGTACATCCTTCCAGAACGGCTTCAAATGGTGCTTTTCTCAATTAACTGTTTAGAACAGAAAGGGAAGCTTCTTCTATACAATTTTCACTGTGTTTGCTTGAAGTTGCCTTTACCTTTTAGGCAGAACTCACATCCTTTAAACAGCTGCAGATGATAGCTGTAACTATGACATATTTTTATCAGTCAGTAAAATATAGGGGGAACCAGCTAAGAAAGACCATTTCTCCACTTTGGGGAGAAAATACAGAGGTGTGTATACTTCTCCAGAACCTAGAGGGTAAAAGATCAAAAGGAATATGTGTGTGTGAGAGAGAGAGGGACAGAAAGACAGAAGGAGGAAGGGCTCCTAAGATTCCTTTCTCTGTGTGAATTCTTGAAGCACTTCCCTCCATCTGTTTACACATTGTCCGCTAATAGTCTATGATTCTGAGAACCAACCTGTCCACAAATAAATTCAGTAAAAATATCACATTTGGTGTTTTGGTTGTACTGGTCTGATAGGCTCACCTCAAGTATGATTGTAAATGTAAGGACATGGTTTCAGGCACAAAGCCTGAAACTATATGCCTGGAATCATAAATTTAGTAAATCCCCTCGAAATGAGCTGCTGAGAATGTCTTATTTCTGTTAGAAAATAGAATTCACTCATAAAGATATAAGCAGAAATTAGATTTTGGCATGTTTACCGGAGTCTCTGAGTCTAGGAAGTGGCATTTATGAGTTTGGTTATAGATCTGTCACTGGCTTTTTATGTGACTTTCGTCAGTGTTTTAGTCTCTCCGGAGCCTATTTAGTCAGCCAACCTGGGGATAATACTCTTTGCTATCCTTCTCACAGCAGTGCTGCCTCTGTCCTAATCATAATAGCTATCACTTATTGCATTAGTCCTGTGCATCAGGCACCGTGATAAGCACTCTACTTGCATTATTTCTAATCCTAACAATCATCTTGAAGGTAGGTGTTATTCAATTTGCAGATGACAATACTGAATCTCAGAGAGTTTTAGCAACCTTTAAAAAGCTGCACCGACTAGTGAGGTGTGATGCCAGGATGCTATCAGGTGCTTCTTACTACATGATGCTAGTTTGCTTTTATTCACTCGGCACAGGTGATATGGAAAGAGCATTCTAGCTATGTATACGTATATATATATATATATATATATATATATATATATATATATGTGTATCT
>NW_016804690.1:148648-189076 GCF_001698545.2 Rhinopithecus bieti
TATACGTATATATATATATATATATATATATATATATATAGATATATATACACATATAACTGTATGTGTGTATACAGAACAAAAAACTTAGTGATTACATTCAAGGAATATAAACCTAGATGAAAGATGAAATACGGCCCAAATCATCTAGAGAGTATAAACAAAACACAGTGAAAGCTACAGACTGCACTTAAGGACTACGCATAAAACACAAAGTGGCTCATGCCTGTAATCCCAGCACTTTGGGAGGCGGAGGCAGGAGGACTGCTTGAGCCCAGGAGTTTGAGAACAGCCTGGGCAACATGGCAAGGCTCTATCTCCACAAAAAAACACAAAAATTAGCTGGGCATGGTAGCATGCGCCCGTAGTCCCAGCTTCTGGGGAGGCTGAGGTGGGAGGATCATTTGAGCAGAGGAGTTGGAGGCTGCAGTGAGCCATGATCACACCACTGCATTCCAGCCTGGGCAATAGAGCCAGACCTTGTCTCAAAACAAACAACAAACAAAAAATACAAAGTAAAACAATATTTGAGATGCCTGTGGTAACCCCTGGAAATCACTAGAGACTGATCGTTTTCATACTGTATGCATCCTCACCTAGATAATAAACCATCTCAAAGAGAAAGCGTCCCTTCTACACGCCTGACAAGATGAAAAGAGTTGTACATTCCCTATTGCACGATTTCTAATGTAACTTGAAAACAAGTGCCCAGTGTTCCCAAATCAGAAGCATTAGAAAACTGAAGTTTTACAAGTTGATGATCGTGGATGGATACATGGGAATTCATTGTACCAGTCTATCTTTCTTTGCATGCTTAAAAATTTCCATAATTAAAGTTTTAAAAGAAAGAAGAGGGCTGGGCATTGTGGCTCATGCCTGTAATCCTAACACTTTGGGAGCTGGAGACACAACAAGCCCGCACATCATAGTGAGATCCTATCTCTACAAAATTTGTTTTAAATTAGCCGGGCATCATGGCACCATCTGTGGTCCCAGCTATTTGGGAGACTGAGGCAACAGGATTGCTTGAGCCCAGGAGTTCAAGGCTGCAGTGAACAATGATAACGCCACTGCACTCCAGCCTGGGTGACAGAATGAGACCCTGTCTCTAAAAAAAAAAAAAGCGGGGGGGCCGAGGGGAAGGAAAGAAGGTGGGGAAAAGAAAGAGAAAGAAACATAGCAGTCTACCTGGGACGGAAGAAGGCTGATGCCTAGAAACAAAGGAGAATTCTGAAAAAATAAATGACCTACAAAGGAGCTTCTCTTCTCCTATTGGTCAGTAGTTGTAGTGTTTTAGGAGGAGAAAGCTCAGTAAAGAAAAGGAAAGATCTTCCCGTTAAAACCTGGGTTGTTACCTGTAAGGGATTCTGAATAACCAAGAAAAGCTACCATCTTGGAAGATGCACCCAGTAGCCCAACATGGAGAAGCAGAGAGTGACTACATAAGTTTATGAACGAAGGGCAGGTATGTAACAGAGGGCTGTTTCCAATAAACTCAACTACAACCCAGAACAAAGCTCAAAAATATTAGTAGGAATATAAAAATATCCAGCACTCGACACGCTGAAACTGACAATGTCTGGCATACAATCAAAGATAGGTACAAAGAAACAGGAAAACTGACCCTTGGTGAGGAGAAAGATCAGTCAAGATAAACTGACCCAGAACTGATCCATCTGTGAGAATTCACAGTCAATGACATAAAAAATAATCATTACGACTATATTATATATGTTCAAAAGTTAAGTAAATGCATGAAAGATATTTTTTGAAGACTCTTATCAAACTTCTAGAGATTAAAACTATAAAACCTGATATAAAAATACATTGCTGGGATTAACGGCAAAGTAGATACTACAGAAGAAAAGATGAGTGAACTTGAAGACATATCAATAGAAACTATCCACGATGAAACACAGAGAAGAGCATCCATGAGTTGTAAGTGCCTAATATACATGCAACTGGAGTTCCTAAAAGGTAGGAGAGATGGGGACATAAAAATATTTGAAGAAATAATGGCTAAAATCTGGGTAAATTTTATAAAATTTATACATTTGATAAAACCACAAGGTCACAGATACAAGAAGCTTCATGAATCCCAACATGAAGAAAATGACAGCAACACACATCATAGTCAATGTGCTCAAAACTGGTGATAACGAGAAAAAAAATTTTTTTTTTTTTTTTTTTTTGAGACGGAGTTTTGCTCTTGTTGCCCAGGCTAGAGTGCAATGGTGCGATCTTGGCTCACTGTAACCTCAACCTCCTGGGTCCAAGCAATTCTCCTGCCTCAGCCTCTGGGGATTACAGGCACATGACACCATGCCCAGACAATTTTTGTATTTTTAGTAGAGACAGGGTTTCACCATGTTGGTCAGGCTGGTCTCAAACTCCTGACCTCAGGTGATCCACCCATCTTGGCCTCCCAAAGTGCAGGCATTACAGGCATGAGCCAACGCACCCAGCTGAGGGAAAAATCTTAGAAGTGGTTAGAAAAAACTACATACATGTAAATTTCTCATCAGAAACAATGCGAGCAGGGGAGGAGGCAGACCAAGGTTGCAGAATAGAAGCGTTTACTCATTGTTGTCCCCCACAGGAACACTAAATTTAACAACTATTTACACAAAAAAGCACCTTCATAAGAACCAAAAATCGGCCAGGTGCAGTGGCTCACACCTGTAATCCCAGAACTTTGGGAGGCCGAGGTGGGTGGATCACTTGAAGTCAGGAGTTTGAGACCAGCCTGGCCAACATAGCAAAACTCTGTCTCTACTAAAAAACACACACACACACACAAATTAGCCAGGTGTGGTGGCATATGCCTGTAATCCTAGCTACTCAGGAGGCTGAGGCATGAGAATTGCTTGAACTAGAGAGGTGGAGGCTGCGGTGAGCCAAGATTATGCCACTGCATTCCAGTGTGGACAACAGAGCAAGACTTTGTCTTAAAAAAAAAAAAAAAACAGGTGAGAAATCATACTGTTTTTTGTTTTTGTTTTTGCTTTGAGACAGAGATTCACTCTGTCACTCAGGCTGCAGTGCAGTGGTGCAATCTCAGCTCACTGCAACCTTCACCTCCCCAGTTCAAGCAATTCTCATGCCTCAGCCTCCTGAGTAGCTAGGATTACAGGCAAGCACCATTACGCCTGACTAATTTCACAGTACCTGATGTTAACTTCATATCACTCAAAGAGGCACTGGAGAGGGTAGGAAAGACAGTTTTGAATTGCCAACACCACCCCTCCCCATTCCCCTGCCGGTGGCCAGCTAGCTGTGTGCCACAGAGAGAGAATCTGTGTGCTTAAGGAAGGGAGAGTGCATTGATTGTGAGATTTTGCCTTGGAATGCAGTGCTGCCAACAGTGGGCAGAACTCAGCCGGGGCCCAAGGAGGGATGATTTAGCTCAATCCTAGCCAGAAGGGAATCGCCCACTCTACTGGTCAGAACTTGAATTTCAGCAAGCCTCGCCACCGCAGGCTAACATGCTCTGAGCCCTAAATTAACTTGAAAGACTGTCTAGGCCATAAAGAGTGCAACTCCTAGATGAGTTCTAGTGCTGTGCTGGGCTCAGAGCCAATGGGCCTGAGGAGCACACGACCTAATGAGACACCAGCTGAGGCGGCTAAGGGAGTGCCTGCATCACCTCTCCCCCAACACCAGGCAGTACAGCTCACAGCTCCAAAAGTGACCTTCCTTCTGCTTGAGGAGAGGAGAGGAAAGAGTAAAGAAGACTTTGTTTTGCAACTTGGATATGAGCACAGTTACAGAAAGATAGGGCACCAGGCAGAGTCATGAGGCCCCCATTCTAAGGCCTAGTTCCTAAACAACATTTCTAGACACACCCCAGGCCAGAAGGGAACTGGCTACCTTGAAGGGAAGGACCTGTTCCTGATAGGATTCATCATCTGCTGGCTAAAGAGTCCTTGAGCCCTGAATAATCAGCAGTGGTAATCAGGTAGTACATAATGTGGGCCTTGGGTTAGACTCGGACATGCTGGCTTCAGTTGTGACCCCGCACATTCACAGCTGTGGTCGCTACGAGGAGAGAACCCTTCTGCTTGAGAAAAACAGAGGAAAGAATAAAGAGGACTTTGTCTGGAGCTTAGGTACCAGCTTGGCTACAGTGGGGAAGAGCACCAAGCAGGCTCTTGGGGTCCCTGATTCCAAGCTTCAGTTCTTGAACGGCATCTCTAGACCTATCCTGGGCCAGAGGGGAGCCCACTGCCCTGAAGGGTGAGTCCCAGGCCTGAGAGCATTCAACACAACCTGACTGAACAGCCTTGGGCGTTAAATGAACATCAGCAGTATCCTAGCACTGCTCCCCTTGGGCCTGTAGTGGTGCATGAGGAGAGACTCCTCTGCCTGCTGGGGAAAGGAGAAGGAAGAGTGGAAAAGACTCGTTCCAGTGAGTTTGGTGCCAGCTCAGCTACAGTAGAATAGAGCGCCAGGTAGATTTCTAAGGTTTCCGACTCTAGGCCCTGACCCCTGGACAGCACCTTTGGACCCATCCAAGGCCCAAGGGAACTCACCGCTCTTAAGGGAAGGACACAAGTTTGACCGGCTTCACCCTCTGCTGAATGTAGAGCCCTAGGGCCTTCGGCAAACATAGGCAGTAGCCAGGTAGTGGTTACAGCAGGCCTAGGGCAAGACCCAGTGCTCTGCTGGCTTTAAGTTTAACCCAGTGCAATCCCAGTGGTGGTGGCACAGGTGTATTTGTGTCACCCCTTCCCCAGCTCCAGGTATCTCAGCACAGAGAGAGAAACTCTCTTTGGGAGAATTTAAGGGAAGAGAACAAGAGTCTCTACCTGGTAATCTAGAGAATTCTTCTAGATTTTATCCAAGACCATGAAGGTGATACCTCTATGAGTCTGCAAGAGCCACAGTGTTACTGGGCTTGAGGTACCCTCTAATGCAGCTATGGCTGCACTGACCAAAAACCTAGCTCACAACACTCAAGTCCCTTCAAATACCTGGAAAGCCTTTCCAAGAAGGATGGGTACAAACAAGCCCAGACTGCAAAGATTACAATAAATATCTAACTCTTCAATGCCCAGACACTGATTGATATGGTTTGGTGTGTTCCCACCTAAATCTCATCTTGAATTCCCACATGTTGTAGAAGGGACCTGGTGGAAGGTAACTGAATCATGGGGTCAGGTCTTACCCATACTTTTCTCGTGGTAGTGAGTAAGTCTCATGAGATCTGATAGTTATGATAAGGAGTTTTCCCCCACAAGCTCTTTTCTTTGCCTGCCGTCAGCCATGTAAGATGTGACTTGCTGCTCCTTGCCTTCGGGGATGATTGTGAGCTCTCCCCAGGCACGTGGAACTGTAAGTCCAATAATCTCATGTATGTCTTTATCAGCAGCATGAAAATGGACTAACAGAGTAAATTGGTACCAGTAGAGTGGGGCATTGCTGAAAAGATACCAAAAAATGTGGAAGCAACTTTGGAACTAACAGGCAGAGGTTGGAACAGTTAGTTTGAAGGGCTCAGAACACAGGAAAATGTGGGAAAGTTTGGAATTTCATCAAGACTTGTTGAACGGCTTTGACCAAAAGCCTAATAGTGATATGGACAATAAGGTCCAGGCTAAGGTGGTCTCAGATGGAGATGAGGAACTTGTTGGGAGCTGGGGCAAAAATGACTCTTGTTATGTTTTAGCAAAGAGACTGGCAGCATTTCACCCCTGCCCTAGAGATTTGTGGAACTTTGAACTTGAGAGAGATGATTTAGGGTATCTGGCAGAAGAAATTTCTAAGCAGCAAAGCATTCAAGAGGTGCTGTTAAAGGCACTCAGTTTTATATGGGAAGCAGAGCATAAAAGTTCAGAAAATTTGAAGCCTGACAACGTGATAGAAAAGAAAAACCCATTTTCTGAGGACAGATTGAAGCTGGCTGCAGAAATTTGCATAAGTAAGGAGAAGCCTAATGTTAATCCCCAACACAATGGGGAAAATGCCTCCAGGGCATGTTAGAGGTCTTCACAGCCACCCCTCCCATCACAGGCCCGGAGGCCTAGGAGAAAATGGTTTCTGGGGCCAGGTCCAGGGTCCCGTGCTGTGTGCCATCTAGGGACTTGGTGCCCCGTGTCCCAGCCACTTCAGCCATGACTAAAAGGGGCCAAGGTACAGCTCAAGCTGTTGCTTCAGAGGGTGGAAGCCCTAAGCCTTGGCAGCTTCCACATGGTGTTGAGCCTACGGGTGCACAGAAGTCAATAACTGAGGTTTGGGAACCTCCACCTAGATTTCAGAAGATGTATGGAAACACCTGGATACCCAGACAGAAGTTTGCAGCACGGGCAGGGCCCTCATACAGAACCACTGTTAGGGCAGTGCGGAAGGAAAATGTGGGGTTGAAGTCCCCACACAGAGTCCCTGCTGGGGCACCACCTAGTGAAGTTGTGAGAAGACGGCCACCGTCCTCCGGACCCCCAAATGGTAGATCCACTGACAGCTCGCACCATGTGCCTGGAAAAGCCACAGACACTTAATGCCAGCCCGTGAAAGCAGCCAGGAGGGAGGCTGAACCCTGCAAAGCCACAGGGGTGGAGCTGCCCAAGACCATAAGAACCCACCTCTCGCATCAGTGTGACCTGCCTGTGAGACATGGAGTTAAAGGAGATCATTTTGGAGCTTTAAGATTTGACTGCCCTGCTGGATTTCAGACTTGCAGGGGCCTGTAGCCCCTTTGTTTTGGCCAATGTCTCCTATTTGGAATGGCTGTATTTATCCAATGCCTGTACCCCCATTATATCTAGGAACTAACTTGCTTTTGATTTTACAGGCTCATGGGTGGAAGGGACTTGCCTTGTCTTAGATAAGCCTTTGGACTGTGGACTTTTGAGTTAATGCTGAAATGAGTTAAGACTTTGGGGGACTGCCGGGCGCGGTGGCTCATACCTGTAATCCCAGCACTTTGGGAGGCCAAGGCAGGCGGATCACTTAAGGTTGGGAATTCGAGACCAGCCTGTCCAACATGGAGAAACCCCGTTTCTACTAAAAAATATAAAATTAACCGGGCATGGTGGCGCATTCCTCTAATCCCAGCTACTCGGGAGGCTGAGGCAGGAGAATCACTTGAACCTGGGAGGCAGAGGTTGCAGTGAGCCAAGATCGTGCCATTGCACTCCAGCCTGGGCAACAAGAGTGAAATTCCGTCTCAAAAAAAAAAACAAGGAAGAAAATAAAAAAAGACTTTGGGGGACTGCTGGGAAGGCAATGATTGGTTTTGGAATGTGAAAACATGAAATTTGGGAGGGGCCAGGGGTGGAATGATACGGTTTGGCTGTGTCCTCACCAAAATCTCATCTTGAATTCCCACATGTTGTAGGAGGGATCCAGTGGGAGGTAACTGAATCATGGGGGCAGGTCTTTCCCATGCCGTTCTTGTGATAGTAAGTCTCACGAGATCTGATGGTTATTGTAAGGGTGAGTTTTTCTGCACAAGCTCTTTTTTTGCCTGCTGCCAGCCACATAAGACATGACTTGCTGCTGCTCCTTGCCTTCTGCCATGATTGTGAAGCCTCCCCAGCCATGTGGAACTGTAAGTCCGATAAACCTCTTTCTTTTGTAAGTTGCTCAGTCTCAGGTATGTCTTTATCAGCAGCATGAAAACAGACTAATACACTGATGAATATCCACAAACATCAAGACTTCATCAAACATCAAACATCCAGGACCTTAGCAAACAAACTAAATAAGGCACCAGTGACCAATCCCAGAGAGACAGAGATATGTGCCCTTTCAGACAGAATTCAAAATGTCTGTTTAGAGAAAAGTCAAAGAAATTCAAGATAATACAGAGAATGTATTCAGAATCCTATCACATAAATTTAACAAAAAATTGAAATAATTAAAAATAATCAAGCAGAAATTACGGAGCTGAAAAATGCAATGATCTACTGCAGAATACATCAGAATCTATCAATAGCAGAACTGATCAAGCAGAAGAAAGAATCAGTAAACTTGAGAAGAAGCTATTTGAAAATACACAGAGGAGACAAAATAAAAAAGAATGAAGCATGCCTACAAGATCCAGAAAATAACTTCAAAAGGGCAAATCTAAGAGTTATTGGCCTTAAAGAGAAGGTAGAAAAAGAGATGGGGGTAGAAAGTTTATTCAAGGTGATAATAACAGAGAACTTCCAAAACCTAGAGAAAGATAACAATATTCAAGTACAAAAAGGTTGTCGAAAACCAAGCATATTTAACCCAAAGAAGACTACATCAAAGTATTTAATATATCAAACTCCCAAGGTCAAGCAAAAAGAAAGAATTCTAAAAGCAGTCAGAGACAAGAAACAAATAACATGCAATGGCAGTATGTCTGGCAGCAGACTTTTCAGTGGAAACCTTACAGGCCAGGAGAGAGTAGTGTGACATATTTAAAGTGCTAAAGGGAAAACCTTTTACTCTAAAATAGTATATCTGGAACAAAAATACCCTTCAAACATGAAGGAGAAATAAAGACTTTCCCAGACAAACAAAAGCTAAGGGATTTCATCAATACCAGACCCTTCTGTGAGAAATGCTAAAGGGAGTTCTGCAGTCTGAAAGGAAAAGACATTAATGAGCAATAAGAAATTATCTGAAGGTACAAAACTTTCTGGGTAACAGTAAGCACACAGAAAAACACAAAATGTCATAACACTGTAATTGTGGTGTGTAAACTACTCATATCTTAAGTAGAAAGATGAAAAGATGATCAACAAAAATAACAAAAACCACTTTCATGACATAGATGGCATAATACAATATAAACAGAAACAACAAAAAGTCAAAATGCAGGAAGACAAAGTTAAAGTGTAGAGTTTGTATTAATTTTGGGGGGCTTTGTTCATTTGTTTTTTGCTTATTTATTTGTTTATACAAGCAGCGTTGTCATCAGTTTAAAATAATGGGTTTGTGGGCATTTCAGTTATTCCATCTAAACTACAGGACTGGATTTGGGGTTCTCAAATATAAGCAGGCAGAAGAATCTCCTAAAGAATTTGTTTGAAATTCGGAATTCAACTTAAGAGATTAAGATGGTGGATGCGAGGCAAGACTAGTTTGCACATCCCATTCAGATGGACAGAACAGCATGCGGAGATTTACATCGTGAACTTTTGCTCCAAGAACTACCATAGGAACATACCAAGAAAGCCAAAAGAATCCACAGACCCTTTGAAGGAACTTCATCACCCCTGCAGGCTCCCTGAGATGCCAAAAAACTGTGAGTCTGCTTGCTTTCTCAATGGGGAGGCTCATGGGGAGGCTGCTTGCTTTCTCAATGGGGCAAGTTCTCAGCCCTGGTCACCAGCTGCCTAGAAAGAAACCTGGTGCTGTTGCAGGGGCATGAGGAGAGTAAGATCAGCTTTAGGACTGTGGGCTGCTCGGGAGCAGGGTGAGGTCTGTAACTGCCGGCTTTCCCCCAGTTCCCTGGCAACCTGTACCTCACGTCTCAATACTAACATTGACTGTAAATGTCCTAAACGCTCCACTTAAAAGACACAGAATGTTCTTTTTGCTTAGGATAGCGTTGGCTATTCCAGGTCTTTTGTGGTTTCATATAAATTTTAGGGTTTTTTTTTCTATTTCTGTGAAGAATGTCATTGGTATTTTGATAGGGATTGCATTGATTCTGTAGATTGCTTTGGGTGGTATGGACATTTTAATAATATTGTTTCTTCCAGTCCATGATCATGGACTGTCTTACCAGTTTTTGGTGTCTTTTTCAGTTTCTTGCATCAGTGTTTTATAGTTTTCATTGTAGAAATCTTTCATTTATTTGGTTAAATCCTAAGTATTTAACCCATTTCCTATATAGACAAAAAAAGTGCAGCTTGCTGTCAGTGCTCATTTCTCAAGGCAAATGGATAATGGGTTAAGTCTATTTGTAGCTATTGTAAATGGTATTACTTTCTTGATTTCTTTTTCAGATTGTTCACTGTTGGCATATAGAAATGCTACTGATTTTTGTATGATGATTTCATGTCCTGAAACTTTACTAAATTTGTTTACCAGTTCTGATAGTTTTCTTAGTGGAGTCTTTAGGTTTTTCTGAATATAAGATCATATTATCTGCAAACAAGGCTAATTTGACTTCCTCCTTCAATTCTGATGTCCTTTCTTTCTTTCTCTTGTCTATTTGCTCCAGTTAGGACTTGAATAACAGTGGTGAAAGTGGGCATCCTTGTCTTGTTCCAGATATTTGAGGAAATGCTTTCAGTTTTCTCCATTCAGTATGATATTAGCTGTGGGTCTGTCCTATATGGCTTTTATTGTGTTGAGGTATGTTCCTTTAATACCCACTTTTTTGGAGGATTTTTATCATGAAGGGATGTTGAATTTTTTCAAATACTTTTTCAGCATCAACTTAAATGATCGTATAGTTTTGTCCTTCATTCTGTTGATATGATGTATCACAGTGATTGATTTGCATATGTTGAAACATCCTTGCATCCCTGGGATAAATCTTCCTTGGTAATGATGAATGATTTTTTTTTAATGTATTGCTGAATTTGGTTTTCTACTATTTTGTTGAGGATTTTTGCATCAATGGTCACGAGGGATATTGGTCTGTAGTTTTCTTTTATTGATGAGGCTTTGTCTTGTTTATGAGGCTTTGTCTAGTTTACGGGTAATAACTGGCCTCATAGTGCACAGTTTACAAGTATTAGGTTTACAAGTATTCCCTCCTCCTCTATTTTTTGAAATCATTTGTGTAGGGTTGGTATTATCAGTTTTTAAATATTTGGTAAAATTCAGCACTGAAGCCATCAGGTTCCAGGCTTTTCTTTGCTGACAAAATTTTTATTATGGCTTCAATCTCATCACTTGTTATTTGCCTGTTCAAGTTTTGGATTTCTTCATGGTTCAGTCTTGGTAGGTTGTATGTGTCTAGGAATTTATCTGTTTCTTCTAGACTTTCCAATTTATTAGCATATAATTGCTCATAGCCGCTAACCATCCTTTGAATTTGGCAGTATCAGTTGTAATGTCTCCCTTGTCATCTCTGATTTCCTTTTTTTTTTTTTTTTTTTTTTGAGATGGAGTCTGGCTCTGTCACTCAGGCTGGAGTGCAGTGGTACGATCTCAGTTCACTGCAAGCTCTGCCTCCCAGGTTCATGCCATTCTCCTGTGTCAGCCTCCCGAGTAGCTGGGACTACAGGTGCCCACCACCATGCCTGTCTACTTTTTTGTATTTTTTAGTAGAGACGGGGTTTCATGGTGTTAGCCAGGATGGTCTTGATCTCCCGACCTCATGATCTGCCCACCTTGGCCTCCCAAAGTGCTGGGATTACAGGCGTGAGCCACCGCGCCCGGCCAAAACTTTCATTTTTTTATCTCTTCATTGACCCACTGGTCATTCAGGAGCATATTGTGTAATTTCCCTGTTTGTATAATTTCCAGAATTCCTCCTGTTATTGGTGTTTAGTTTTATTTTATTGTGGTCAGAGAAGATATTTGATATTATTTCCATTTTTTGAATGTTTTAAGATTTGTTTTGTGCCCTAACATAGGGTCTTTCCTTGAGAATGATCCATGTGCTAAGGAAAAGAATGTGTTCTGCAGCTGTTGCATGAAATGTTCCGTAAATATCCATTAGGTCCATTTGGCCTATTGTGCAGATTAAATCCAATGTTTCTTTGTTGATTTTCTATCTAGGAGATGTGCCCAATGCTGAAAGTGGGGTGTTAGAATTTCCAGCTATTATTGTCTCTCTCTCTCTCTTTAGCTCTAATAATATTTCCTTTATATACCTGTGTGATCTCATGTTGGCTGCATATGTATTTAAAATTGTTATATCCTCTTGCTGAACTGACCTCTTTATCATTATATAATGACCTTCTTTGTCGCTTTTTATAGTTTTTGTATTGAAACCTTTTTTTGTGATATAAGTATAGCTACTCTTGCTCTTTTTAGGTTCCCATTTGCATAGAATACCTCTTCCCATCCCTTTATTTTCAGTCTATGTGTGTCTTTACAGGTGAAGTGGTGAAGTGTGTTTCTTTTAGGCATCAGATCATTGGGTCTTGTTTGTTTGTTTGTTTTGTTTTTTAATCCATTCAGCCACTCTATGCCTTTTGATTGTTGAGTTTAGTCCATTACCAATTGCTTGTTATTATTGGTAAGTAAGGACTTATTCCTGCCATTTTGTTGTTTCCTGGTTGTTTTGTGGTCTTCTCTTCTTATTTCCTTCCTTCTTGTCTTCCTTTTAGTGAAGGTGATGATTTTCTTGTGATATGTTTTAATTTCTTGCTTTTTATTTTTTGTGTATCCATTGTACATTTTTAAATTTGAGATTACCATAAGGCTTGCAAATATCTTGCAAACCCATTATTTTATTTTTTGAAAATACAAACTAAGGCTTTTCTTCAATTATCTCTATCATCCAGAGTAAAAGAAAGTAAGTCACCTGCAACTGAAGCCGAACCCTCCTGCCAATGAGAGATAAGCAGCTCTGGGTAATTTCACATAGCCCAGCAAAGACAGTTTCCTTGAATTCTCAAGAAAAATTGACCCTAAAATTTATCAGGATGACTTATTCACGAGAATCATCTGAGATGCCCATTACAAATACAGATGTCCAGAATCTTAGGTGGTTGTGGGAGAGGAAAGCTCCTGTAATTTTGCATTTTGTGGTGTTTAATTTTAGTTTTTTTTATTTCAATAGGTTTTTTTGGGGAACAGGTGGTGTCTGGTTACATGAATAAGTTCTTTAGTGGTGATTTCTGAGATTTTGGTGCATTCATCACCCTAGCAGCGTACACTGTGCCCAATGTGTAGTCTTTTATCCCTCGCCTCCCTCAATCCTTTTCCCCAAGTCTCCAAAGTCCAATGTATCATTCTTATGCCTTTGCATCCTGATAGCTTAGCTCTCACATATTAGTAAGAACATACAATGTTTGGCTTTCCATTCCTGAGTTACTTCACTTAGAATAATAATCTCCAATTCCATCCAGGTTGCTGTGAATGCCATTATTTTGCTCCTTTTTATAGCTGAGTAGTATTTCATGGTGTACACATATATACCATGTTTTCTTTATCCAGTCATTGATTGATGGACGTTTGGGCTGGTTCCATATTTTTGCAATTGTGAATTATGCTGCTGTAAACATGCATGTGCAAGTATCTTTCATATAATGACTTCTATCATCATATAGAAAATGTGATATCACTTCATTTTAAATGGTTTTTATGCAAAACACAGGTGATAACAAATGCTGGTGAGGATGTAGAAAAAAGGGAATCCTTATACACTGCTGGTGGGAATGTAAATTAGTACAACTGCTATGAAGAACAATTTGGAGGTTCCTCAAAAAAACAAAAATAGAGCTATCATATGATCCAGACATCCCATTGCTAGGGAAATACCCACCCCCCCAAAAAAAGGAAATCAGTATATCAAAGAGATATCTGCACTTCCATGTTTACTGCAGCACTATTGACAATAGCCAAGATTTGGAAGCAACCTAAGTGTCTATGAACAAATGAATGGATAAAGAAAATGTGGCACATATACACAATGGAGTACTATTTAGCCATAAACAAGAATGAGAGGGGGCTGGGTGCGGTGGCTCAGGCCTGTAATCCCAGCACTTTGGGAGGCCGAGGCGGGTGAATCACAAGGTCAAGAGATCGAGATCATCCTGGCTAACACAATGAAACCCCATCTCTACTAAAAATACAAAAAACTAGCCGGGCGTGGTGGCGGGCACCTGTAGTCCCAGCTACTTGGGAGGCTGAGGCAGGAGAATGGCGTGAACCCGGGAGGCGGAGCTTGCAGTGAGCCGAGATCGCGCCATTGCACTCCAGCCTGGGCGACAAAGCAACACTCCGTCTCAAAAAAAAAGAATGAGAGGCCAGGCACAGTGACTCACACCTGTAATCCCAGCACTTTGGGAGGCTGAGGTGGATGGATCACGAGGTCAGGAGTTCAAGACCAGCATGGCCAAGATGGTGAAAGCCTGTCTCTACTAAAAATACAAAAAAAATTAGCCAGGCGTGGTGGCAGGCACCTGTAGTCCCAGCCACTCAGGAGGCTGAGGCAGAGAACTGCTTGAACCCAGGAGGCATAGGTTGCAGTGAGCCAAGATCACGCCACTACACTCCAGCCTGGGCAACAGAGCAAGACTCCATCTCAAAAAAAAAAAAAAGAGAATGAGATTCTGTCATTTGCAACAACATGAATGGAACTGGAAGTAGTTATGTTAAGGAAATAAGCTAGGCACTGAAAGACAAACTTTGCATATTCTTACTTATTTGTAGGAGCTAAAAATTAAAACAACTGAACTCATGGAGATAGAGCATAGAATGAAGGTTACCAGAGGCTGGGAAGGGTAGTGGGGGAGTGGGGAGGAAGAGGGGATGGTTAATGGGTACAAAAAAATAGAATGAATCAGTAAGACCTAGTATTTCTGCCAGGCATGGTGGTTCACGCCTGGAATCCCAGCACCTTGGGAGGCCAAGGCGGGCAGATCACTTGAGGTCAGGAGTTCGAGACCAGCCTGGCCAATGTGATGAAACCCTGTCTCTACCAAAAATACAAAAAATGAGCTGGACGTGGTGGCGTGTGCCTGTAGTCCCAGCTACCCGGGAGGCTGAGGCAGGAGAATCACTTGAACCCAGCACGCAGCATGCAGTGAGCTGGTGGCAATAGAACGAGACTCCAGCCTGGACAACAGAACGAGACTCCATCTCAAAAAAAAAAAAAAAAACACACCTAGAATTTGCTAGCACAACAGGGTGACTATAGTAAAAAATAATTTAGGCTGGGCGTGGTGGCTCAAGCCTGTAATCCCAGCACTTTGGGAGGCCGAGACGGGCAGATCACGAGGTCAGGAGATCGAGACCATCCTGGCTAACACAGTGAAACCCTGTTTCTACTAAAAAAATACAAAAAAAAAACTAGCTGGGCGACGTGGCGGGCACCTGTAGTCCCAGCTACTTGGGAGGCTGAGGCAGGAGAATGGCGTAAACCTGGGAGGCAGGGCTTGCAGTGAGCTGAGATCCGGCCACTGCACTCCAGCCTGGGCGACAGAGCAAGACTCCGTCTCAACAACAATAACATAAAATAATAATAATAATAATGATAATAATTTAATTGTACACTTTTAAATAATTAAAAGAGTAGGCCGGGCGCGGTGGCTCAAGCCTGTAATCTCAGCACTTTGGGAGGCCGAGACAGGCGGATCACGAGGTCAGAAGATCGAGACCATCCTGGCTAACACGGTGAAACCCCGTCTCTACTAAAAAAATACAAAACACTAGCTGGGCGAGGTGGCGGGCGCCTGTAGTCCCAGCTACACGGGAGGCTGAGGCAGGAGAATGGCGTAAACCTGGGAGGCAGATCTTGCAGTGAGCTGAGATCCGGCCACTGCACTCCAGCCTGGGCCACAGAGCAAGACTCTGTCTCAAAAAAAAAAAAAAGAGTAAAACTGGATTGTTTGTAACACAAAGGATAAATGCTTGAGGTTATAGATATCTCATTTATCCTGATGTGATTATTATATATTGTATGTCTGTAACAAAATAGCTCATGTACACCATAAATATACATGCCTACTATGTACTCCCAAAAAAGAAACAATGCAAGCAAGAAGACAATGGAACAACATCTTTAAAGAACTGAAACAGACGGCCAGGCGTGGTGGTTTGTGTCTGTAATTCCAGCGCTTTGGGAGACCAAAGTGGGAGGATCGCTTGAGCCCAGGAATTCAAAACATAGGCAGATCCCATTTGTACACATAAACAAAAAACAACAACAACTGAAAGAGGGCTGGGTGCGGTGGCTCACACCTGTAATCCCAACACTTTGAAAGGCCAAGGCAGAAGGGTCACTTGAGGCCAGGAGCTGAAGACCAGCCTGGGCCAGACTAGGAGACCCTTGTCTCTACAAAAAAAGTTTTGCAAAATTAGCTGGGCCTGGTGGCACACACCTGTAGCCCCAGGTACTTGAGAGGATTAGGCAGCAGAATCACTTGAGTCCAAGAAGGCTGCAGTGAGCTACGATCATGCCACTGCACTCCATCCTGGATGACAGAGTGAGACACTACCTCTTAAAAAAAAAAAAAGGAAGAAGAAGAAGAACTGAAAGAAAGAACTGCCAAGTTTAAATTATACACCCAGTTTTTTAAAACCATATTTCAAAATGAAAATAAAGATGTTTTCAGATTTTTTAAAAATCTGGCAGAATTCATCACTACCAGACTTTAAAAAATATTAAAGGAAGGCCTGAAAGTAGAAGGAAAATGATACCACATAGAAACTGAATGAAGAATAATTGTGAATATAATAATAATAATGAAAATAAACTGAATGAATTAATAACCAAAGGAATGAAGAGTGTCAGAAATGGTTACCACACAGGTAAAATATGGAAGATGTTGTTCCTATTATTTATGTCTCTTTAAGAGATAACTAAGTCCTCAACAAAATATTAATAAATTAAATTCAGCAATATCAAAAAAGAATTAGCCAGGCACGATGGTACATGCCTGTGGTCCCAGCTACTTGGGAGGCTGAGGCAGAGGGATCACTTGAGCCCGAAGTTTGAGATTACAATTAGCTATGATTTGCACCCCTGCACTCCAGCCTGCGTGACAGAGCAAGACTCTGTCACTATAAAATAAATAAATAATAAAAAATTCTTTAAAATTATACATCATAACCAAGTTGGACTTACTACAGGTATGCAAGGCCAGTTCAATATTTGAAAATCAATCAATATAACCCATAATATCAACAGGCTAAAGAAGAAAAATCAGGCTGGGCAGAGTGGCTCACACCTGTAATCCCAGCAGTTTGGGAGGCCAAGGTGGAAGGATCATTTGAGTCCAGGAGTTCAAGACCAGCCTGAGCAATATAGCAAAACCCTGTTTCTACAAAAAAATTTAAAAATTAGCTGGGCATGGTGCCATGCACCTGAAGCTCCAACTTCTCAAGAGGCTAAGGTGGGAGGATCACTTGAGCCCAAAAAGTAAAGGCTGCAGTGAGCCATGACTGTACCACTAAACTCCAGCCTGGGTGACAGAGAAAGACCCTGTCTAAAAAACAAAATAAAAAAGAAGAAAAGTCATATAGTCATATTAATTGATATAGAAAAAGCATTTTACAAAATCCAGTCCCCATTCACATGCACATACAAAAAAGTTTCACAAACTAGGATTAGAGAGGAAATGACTCAACTTGATAGAGAGCATCTACCAAAAAACTACAAGTAATGGCATAATTAGTGGTGAAAGACCAAAAGACCGAATGCTTTCCTCCTATTATCAGGAACATGGCATCATCATTCTTTTTTTTTTTTTTTTTGAGACAGGGTCTCATTCTGTCACCCAGGCTGGAGTGTAGTGACAGTGGCATGATCATAGTTTACTGCCGCCTCTAACTACTGGCCTCAAGCGATGCTCCCACCTTCTTCTCCCACAGACGTACTCTCATTATTCTTATTCAACACAGTACTGAAAGTTCTAGCCTATGCAATAAAGCAAGAAAAGCAATAAATGCAGACAGATTGGAAAGAAAGAAATAAAATTGTCCCTATTTGCAGATGACAATTATCTACACAGAAAATCCTAATAAATCTACTTTTAACTGCGATTTTAAAAATTAATAAGGAAGGTCACCGGACACAAAATCAACACACAAAAATCAACAAACATGTAAACCAAAGCTGAAAACACAATACCATTTACAATTGCTACAAAGCAAGTGAAATACTTAGGTATAAATCTAACAAAACATGTATAAGATCTGTATGCTGAAAATTACAAAATGTTGATGAAAGAAATCACAGAAGACCTAAATAAATGGAAATACTGTGTTTATGACTTAGAAAACTCAACACTAAAAATGTCAATTCTTCCCAAATTGATTTACATAATTCCTATCCAAATTCCAGCAAGGCTTTTTATAGATATAAATAACTTATTCTAAAATGTATATGGAAAGGTAAAGGACCTAAAAGAGTTCAATTTTGAAAAAGAAGAATATGATAAGAATCATTCTACCCAATGCTAAGGCTTACTAAATAACTTCAGTAATCAAGACAGTAGGGTACTGGTGGAAGAATAAATATGTAGACCAATGAAATATAAAAGAGGAATCAGAATAGAACCACAAAAGAATGTACAACTGATTCTTTTAAAGAAAAAAAGGTACAAACATGATTTAATAGAGGAAGCACAGCCTTTTCAAAAAAAAAAGGGGGGGGGATGTCTGTAGGCCAAGAAAAAAACAGAAAAGCCTCAACCTAAGCCTCATACCTTTTACAAAAAGTAACTTAAAATGAATCATTGATTTAAATATACCATGTAAAACTATGAAACTACTGGGGAAAAAACAAAAACAAAAAAACCAGGAGGAAATCTTCAAAATCTACGTCTGGGAGAACAGTACAGTACTTCAACTTGATATCGAAACTATGATCCCAGCCAGGCGCAGTGGCTCACACCTGTAATCCCAGCAATATGGGAGACTGAGGTGGGTGGATCATCTGAGGTCAGGAGTTCGAGACCAGCCTGGCCAATGTTTCTACTAAAAATACAAAAATTAGCTGGGTGTGGTGGCGCCTGCCTGTAATCCCAGCTATTCAGGAGGCTGAGGCAAGAGAATTGCTTGAACCCAGGAGGCAGAGGTTGCAGTGAGCTGAGATCGCACTATTGCACTCCAGCCTGGGCAACAAGAGCAAAACAAAACAAAAACAAACAAACAAACAAAAAAACCTATGATCCAGAAAAACTTGATGAATTGGACCTCTTAAAAATTAGAAAATTTTGCTCTGTGAAAGATTCTGTTGAGAGAATGAAAAGGGCCAGGCATAGTGGCTCACGCTGTATTCACAGCACTTTGGGAGGCAGAGGTGGGCAGATGGCTTGAGTCCAGCAGTTCAACATTAGCCTCAGCAACATTTCCAGCAGTTCAAGAAATGTTGCCCAGGCTGGTCTTAAACTCCTGGTCCACATATTTCTACAAAAATATAGAAAAAATTAGCAGGGCAGGCCGGGCGCGGTGGCTCAAGCCTGTAATCCCAGCACTTTGGGAGGCCGAGACGGGCGGATCACGAGGTCAGGAGATCAAGACCATCCTGGCTAACACAGTGAAACCCCGTTTCTACTAAAAAATACAAAAAAACTAGCCGGGCGAGGTGGCGGGCGCCTGTAGTCCCAGCTACTCGGGAGGCTGAGGCAGGAGAATGGCGTGAACCCGGGAGGCGGAGCTTGCAGTGAGCTGAGATCCGGCCACTGCACTCCAGCCTGGGCGACAGAGTAAGACTCCGTCTCAAAGAAAAAAAAAAGAAAAAATTAGCAGGGTATGGTGGCACACACCTGTAGTCCCAGCCACCTGAGAGGCTGGGGTGGGAGGATCACTTGAGCCTAGGAGGTCAAGGCTGCAATGAGCCATGATCACACCAGTGCACTCTAGCATGGGTAACAGAGTGAGACCCTGTCTCAAGAGAATGAAAAGATAAATTACAGACTGGGAGAAAATATTTGCAAGCCAAATATCCAACGAGGAATTTAGTATCTAGAATATAAAGAATTTCCGAAACTCAACAGTAGAAAAGCAAACAATATAATTAGCAAGTGTATTAAAAACATTTCACTGAAGAGTAGATACGGGTGACAAGCTAATAAACAGATGTTCAACCTCGGTGATTAGGGCAATCTAAATTAAAACCACAATGCAGTATCACTACATGCCTATCAGACTGATAAAATAAAAAATGCCAAATTCTGGCAAGGATGTGGGAAAAACTGGATCACTCCTACATGGCTGGCAGGAATGTAGAATGGGACAGCTACTCTGGAAAATATTTTGGCATTTTCTTTTAAAACTAAAAGTGCACTTACCATACAACCCAGCAATTGCACCCTTGGGCATTTATCCCAGGCAAATGAAAACCTATATGCACTCTGAAATCTATACATGAATGTTGATAACAACTCTATTTGTAATAGCCAAGAACTTGATACCACCCAAATGTCCTTCAATGTATAAATGGTTGAAGAAACTGTAGTACATCCATACTACAGATACTACTCTGCAACATAAAGGAAAAAACTATTGACAGATTTAGGCCTTGGCTGGTTCTCAAGGGAATTATGCTGATTGATTTTTTTTAAAAAGCTACACACTGTATGACACTACATAAGTGATTCCATTTATGTAATGTATTCTAATAATATTAAAAGATGGAGAACAGATGAGTGGCTGCTGGGGTTATGGACTGGGGAGAAAGAAGGTAGATGTGACTATAAAGGCATCAGGGAGGCTTATGGTGATGAAATGGGTCTGTATCTTGATTGTGGTAGCAATTACACAAAGCTACACATATGATAAAACTGCATAGAACTACATACACACACAAATGAGTGCATGTGTAACTGGTAAAATCTGACTAAACCCTGTGGATTGTACCAATGCCAATTTCCGAGTTTTTGTTTGTTTTTTGTGCTTTTTTGAGATGGAGTTTCGTTCTCATCACCCAGGCTGGAATGCAATGGCGAGATCTCAGCTCACTGCAACCTCTGCCTCCCAGGCTCAAGCGATTCTCCTGCCTCAGCCTCCCAAGTAGCTGAGATTACAGGCTCCTGCCACCATGTCCGGCTAATTTTTGTACCTTTAGTGGAGATGGGGTTTCACCATGTTGGCCAGACTGGTCTCAAACTCCTGACATCAGGTGATCCACCCGCCTCGGCCTCCCAAAGTGCTGTGGTTACAGGCGTGAGCCACCGCACCCGCCCAATTTCCTCATTTTGATATGGTATGTAGTTATGCAAAATGTCAACATTGAGGGGGGAGGGGTGAAGGATGCACAGGACCTTTCTATACATTTATTTGCAACATCCTGTTTATCTATAATTATTTCAAAATAAAACATCTAAAAAAGAAAACTGGCTGTTTGAGCAAAAATAATAATATAGGCTGGGGTTCATAACAAATGTGTAAGTAAAACATACGACAACAGCATAAAAGCTAGGAGGAGGGAAACAAAGGTAGACTCCTGTAAAGTTGTTATATGTGAAGTGATACAGTACAACTTGAAGGTAGACTGTGATGAGTTAAAGATAATTCTAAACAGCCAGATATGGTGGCTCACACCTGTAATCCCAGCACTTTGGGAGACTGAGGCGGGCGGATGACGTGAGATCGGGAGTTTGAGACCAGCCTGACCAACATGGAGAAACCCCGTCTCTATTAAAAATACAAAATCAGCCGGGTGTGGTGGCACATGCCTGTAATCCCAGCTACTTGGGAAGCCGAGGCAGGAGAATTGCCTAAATCCCGGGAGGTGGAGGTTGCAGTGAGCCAAGATGGTGCCATTGCACTCCAGCCCGGGCAACAAGAGCGAAACTCCATCTCAAAAAAAAAAAAAAGATAATTCTAACCATCTTGGCTGGGTGCCTTGGCTTACGCCTCTAATCTCAGCACTTTAGGTGGCTAAAGTGGGAGGGTCGCTCGAGTCCAGGAGTTTCAGACCAGCCTGAGCAACACGGTGAGGCTGTTTCTACAAAAAATCAAAAAATTAACTGGACCTAGTGGTACACACCTGTGGGCCCAGCTACATGGGAGGCTGAGGTGGGAGTATTGCTTGAGCCCAAGAATTAATGACTGCAGTGAGCTGTAATCATACTGCTGCATTTCAGCCTGGGCAATAGACCAAGACCCTGTCTCTAAAATAAAATAAAATAAAATAAAATAAAATAAAATCTTTTAAAAAAAGAAGAGCAAAGCCGGAAGACTTATGCTACCTGACTTCAAGATTTATTTAAAAGCTACAGGAATCAAAACTGTGTGGTTTGGTATAAATAAGGAAAATATATAAATGGAACAGAATATGGAAATCAGAAATAGATCCATACATAAATGGAGAACTAATTTTTTACAAAGGTGCCAAGGCAATCTAGTGGAGAAAGGATAGTTTTTTCAACAAATAGTTCTGGAATAATTAGATACCCACATGCAAAAAAGAAAGAAATGAACTTTGATCCATAACTCACACCATACATAAAAATTAGCTTAAAGTCAGGCAAGGGAAAGTAATACCTATTCAAAAATTAAACTAACTAGCTGGGTGCAGTGGCACATGCCTGTAGTATCAGCTACCTGGGAGGCTGAGGCAGAAGGATCCCTTGAGCCTAGGAGTTTAAGAACAGCCTGGGCAACATAGAGAGACCCCATCTAAAAAAAAAAAAAAATCAATTCAAAATAGAGCATTGACCTAAATGAATAACCTCAAACTATAAAACTTCTAAAAGAAAACACTGAAGAAAACTTTTGTGGCCTTGGGGCAAAGATTACTTAGATAAGACACCAAGAGCATAACCCATAAAAAATAAATATAAAGTGAACTCCATCAAAATTTAAAGGTTAAGCTCTTCAAAAGATACTTCTAAAAGAATGAAGACAATCCAGGTCGGGCGCGGTGGCTCATGCCTGTAATCCCAGCACTTTGGGAGGGTGAGGCAGGCGTATCACAAGATCAGGAGTTTGAGACTAGCCTGGCCAATATGGTGAAACCCTGTCTCTACTAAAAATACAAAAATTAGCCAGGCATGGTGGCATGTGCCTGTAGTCCCAGCTACTTGGGAGGCTGAGGCAGGAGAATCGCTTGAACCCGGGAGGCAGAGGTTGCAGTGAGCTGAGATCACACCACTGGACTCCAGCCTGGGCAAAAGAGCAAGACTACCTCTTAAAAAAAAAAAAAAAAAAAATGAACACAACACAATCAATAAGCTGGGAGAAAATCTTCACGAAGCACATATCTGATAAAAGACTTGTATTCAGGCCGGGCACAGTGGCTCACGCCTGTAATCCCAGCACTTTGGGAGGCTGAGGCAGGTGGATCACCTGAGGTTGGGAGTTCGAGACCAGCCTAACCAAAATGGAGAAATCCCGTTTCTATTAAAAAATACAAAATTAGCTGGGCGTGGTAGCGTATGCCTAACCCCCGCTACTCAGGAGGCTGAGGCAAAAGAATCGCTTTGAACCTGGGAGGTGGAGGTTTGCTACTGAGCCGAGAGCGAGATTGTCCCGTTTGACTCAGGCCTGGGCAACAAGAGTGAAACACGTCTCAAAAAAAAAAACAAAAAAAAAAAAACAAGAGACTTGTATTCATTGCTAATAACCTAAAATTAATAACAAGAAAACAACACAATTTTTTAAATGGCCAAAGGATTTTTACCAAAACATTTTAACAAAAGACTGACCATCCCAAGAGTCAGCAAAGATATGAAGAAACCAGACACTCACACACCATCGGGAATGGAAACAGTACAAGCACTTTGTAAAACATTTTGGTAGCTTTTTAAAAAGTTAAACAGGCCAGGCAAGGTGCCTCACATCTGTAATCCCAACACTTTGGGAGGCCGAGGCAGGTGGATCACGAGGTCAAGAGATCGAGACCATCCTGGCCAACATGGGGAAACCCCGTCTCTACTGAAAATACAAAAATTAGCTGGGTGTGGTGGCACACGCCTGTAGTCCCAGCTACTCGGGAGCCTGAGGCAGGAGAACTGCTTGAATCCAGGAGGTGGAGGTTTCAGTGAGCTGAGATCGCATCACTGCACTCCAGCCTGGTGACAGAGCAAGACTCTGTCTCAAAAAAAAAAAAAAAATTAAACATATTTGGGAAACCAAGGCAGGAATATCACTTGAGCCCAGGTGTTTTGAGACCAGCCTAGGCAACATGGCAAAACCCTATGTCTACAATAAAAATACAAAAAATTAGCCAGGCGTGGTGGTGCATGCCTGCAGTCCCAGCTACTCAGGAGGCTGAGGTGGGAGGATCACCTGAGCCTGGGAGGTTGAGGCTCCAGTGAGCCGTGATCATGCCACCACACTTCAGCCAGGTGATAGAATGAGACCCTGTCTCAAAAAAAAAAAAAAAAAAAATTGGGTCCAGGCCCAGTGGTTCACACCTGTAATCCCAGCATTTTGGGAGGCCGAGGTGGGCGAATTGCTTGAGACCAGGATTTCAAGACCAGCCTGGCCAGCATGGCAAAACCCCATCTCTACTAAAAATACAAAAATTAGCCAGGCGTGGTGGTGGGCACCTGTAATCCCACCTACTTGGGAGGCTGAGACAGGAGAGTCGCTTGCACATGGGAGGCAGCGGTTGCGGTGACCCAAGATAGGGCCACTGCACTTCAACCTGTGTGACAGGGCGAGATTCTGTCTCAAAAAACAAAAAAAAATTGAAACCTAACACAGGATTTTTAGGGCAGCGAAACTACTGTCTATGACACTACAATGGTGGATACATGTCATCATTAAAGGTTTGTCCAAACCCATAGAATGTATAACACCATGTGAACCCTACATTAGGGTTACATTAGAGTGAATCAACCTTACTGAAAACTATGGACTGAGTGATAATGATGTCAATGTAGGTTCATTGACAGTAACAAATGCACCAACAGCGGGGATGGTGATAATGGGGGAGGGTTTACGTGGAGCGGGGCAGGGTGTATATGAGAACATCCTGTACTTTCAGCTCAATTTTGCTGTGAACCTACAACAGCTCTAAAAAATAAAGTCTATTTTTTTTAAAAAAGGAAACAAGTACTGATAAATGCTACAATGTGGATGAACATTGAAAACACCGTGCTAAGTGAAAGAAGCCAGTCACAAAAAAACATATACTGTATGACTCCATTTACATACGTCCGGAATAAGTAAATATATAGAAAAAGAAAGCATATGATTAGTGGCCTACAACTGAGGCATGTGGAGAATGGGAAATGACTGCGAATTGATATGGATTTTCTTTTGGGGTGAAATACTCTAAACTTAGATTGTGGTGTTGGTTGCACAACTTTGTTAATCTACTAAAAACCAGTGAATTGTGTACACTTTAAATGGTTGAATTTGGTAGTATGTTAAAATCTTAATAAAGATGTTTTAAAACTGTTTAAATCACTATGAAAAAAATGATTTATGTAAGGTATATGCATGTGAGGAAGAGATATATATTCAGAAGTAAATACGTATGTCTATAGATTCAATAAATTCCTTTTAGTTATTATCTTAAATCAGAGGTAAGCCAAGGGAAGCAAGTGTGCCTTGTGTGCTGATACTATTCTATAGAATACTGGTGTGATTAACTCCCCTTAAAGAAAGGGGAGTAAAAGTCATACTAGCTATAAACTCATATTGTTTAAAATGTATAATGAATCAAAAATAAGTCTGTATTAAACATCCTTTGTTCAAAATTTACAATGGAGGCCAGGCACAGTGGTTCATCCCTGTAATCCAAGCACTTCGGGAGGCCAAAGTGGGTGGGTCACTTGAGGTCAGGTGTTCAAGACCAGCTTGGCCAACATAGCAAAACCCCATCTCTACCAAAAATACAAAAATTAGCTGGGTGTGGTGCTGGGCGCCTGTAGTCACAGCTACTCGGGAGGCCAAGGTACAAGAATTGCTTGAACCTAGGAGGCAGAGATTGCAGTGAGCTGAGATCGTCCCACTGCACTCCATCCTGGGCGACAGAGTGAGACTCCATCTCAAAAAAAAAAAAAAAAATTAAATAAAATATACAATGAATTAAGGATAAAGTCATAATAAAAATAACTGGCTGGATGCAGTGGCTCTCGCCTGTAATCCCAGCTACTCAGGAGGCTGAAGTGGGAGGACTGTTTGTGCCCAGGAGTTTAAGGCCATAGTGAGCCACAGTCACGCAACTGCACTCCAGCCTGGGCGACGGAATGAGACCACATACCTTAAAAAAAAAAAAAAAAACCTACCACATGATTCAACATTCTACTCCTGGATATATACCCAAGAATAACACAAAGGCACATACACAAATGTTCAGAGAGCTTTATTTTAATAGCCAAAAATTGGAAGTGATCCAAATGTCCATCAACAGGTGAATGGATTAAACAAACTGTACAGATATGGTATATCCACACAATGGAATGTTATTCATCAATAAAAGGAAAAGAATTGACAAACACAACAAGACAGGTGAATCTAAAAAATAATTATGCTGAGTGAAAGAAGACAGACAGAAGAGCACATACTCTACGATTCCGTTTATATAAAACTTAAGAAAATGCAAACGAATCTGCAGGGACAGAAAGCAGTTCAGTGGCTGCCAGGGGGAGGGTTTTCTCAGGGGGAAGAGGCCGAGAAAACTTTTGTGGGCGATGGATATGATCCCCCTGTTGATTGTGGTGACAGTTTCACAGATGTAAACATATGGCAAAACTTATCAAATTATCCACTTTAAATATAAGCAGTGTATTGTATATCAATTATACCTCATTGTGGCTGTTTTAAAAAGATGATTCCAAGCTTAAGAAAGATAAACCAGGAAAGGTGGATCATGCCTGTAATCCTAGCACCCTGGGAGGCCAAGGTGGGTGGATCACTTGAGCAACCTGGTCTTAAGCTCAGGAGTTTAAGAGCAGCCTGGGCAATATGACAAAACCCTGTCTCTACAAAAAGTACAAAAGTTAGCCAGGTGTAGTGGCATGGGGCTGCAGCTCCAGCTACTCTGGGGACTGAGGCAGGAAGATCACTTGAGCCCAGAAGTTGAGGCTGCAGTGAGCTGTGTTCGTACCTCTGTACTCCGACCTGGGTAACCAAGCGAGACCCTGTCAAAAAAAAAAAAAAAATAGGGGTTCCATGACTCTAACAATCCCCTCCCCACCCAGGGTATGCAGGGGAACTGAACCAAGAGCCTCAATCCTGTCCTTGCTTTTTCTGAGCTCAGCACAAGCTCAAATGTGCATTTTACAAAGGCAATCAGACCAGCCTGTCTCTCCTCTCTGATCCTTCTGGCCCCTCCACATCTCTACCCCCATATTTAAATGGAAGCTAAGAGACACTACTACGTGCTTATGAAACCCCAGCTTCACTCCACCCCCACCCTGGGAAAGACTTCAAATTCAATAATTCTAAGGAGAAAGATAAGCACAAACAGATCTATTTTATTCTGTGTACAGAGTTCTACCAGAAAAAATGCCTCGCCCAAGATACAAGTTGTTATTTCTTTCTTTACTGAGAGGTATTTGCCCCTTTGCCATAGTATAGATGAGAACAGGAAAATACTTGGATGTCGCTGAGGGTCACGTTATTTGTTATAATGAGATTTGGCTCCATGGAATAGAAAAGTTGTTTTCACACTGTAAGGATTTATTTTCATCACTTTGTTAAAGTCCCGGAGTAAACAGTCAGGAACTGTTTTGGCAGCTCTGTGAAGTCATCAGGGTTTCGGCCTTTTGTTTCCTCCAGCATGTGACATCCATCCTCAAGGTCACATGATGTCTGCTGAAGACTTGATCTAAGCAGTAGGAGGAAGAGGGAAAGGCAAAGAAAGGGGCCCTGGATGTCCTAGAAGATAAAAGCCAGGCTACTAGAGAGGAAGTCAGGTGTCTGGCCATTCGGAGTCAAAGAGATAATAGACACTGGAACCAATCCTGGAATAGCATTTAGGCACCTTGGAGGGTATGCCCTAAGAGAGATGATCACTGGAGCTGAATAGGGCCTCTGAGTACAAGGATCACATAACAGTATGGTGCTAAAATTTTCCCCTTTTCTTGAAAAACTGCTGCAAAGAGCTCCCCTCCTAAGTTCTGGCCCCATCTTTCCAGGACTGTATCAGAAGTGCAAGCAGGGTCTCTCCTGACTGGACCAAACAGGCACTGGGAGACCCCATTGACACTTCCCCTGAATACCTTGCATCTTCCTCTGAGCACTCAGCTACCCAGTGCGTCTGATACCCATGGTGGGTTGGGTGCATGGGTGGATCCGAGCAAGACGAAAGTTCACTGTTCCTGAATACACACTTGAAAAGTGGTAAGGTCTCAACAAATTCATAAAAGTGAGTTCAGTATGTTATCATTAGGGGAGTAGTAGGAAAGTAGTGGGAGGTCTGTTCAACAGTGGAAGGAACGGTTGGAATCAGACAGTAAGAGCCACAGACAAGGTAGTCAAAGGGTAGTTGCTATCATCAGACCAGGCTCTCCTGCCCACCAACCGCAGGCCACAATCCCAGCCCTTCTCTCTGATGTCAGGAGCTGGGGAGCATCTGCCTTGCCAAGCCTTGTGCGATCGGCTCCTGGCAGCCTCACACTTGGTAGGCTGAGGGACTGGGAGTGAGCCAGAGCCCCTCTGCTAAGCATAACTTCGAGAAGTGGGCAGCCCACCCCTGAAGAATCAATACTGACATAGCACTGCTGCCTTCGCTGCTGACCACACAGGGACTACAGGACCTTTCTTGGCTTTGGTGCCCTGGCCACACGATGCCCCCAGAACCAGTTTCTGCTCAGCGCTGGGCTCTCCCACCACTGTCAGTGAATGCGATCAGAGTGAATCCAGCCGTACGTCACTCCTTAATACATTCAAAAGCACAGAGGAGGTCCCTGGATGCAAAACCAGGAGAGGGTAGGAACCCTGGAAGGGAATATCCTGCCCAAGTGCAGTACTTCACTATAATTATCACAGTTATACATTATTTCTGTTTAAGATCATTTCAGAGGGCACTAACTGGTATAAAGTAAAATAAGTCTCCTTCCTCCCCACACCTAGCTGCACTCCCTAGGGACCACCACGTATAGCTTGTGGTATACCTTTCAGAAATTTTCTATCCTACTGTATTCTGTTGAATGCATGTGTAAGAATTTTACTTATAGATAATTCAACTAACAATAATCACTAATTTATAAAATGCATATTATTGACACTGAAATTGGAGGTGGATAAACAACTAAAAATGATAAAAGTGAACGTTTAATTCTTTCAGAGTGCAGTTTTTGAAATGACCACCAGGTGTCAGAGTTATCAACAGTAATCCCCAAATTATGACTGGAAAGTTACAAGAACAGAAAAGTGCCTGGCTGGAAATGAGACCACGAGATTCCTCCCTTAACAGGATTCCTTGGCCCTTTGGCCCAATATTTTGTCTACTTAGGGTTGCAGGGAGGGAGGAAGGGAAGCTACAGACAAAAAAAAAAAAAAATTCCTCAGACCACAGATTCCCATTCAATTGGGTACCCTTTGATCTTTAGAGAAGCTCTGTGAAAGCACTGTTAAATTTTACATGGGAAATGTAAAGGCTAGGCAGAGTCAGTCCTCCTACACCTGCAAGGCTACTTTTGGAAGCCAGAGCTATCTCCTTTCCTCAGTAGGGGCGGAGAACAGAAGAGGACACGGACACGGACACACACACACACACACACACACACACACACGAGAGGAGGGCTCAGCTACAGCCATCCTTGTTTTAAAAGGGAAAATTCAATTCTGTTTGTAGGAGCACCTCCTAGTTTACCACCGCCATCTCTTACTCACTTCCCATTGACTCCTCACATGCACTTCCTCTACCAGGCCTGACCTGCCTGCTGTCCTGAGCTGCTGACCTAGAAACACTCAACCTCCATGCTTGAGAGCAGGGCGTGGATCGTCTCCCCTCACCACATCCAGGCTGTCGTCCAGGGGTGGTTATGCCACCCTTCCTCCAGGGCAGAGGCCTGAGCCGGGTGGCCTTGCTGCTCCCACTCCCTGGCACCACATGCCCAGCTCTCGTAGAGCCAACATACCATGGAGGGCTCCAGGCGACTCCCACACAAGCCTCTTCCTGTATCTTCTTGGATCACTGATATCCGCACTGGCAGAACAGGAGAGTGAAGCAGTTAGGACAAGGCCTTGTGCAAGGAGGGCACGAGAATGGCACAAGTGGCTCCAGAGTGAGCTAATGTCTTCCCTGGGAGGGCACAGCTGAAAAGTGTCAAAAAGACAGGGGAATCCTTGGCCGGGCACAGTGGCTCATGCCTGTAATCACAGCACTTTTCAGAGGCCGAGGTGGGAGGATCTCATGAGGCCAGGGGTTTGAGACCAGCCTGAGCAACACAGTGCAAACCTATCTCTACAAAAAATACAAAAATTAGCTGGGCGTGGTGGCACGCACTTATAGTCCCAACTGCTTGGGAAGCTGAGGTGGGAGGATGGCTTGAGCCCGGGAGGTCCAGGCTACTACTGTAAGCCGTGACTACACCACTGCACTCCAGCCCAGGCAACAAAGTGAGACCCTGTCTCCAAAAACACTTTAAAGAAAAGGGGAATCTTTACATGTCCCACTGGCACTTGTCTAGGCTGTTCCCTGGACCACATCTCATTTCTGAGTTATGAGGCTAAGGAAGGGATCAGACAGGTTTCAGACCCCCTACACACTGGAGCTTTTTGTGGATGGAACATTGCTATGCAGAACGATGCAGAGCTTGTGAAAAGAAGCAGGAGATGGTGTGAGGAGAGGGGAGCGGGGAAGAAAAGAGTTCCCTTCTTCATGGACCATGTTATGCATGTTTCAATCCTACTTGAAATGTGACTTCCATGATTTCTGACAGATTAAGGTGACCTTTTCATGTGAGTTGAGTAACCACATCTGCTAAACTGGCACATGCCACATCGACCACATGAAGCAACAGGAATTATTTTAGTCACTATACACTTTAAATGCCATATATAATTTAAAATGATACACCTGTGGTGCCACACGTATAATAAAATGTCAGTTATTATTAAAACACTGGTAGTATTCATATTCAATATGACAATACACTATGTTTGATGTTTCAAACATAAGGTTCAAGCCAAATGCTTCATATAAAAACATAAAGGGGTAAAACAATGTTTATATCTGGACCTCCATTCATTTACCATGACTGATATAGTAACTGTTGCTTTAATGTGGCGTATGGCAATTGAGATTTTTCTCCATTATCCTATAACATATAAGGGGTACAGAACAGAAAGAATCTCTCATAATGCTATTCCTATTATATTCCCTTCCTGAGTAGGGTCAGACTAAGCCATGGGCAGGGACCATCCAGAATCACCCTCATCTACACTGAGTGTATCTACCTCAAGGAAGGTTTAATAATGGGCCTCCTCTCTGGGCACTGAACTGTTTGGTGACATTTGGATAATCCTGGATCTACTAGATTCCTGGTAAGTCAAAGAACATTCCAAATCTCTCCAAAATCTTCCTATCAGTCACAAGTTCTACTTCATTAGGCCGTTCGGATGATAAGGGTTTCACAAGGCCAAGACAGACTTCACTGGTCAATGTGTATTTTGAGGATGGGGTAGTTAGGGGAGGAGGAGGGTGGATTCAGGCCCCTACCTCACTCATTCAAATACAGATGGTCCCTGACCTACAATGGTTCAGCTTACAATTTTTCAACTTTATGATGGTGTGAAAGCAATACGCATTCAGTAGAAACCATCCTTTAGTACCCATACAACAATTCTGTTTCTTACTTTCTGTACAGTATTTCATTTATTGAATAAATTACATAGTATTCAACATTATTATATAATAGGCTTTGTGTTAGATTATTTTGCGCAACTGTAGGCTACTGCAGTGTTCTGAGCATGTTTAAGGTAGGCCAGGTTAAGCTATGAAGTTCTGTAGGGTATGTGGATTAGATGCATTTTTGACTTACAATATTTTCTACTTACAATGGGGTTTATTGAGATACAACCCCACTGAAAGTCAAGGAGCATCTCTGTACCTGCTTGCCACCACCCCCTCCAGGTTATTCATGCTTTAAGTAGGTGAGTCAGAGGAGGTGGGCGGTTATATTTGGTTTTGCCATGTGTATGGTATCCTAATGACAGTGACTCCTCCCTCTAGTTAATCCTTCCACAAGCGACTCCACCTCCAAGCCCTGCACTCAGCCAGGTAAAATGCCTGACTGAAAATCTCCGGTCTCTTCACCAGTACCTGACGCCAATTCTCTTCTAGAAAGCAAGGAAGGAAATCATTGATGTGAACACAGAAGTAGAAGACTTTCTAAGCCAGTCACGAGCTTGGGTGCAGAGTGAGGCCAAGCTCAGACAGGTCACTGACCATAATTATCCCTCCCATAAGGGCAGCCTTCCTCACCTGCAGCCACGCAGCTTCTGAGGCAGTGACAAATAGTTGTGCCTGTCGAAACTCCAGAGGAAACATTCCTCACCAGGTCTCTCAGTCCAAGCTTCAGTGACAGGACCAGAAATGTAAACAGACTACTCCAATAGAAACAAGAGAGAACTGGTTCTCCTGCTCTCTGGATGGTTTATGACATTTCAATTATGTTCAACACAATATAGCTGAATTATTTTTAACCTTACTGAGCCTCCTAGCTTTGTAAAAGAAATATTCGTTGATAGAGTGGAAGGACAGCTAGAAGCAGAGATCTGGAAGAAAAAAAAAAAACAACTCACTAGTAGAAATGAGCCTATAAACGATACTACTTACAATATTGAGTAGATAAAGCATAGCACCTTTTACTCAAGGAACCATGAGTGAGGGACATTTTGGGTGTTGCTTATTTGTAATTTACTTCTTAGAATAATATAGTGCATTTTCTTCAAGCAATTTTGCTGTTATTTCAGCAAACAGAAGAGAGGAAATCTCAGTTCTAATTTCCCCAGTAGCTGTGCTGCCATGATTACCATCATACTAGAACAAACAGTTCAAGATAATTCTGCCTAAGGTTAAGACAAAGAGATTCTTAATGCACAATCTTTTGGACAATATGACTCAGTGTCTAAACAAACTGATCTCGGGTTTTAATAGTTTTGTTGAGGGGAGGGAAGATAAAGAAGGGTCCCATTTCTTCTCTTTGTTTCACTTTTCTTCTCCCCTCAATGCTACAAAAATCTTTCAAAACTTGTCAAAGGTATCAGTGCACCTGTAGTCCCCGCCACTAAGGAGGCTGAGGCAGAAGAATGGTTGAGCCCACAGTTTTGAGGCTGTAGTACACTTTGATCATGCCTATGAATAGCCTGCACTCTGCACTCCAGTCTGGGCAACATAACAAGAACCTATCTCTAAAAATTTTTTTTTTTAATTTTTTAAACCTTGTTAAAGGTATACAACAACCTCACAGTGAAATATCCAAAGTTCTTCTGACTATGGTGTTAGAACTAAGCATAAGAGTTGCAGCCTCCAGTGACTACAGGTGCCAAATACCTTTGTTTCATAGTATCTTGAGGCCAGGTAGAGTGGCTCACGCCTGTAACCCCAACACTTTGGGAGGCCAAAGCAGGAGGATCACGTGAGCCTAGGAGTTCAAGACCAGCCTGGGCAACATTGTGAGAAACTGTTCCAACAAAACAACAACAACAAAAAAAAGCAAGGCATGGTGGCTCATGTCTGTGGACCCAGCTACTCAGGAGGGCTAAGGTGGAAAGATTGGAAGATGGGTTGAATCCAGGAAGTCGAGGCTGCAGTGAGCCATGATGACACCACTGCACTCCAGCCTGAATGACAGAGAGAGACTGTGTCTCTCTAAAATAAAAATATATATACACACATTATATATACATATTACATGTGTATATTACACATATATTTTTTTTTTTTTTTGAGACAGAGTCTCATTCTGTTGCCCAGGCTGGAGTGCAGTCTCAGCTTAGTGCAACCTCCGCCTCCCGGGTTCAAGTGATTCTCCTGCCTCAGCCTTCCCAAGTAGTAGGGATTACAGGCATGTGCCACCACGACTGGCTAATTTTGTATTTTTAGTATAGACGGGGTTTCTCCATATTGGTCAGGTTGGTCTCGAACTCCCGACCTCAGATGATCTGCCCGCCTCAGCCTCCCAAAGTGCTGGGATTACAGGCGTGAGCCATTGCACCCGGCCATAATCTTAAACTATATTCTTTTGGCCCTGAAATACTTTACTTTTTTTTTTTTTGAGACGGAGTTTCGCTCCATCGCCCAGGCTGGAGTGCAGTGGCACGATCTCCACTCACTGCAAGCTCTGCCTCCCGGGTTCACGCCATTCTCCTGCCTCAGCCTCCTGAGTAGGTAGGACTACAGGTGTCCGCCACCACACCCGGCTAATTTTTTTGTATTTTTAGTAGAGATGGGGTTTCACAGTGTTTAGCCAGGATGGTCTGGATCTCCTGACCTCGTGATCTGCCTGCCTCAGCCTCCCAGAGTGCTGGGATTACAGGTATAAGCCACTGTGCCTGGCCAACACTTTACTTTTTAAAATATCCATTTCTTCTTGAAATACAGCCCACTTTGCTGCGCGCAGTGGCTCAGGCCTATAATCCTAGCACTTTGGAAGGCCAAGGCGGGTGGATCACTTGAGGTCAGGAGTTTGAGACCAGCCTGCCCAACATGGTGAAACCCTGTCCCTACTAAAAATACAAAAATTAGCCAGGCATGGTGGTGCGCGCCTGTAATCCCAGCTACTTGGGAGTCTGAGGCAGGAGAATTGTTTGAACCGAGGAGGTGGAGGTTGCAGTAAGCCGAGATCGCGCCACTGCATTCCAGCCCGGGCAACAGAGCGAGACTCCATCTTAAAAAAAAAAAAGAAAAGAAAAGACAGTGATAAAGGAAATAGTTCACTTTTGTCTTAATTCTACTATTAGAAAAATAATAGTGTAACATGGATGAATTTCAAAAGTAAAAATAAATACAACAGTACCACAAGTGGCAACTGACAGTCAACCTCAATATCTGGGAGGCAATAGGGAAGCATGGCGACTCTGGTAATTTGAAAAGCGCATAACCTGTATAAAAGCAGAAGCCACTGTGAATGCCAACCACCTGTTTTTCAGAAGTGTGGATCCAAGTCTTCATTTGAGAAACCAGAAGTCCAGATTCCTATGTGTAATCTCTTAATTTTTAAATATGGACTATTATCTTAAAAGAAAAAGTCATCAGGTCACCACTTTGCTACCCTCCTTTACTAACTAGAAACAATCTGACTGGGGATAGAATTATTCTGGAAGTCAGGGAGCCAAGACTGTTAAACCCAGCTGACACCAACCTGGTTTCTTCCCCTGGGCCAAAGACCTAATCATTCTGTGACTCAGCTGCGTTGTCTGAAAAGTTTAGAGGTCCAAAATTCCTTTCAATCCTAAAATATGGCATATGGATGAATAAGTTTTCTAGATAGTCAATACTCACAAGAATAACAAGGAACATAATTAAATGAAAAACAAAACTAGATCATTGTGCCATAGCAGGCTCTATTACATTGTCTAGACATGATCTTGGTGTGACCAAGCTATTTGGTTAATATAACCACAAGAATTGGAATACTTTTATCAGAGCAGATCCAGTTTCTAATATCTACCCACCCACTGGGGAGAGAAAAAAAGTGTGGATCTCTAGTACATCATGACTCCGGCAGGAGCACCCCTCTATGAAACAGAACTCTTGGGTCTTTTGAACCCAAACCCAGCGTTTGAAGGGAATAATTCTGAGTCAGAACAAAGCTGACCAAGAGGCTGCCCTGAGCCACAGCTCTTGCTTAGCAAGTTCATGCTCAGCCTACCTGCGATGAGCTTTGTAGATGCCACATCATGGTCTCCTGCAGGCGCCAACTGCACTAGGAACAGCTCTTCTTACATAATCCTCGGCCATGCCCCATGACTGTGCACGAGGACATGGCTTTGCCCTGCACAAACGCACACAGGATTTTAGACATGACATCTCATTTTTCAGGGAGCACAGAAAGGAAATAAAATATAAGGCTGGAAAATAATAAGGAATAGATAAATTAAGGGCCTTTCCCACTGTAAAGGTTAAAAGCATATTTCAGAACAAATAAAAGTGTTCACCTTCTTGTGGTTATATTAACTGTGTGCCTTTGGCAAAGTGAAGGCCCAAAGAATAATGGAAACCCACATGAACTACAACTGGTGGCTTCTTCACACAGGCCATTGTGACACAGATAGCATGGCTCCAAGTGAAATGTGGAAGGGGTGTCTGCTCCCTACATTCCTAAGTACTTTTGTGCATCAGTTGTGAACAGGACCTTTTTAATTTTGCTATTAGCAGCTGCCAATAAGTATCTAGTACGTCTTAAAGAATAATTTACCTTTGGTTCCAGAACCAGCTATGATCTCTCTTCAGTTCTATCGCCCCCTAAAGGCGTTTTCTTCATTGTGTCCTTTTAATGCCCTGGCTTTAGCTAACCAGGGTGTTTATTCTAAAAGTCAGTTCATTCTTACCCTAAGTCCTTTGTATTATCTGTTCCCTCTGCCTGGAATGCTCTTTACCCTGATCTTCACAAGAGCAGTTCATTCAGATCTCAGCCTCAAGGGCACCCCTGAGAGAGGCCCTCCCTGGCCATTCAGTAGACAGGGTCTTCCCAAGCACTGTGTCATGTGACCCTACTTTAATTCTCTGCCTAGCACATCACACCTTCACACCGTCACACCACCTGATACATTTCCTGTTTATTTCTTTCTTTTTGCTGGTCTTCCCTGGAAGACACAATATAAGACTAGAATATAAGTTTGTGTAAGCTTATAAGAATATAAGCTCCATGGAAATAAAGATTTTGTGTCTTGTTCACTGCATATTTCTAGCACCTAGAAGGGTCTTACATATAGCAAGTGCTCAAAAAATATTTTTTGAGGGAGTCCCTGAACGTATTCTGGCTCAGGGGGCTTCCCAATAATATATACATATGTGTGTGTGTGTGTGTGTGTGTGTGTGTGTGTGTGTGTGCTGAAAGAATGAATGGACGGTTGGATGAATGGAAGAATCCATTCAGCAAATATCCACAAAGTGCCTGTGGTGTACTGGAAATACGATGAGGAGTAAGATCTTCCTTCAAGGACCCTACTAGGTCCCCACCAGGGAAGCAGGCATTACAGAATACAATGTGGTAGAAGAAATGCTTGAAGAAGCATTTCAAGCTCTTAACTTTCCCTAGAGATTACCCTTATACTATCTGGGTTTGGGTATGAGGGTAATCTCTAAGGAAAGTTAAGAGCTGGCCAAAAGGATAAGAATGAGAAGAGGGGTAGCAGGTAAGGCATCTGAGAAGCACTGCAACAAAGCCACCGAGTCTGAAAGCAAGCCACGGGTTCCGGGAGCCCCAAGTGGTCTGGTGTGACTGGAGCCACAGGTGAGGGACTTGAGGGAGACTGGGCCTCCAAAGAGAGGCATGGGCCAGTTCTTAAGGAGCCATGCAGACCAGTACCTGCACATTAGATTTCATCATCTAAGTGGTGAGGGCCACTGAAATCATTTTATACAGTTTTAAGTAGGGAAGTGACATAATTTACCTTTGGTTAATTATGTTTAATGGTTTTAAAATAAAACCATAATGGTTTCATGCTTTATAAAGATAATTTTGTAGCCGGGGGTGGTGGTGCATGCCTATAGTCCCAGCTCAGGAGGCTGAGGTGGGAGGATCACTTGAGCCTGGAAATTCAAGCCAGCAGTGAGCTATGATCGCCCCACTGCACTCCAGCCTAGGTGACACAGCAAGACCCCCTCTCTTGGGGAAAAAAAAAAAAAGAAAGAAAGATAATTTTGGTAGCAGTGACAGCAACAAATTAGAGAAAGGAACAAAATATTCAGGAAGCTATAGTCTAATCCAGGTGGAAGAAAAAAATGTAAACCCAAACTATGAGTGGCAATGGAGATGAGAGGAGACAGATTAAAAGCTATCCAAAGGGTAGGATCAATAGAGCTTAGTAACACAGGAGATGCGGGAGGTGAAAGAATTAATGGGGTTAAAGAGAATCTGGCTGGGCACGGTGGCTCACACCTGTAAATCCCAGCACTTTGGGAGGCCAAGGCAGGCGGATCATGAGGTCAAGAGATCAAGACCACCCTGGTCAACACGGTGAAACCCCATCTCTAATAAAAATACAAAAAATTCGCCGGGCGTGGTGGCAGGCACCTGTAATCCCAGCTACTTGGGAGGCTGAGGCAGGAGAATCGCTTGAACCCGAGAGGCGGAGGTTGCAGTGAGCCGAGATCATGCCATTGCACTCCAGCCTGGGCAAAAAGAGCGAAACTCCATCTCACAAAAAAAAAGAGAATCCCAGTTTCTGATTTGTGTCAGTGGGAGAAACTGTGACATTCTTCATGGAAATGAATAGCTCTCAGGCAGGCACAAGGCCTCTGGAGCTCTAAATTCACTCTGCCTGTGAGCTGACTGAATCTGAGTCCGCTTGCTTGCGTGAGCTCATGGACACTTGCCCAAGTGGCTATCTATGGTCCTAGCATAAATATGAGTTTATCTGCTGAATAAGTAAATGCAGACAGAAGTCCCTCTGGTGTGTGTACATCAAATCTGCAGTGCTGGTGATTTATCTGTTCATAACAATACACGTGGGATTGCACTGCACGGCCATTTTGGGAGGCACACACTGATCCATCACCACGAACACATGACTATAGGTCTAAATATAGATGTGCCTGTCACCTCAGAGAAAGAACAGACCAGAAGTCATGATCCCACTTACTCCAAGGAAACTTTAAGGTGACAAACTTGAAAAGAAAAATCAATGAACGTAATATTTCTTAAGTCTGAATCTGATCTAAAGATCAAATTATAATTACCTCCCCTTTGTTTCATTTTTCTTGACTTTAATTGCTAATTTAACCCCAGCCTCTTCTAAAGTAGCCCCACTTCCATTCCAAGATAATTCTGACAGTCCTCAAGGGACACCTCACAGGTGCTCAAAAGCAAGTACAGTCGGCTATCTATCAAGACACTCTGTGAGGATGTCCAGTTTATTTCTGATGGTTTTTTTGTGTTTTTTGAGAGACAGGATCTTGCTGTGTCATCCAGGCACGATCATACATGTCGTACAGTGGCACGATCATAGCTCATTGCAGCCTCAACCTCCTGGGCTCAAGCAGTCCTCCCACTTCAGCCTCCCAAGCAGCTGAGACTACAGGCATCCGCCACCATGCCTGGCTGAGTTTATCCATTTTCTCCTCCTCCAGTGCCCCCATCTGCTGCTGCCACTTGAAAGACTATATAATGTTAAGAGCATGGGCTCTAGTGACTGCCAGCTTAGGTTGGAATCCTGGCTTTGCCCTTGATGAGCTGTGTGACCCTGGGCAAATTATTTAGCCACTCTGTGCCTTTTTTTTCCACCCTGGTAAAAAATATATATATATTATTATTATTATTTTCATTAACCTCTAGCCTACCTTGTGGAGGTGCTTGTGACAATTAAATGGGTTAATATTTATAAAGTACTTATAATAGTACCTAAAGCAGAGCAGGCACTGAATAAATGCCAGCTATTATTTCTACTACCATCACTCCTACTGGCCATGAGGATACCTCTGGTGGCCCTGCCATAAGGTGCCAAGGCAATGGGGGTTATTATAAGGTAAGGGACAATGCCCTCTTTGTAATATGACATCAAAGGCAGCTACAGCTTATGTCCAGTGTTTTCTGAAATTACCACTGTGATGGTTAATTTTAGGTGCCAACTTGACTGGATTAAGGAATAGAGAACTGGTGAAGCACTGTTTCTGGGCATGTCTGCCAGGGTTTCCACAGGAGACTGGTGTGTGAGTCAGTGGACTGAGTGGGGAAGACCCACCCTCAATGTGGGCGGGCACCATCCAACTGGCTGGGGGCCCAGATAGAACAAAAAAAGGAGAGAAAAGGATTTCCTCTCTCCTGGAGCTGGGACACTCTCCTCCTCCTGCCCTCAGTCATCAGAACTCTAGGATCTCTGGCCTTGGGACTCCAGGACTTACACCAGCAGCCCCCTAGCTTCTTGAGCCTTTGACTTCAGATGAGAAGTACACCATCAGCTTCCCTAGTCCTAGGGCTTTTAGACTTGGACTGAGCCACACTACTAGCACCCAGGGGCTCCCGCTTGCAGATGCCCTATTGAAGGACTTCTCAGCCTCCAGAATCCAGTGAGCCAATTCCCTAATAAACCCCCTCTCATATATCTATAGATCTACATCTATCCTATTGGTTCTGTCTCTCGGGAGAACCTAACACAGTTCCTAAAAGTTCTTTACATTTTTACTTGCAAAGGACTGAGATGAGCTATGAGTCCATGGGCACCCAGGGTAGAAGGCAAATGAGTGACCAACACCATCTACCCTCTCTCCCTCAGGGCTTTGTTACAGGCTCAGCTGGGTCCAGTCTGGCTCCAGCTCCCTTAGGATGAGTTCTGCCCAGAAGACTCTTTCCTTCCTCACCTAGATAGACTTCTTTGAGTCCCCCTCTTCCCAGTGCTTCCAAAGGGGGAATTTAAATCTGATCCTTTAAAAATAATGAAACACGGCCAGGCACAGTGGCTCAAGCCTGTAATCCCAGCACTTTGGGAGGCCGAGACGGGCGGATCACGAGGTCAGGAGATCGAGACCATCCTGGCTAACATGGTGAAACCCCGTCTCTACTAAAAAAAAATACAAAAAACTAGCCGGGCACGGTGGCGGGCGCCTGTAGTCCCAGCTACTCGGGAGGCTGAGGCAGGAGAATGGCATAAACCTGGGAGGCAGAGCTTGCAGTGAGCTGAGATCCGGCCACTGCACTGCAGCCTGGGCGACAGAGTGAGACTCTGTCTCAAAAAAAAAAGAAAAAAGAAAAAAAAAAAAAGAAACACCAGCTGTATCATTAAATTATTTCTAAGTGGAATTTAGACTTAATATGAGTCTTTTAACAGTAGACTCTTTTTTTTTTTTTTTTTTTTTTTTTT
>NW_016804690.1:189559-192815 GCF_001698545.2 Rhinopithecus bieti
GATCTCAGCTCACTGCAAGCTCAGCCTCCCGGGGGCACGCCATTCTCCTGCTTCAGCCTCCCTGGTAGCTGGGACTACCGGCGCCCACCACCTGACCCGGCTAGTTTTTTGTAGTTTTTTTTTAGTAGAGACGGGGTTTCACCGTGTTAGCCAGGATGGTCTCGATCTCCTGACCTCGTGATCCGCCCGTCTCGGCCTCCCAAAGTGCTGGGATTACAGGCTTGAGCCACCGCGCCCGGCCAACAGTAGACTCTTAAATGAAGCTCCTTAACTCAAGACTAAAGAATACTACTGATGTGGGCATTCATCTTTGATGATGAAGTCCCTGTTGACAGTCTTCACATTAGGACAGGAAGAGGAAAAATTAAATTTTAAACATACCATTTATGTTAGCATCAAAAAACATCCGATACCTAGGAATAAATCTAACAAAAGATGTACAAGACTTCTACACAGAAAACCATGAAACATTACATTACTAAGAAAAATTAAAGACTTAAAGAACTATATAAGTAGAGAAACATGCCATATTCCTAGACACAAAGATTCGATGTTATAAAGATGTCTAGTCTCCCCAAATTGACCCAAAGATTTAATGCAGTTCCAATCAAAATTTCACAAAATTTTTTGTGGAAATTGATGAGTCTATACTTTACATGAAATGCAAAGGGCCAAGAATAGCCAAGACGACACTGACAAAAAAAAAAAAAAGTTGAAATAATTATACTACCAAATGGCAAACTTATTATAAGATTACAGCAGCAAGTAAGTCAGTATGGTATTAGCACAAACTTTTGCCAGTTAAAACATAAAGATATGTGAATAGAGCAATTGACCAGAGTTTAGAAACACACCCACACATGTACAGTGCTCTAATTTATAACAACACCACTGCAAGACAGAGGGGAAAGGATTTTCTTTACCCTGTGGTGTGGGTCAACTAGACATTCACATGGAAAAACAATGAACCATGGTCCCTACCTCACACCAGTCAGAAAACTAAATTCCAGAATGGTTGTAGACATAAACATGAAAGGCAAACATTGAAACTTCCAGAGGATATAACACAGGAGAATATCTTTATGCCCTTGCAGACAAGAAATGACTTCTAAAGTAAAACACAAAAAGCACCAACCATAAAGAGAACAACTGATGAACTGGATTTCATTAAGAACTACTGTTCATCAAGACAACATTAAGAGAGCAAAAGCAAACCACACAGAGGGAAAACAAATTTGCAGTACATACAACCAACAAAGGACTCACAACATCTAGACTCTGTCGTCCAGGCTGGAAAGCAGTGGCATGATCTCAGCTCACTGCAACTTCTGCCTCCCAGGTTCAAGGGACTCTCCTGCCTCAGACTCCCAAGTACCTGGGATTACAGGCATGCGCCACCACACCCGGCTAATTTTCATATTTTTAGTAGAGATAGGGCTTCACCATGTTGGCCAGGCTGATTTTGAACTCCTGACCTCAGGTGACCCACCCACCTTGGCCTCTCCAAGTGCTGAGATTATAGGTGTGAGCCACCACGCCCGGCCAAAAGGCAACACAATCTTAAAAGAGGAGGAACAAGCAAAAGATATGAAAAAGCATTTCACAAAAGAAAACATCTAAATAGCAAAAAATGTATATAGACCTACTTACATACACACACATATATGTAGGTCTATACATACACTTTTGTATTAATATACACACACCATTAGTCATCAGAGAAATGCAAATTAAAACAACAATAAGATACTACTGGGGTCCTGGTAATGTTCTATTTCATGACCTGGGTGATGGTTTCACAGGTATGTTCACTAGAAAAAACTGAGTTGTACAATTAAGGATGTATATACTCCTCTCTACATATTATATTTAAATAAAGATGTTTACTAAAAAAAAAAACTGGGGCCGGGCGTGGTGGCTTACACCTGTAATCCCAGCACTTTGGGAGGCCAAGACGGGCAGATCACGAGGTCAGGAGTTTGAGACCAGCCTGACCAACATGGTGAAACCTCATCTATACTAAAAATACAAAAATTAGCCGGGCATGGTGATGCACACCTGTAATCCCATCCATTCAAAAGGCTGAGGCAGGAGAATCGCTTGAACCTGCGAGTCGAAGGTTGCAGTGAGCCAAGATCGCGCCACTGCACTCCAACCTGGGTGACAGAGAGAGATTCTGTCTCAAAAAAAAGCAACAAAAAACAAACAAACAAACAAACAAAAACAGCTGGGCACAGTGGCTCATGCCTGTAATCCCAGCACTTTGGAAGGCCAAGGAGGGTGGATCACGCGATCAGGAGTTTGAGACAAGCCTGGCCAATACGGCGAAACCCCGCCTCTACTGAAAATACAAAAATTAGTTGGGTGTGGTGGCATGCACCTATAGTCCCAGCTGCTCGCGAGACTGAGGCAGGAAAATCACTTGAACCCGGGAGGCAGAGGTTGCAGAGAGCCAAGATCGTGCCACTGCACTCCAGCCTAGGCAACAGGGCGAGGCGAGACTCTGTCTCAAAAATAAAAAAATAAAATAAAAAAAACCAAATGCCACATGTGGGCCTTTTTTAGATCCTGCTTCATACAAGCCAACTGTTAAAAGAAATGGTGAGACAGTCAGAAAAATTTGAGATTAATTGCATATCTGATGACAATATTCATTTTTTAGGTGTGATGATGGTATTAAGGCAATATTTTCAAAAGGAGGTTTTATCTTTTAGAGCTACATACTGAAATATAAGTAAATATATTATAAATAAATAATATCCTGGATTTACTTCAAAATAATCAGAAGAGAGGACAGATAACACAAGCATAGATGAGTTGATAGCTATCATAGCTGGACAGTGGTGGGGACATGAGAACTGCTACACCATCTCTTTACCTTTATGTATGTTTAAAATACCGCACAATAAAACTTTTTAAAAATCTAGAAACAAATCCAAGGTTTTATCTGTTTGCCTATTTATGACTCTTCTCTTCTGCCCATACGTGGGCTAATCAAATAACATTATGTAATAGCAATGCAGAGTCCATAAACACTGAATCCCTGGGCTACAGAGACCTCAATAAATCATCTTGGCTATCCCCTCACCATCAAGCAGTTTCTGAAACAGAGGACATCCCAAATCACATCTGCACACTGACCAGCATAGGCGACAGTGTGTCTACTCTCAGAGAAGCAGCCTAAATATATATAAATATATATATATTTTTTATACATATATTTATTTATATATTATATAGCATATATAATATATAT
>NW_016804690.1:195475-201184 GCF_001698545.2 Rhinopithecus bieti
TATATAAAAGAACCTAGATGAACCTAGATAGGGCAGAGCAATCATTTACCTATATTCTTTGGGGTGTATGCCAAGGTAAGGGCTCTAAGTAGCCTGGCTGCTTTGTCTAAAACAGAAGACTCTTAAAAGAAGCTCCTATATTCTCTCCGAGCTGACCTTTCCTGTCTTGTCCCTCGAATATTAAGCTTATGCTATCAAGCCTCATCTCAGTTAGGTATCTGTGGCTTCCTTTGCCAGCTGACCTAGCTGGAGCTGCTAATGGAGTAATCAAGTACGAATTCCTGTATAAATCAAGTCTGGCTCTTATTGCAGGGATCTAGACTACTACAGGCCTACACAGTTTAGAAACCCTCATTAGATAGATGCAAGTACTTGTAAATATAAACCTGGCTAGGGCCTTCTGATTTATTGTGTCTCCCAGGAAGCCCTCCAGATTTGGGAGACTTCTCAGTTCACAGGGAAAGAAAATTCATTTCCTCCTTCTCACCTTCCTTTGCCATTTCAAGGTGAAGTGTCCTAAATTGATAAATCTCCAAGTTAACGCCTAGCTTAGTGTGCTATCCCTACTGGACATAATATCTGTTTCAACAAGGATTTCTTGGAGAAATGAACTATACCTTTGGCACAAAGCATCCAGGTACCCCCTGTGATAGCTTCTGGAGGAAAGAAAAATCTTTTAGTGTCCCTAACGGGCATACTTACCTACTACTAACTAGGTTAATGAAATTATACAGGCTTCAAAGGTGAGGAGTCAAGGTTTCATATACCCAAAAAGGGAAAAGTTCAAAAATGAATGCATAGGATTTGCTCCATTTTTTCTTTTAACCCCTAAGGAATTTAAACAGTGGCTACTTTTCGGACTAACACAAGCCGTCTCCAAAAAGTCATGTAATGAAGCGGCTGAGAACACGACTCTGGAGCCACACATCAGCTATACAACCTCAAGTTTTCTGTGCTTCAGTTTCTCACCTGTAAAATGCAGCTAATGAAAATACAGCCTTAATAAGGTTGATGGGAAGATTAAAAGAGTACAATATATGTAAAGTACTTACAACCCTGTCTTCCCAGTGTTAGCTCTATTATTTCATTATCACAGAAGCCCTGCTGTGGACATACGTCATTGCAGGGGAAAAAAAGGCTAAGAGTGGAACAAGTGGACACAGGAAACAAAATGAAAAAGAACAGTGTTGTTGACACTTCGGCTAAACCTTAAAAACATCTACTTCTATGCCACAGTATTTGTCAATAATCTGGGGACAGAGAAAAAGACATTCTGAAACAAGCGGTCGGAGGTATAGCAGAAAATGTACATCCCTATTTTTCAGGAATTTATAGAGAAAGGCTACTCTTATGTGTGATGATACAAACCCCAGTAAGAGAGGCCAGGCTCTTGCCCATAATCCCAGCACTTTGGGAGGCCGAGGCAGGAGAATTATTTGAGCCCAGGAGTTCAAGACCAGCCTGGGCAACACGGGGAGACCTCGTCTCTACAAAAAGTTAGCCAGGTGTGGTAGTGTGTGACTGTGGTCCCAGCTATTCGGGAGGCTGAGGTGGGAGGACTGCTTGAGCCCACCTCAAAGTGGGTGCAGTGAGCCATGATCGTGCCACCGCACTCCTGCCTAAGCAATGAAGGAAGACCCTGTCTCAAAAAAACAAAAATTAAGGGAATCAACAAATCTCCCAAACTCCGTTAGTCCTCAGTTGGCCAAGCACCTCTCCACTAGCCACAAAAAGCTGAGTTATTGTTTTGCATTTTGTTGGTAATGACTGACATTCATGGTCTTTCATTCAATAAATTTTTTAAAATTCAGGCTATTATAATATTTCATGTTTGCCTATACATTTAGTATTATTTAGTAAGGAGCATAATTTTTAAAAATAATAAGTAATGGAAGAAGCCTCGACATCCCTTCAACAATTTTTTAAACTTTATGAATAATCTACTACAGTCTTTAAAATTTTTCAGTTTTAAATGCCTAGTTGTTGGTCCATTACCTCTACAGGGGATGCATACACATATTCAGAAACATTTTCTTATGATAATTAGAATTTGTTGTTAACAGTCATAATTGTGTTTTACCATTGATTATTGTGAGTATCATAATGCCAGAGGGATGAACAACACATTTGAAACTGAGAAGAAGGAAGACTGCCCAAAGGGCCTGTTGTTAGAGTCTATGCAGGGACTCCTGGGGCTATTAATTATTTATCTGGTTTTCAAAGTTAATAAATAGGAATGTCTTTTTGCCCTTTATTCCCCAGGTGAACTTAACCAAATGAGAGATGGGGTGGGTGTGTGCAGAGATGGCAGTCTGAGAATATAAGAGGTATAGGTAATGAGAAGGAGATTTTAGAAAAACAAAGACTTACTGTCAAATATACTTAATAATATTGCCTTATCTGGCATGTTTATCTGGCATGTTTTTATTATGAACATTTTGATGTTTTTTGAGTGTTCTTTTAAAAACGAGTGCTTTAGAAGCATAACATCAATATGAAAAGAAAGACAAATTATATATAATCTCACAACCCAAATAACCCCTTGGCACTTTGTAGAAATACTTAATACTGTATACAGCTGTAAAATTCAAACACTAAGGAGTAGTATTAAATGGAAAAATAAGAACTTCTCCCCTTCCTATCCCACTCCATCCATCAAAGAGAAACCCTGTTTATGCTTTTCTTTCCCACCAGAGAAAAAAATGTGCATACATACATAAATTTATCTACCAAAATGCATCATATTAGGCACACTGTTTTGTAACATGCATTATTCACTTAATAACATATCTTGGTACTATATCCATATCAGCACATGGTGATTAGCACTTTCTTTTTCCTCTTAATGCTTCAGGCCAGAAGCAATTGCCCATGTCTGCAATCCCAGGACTTTGGGAGGCAAAGGCAGGAGGACTGCTTGAGCCCAGGAGTTCAAGATCAGCCTTGGCATCATAGGGTGACCCTGCCTCTACAAAAAAAAAAGTAGTCAGGTGTGGTGGTGTGCACCTGTAGTTCCAGCTACTCAAGAGGCTGGGGTGGAAAGATCACTTGAACTTTGGAGGTTGAAGATGCAGTGAGCCATGACTGCACCACTGTACTCGAGCCTGGACAACAGAGTAAGACCCTAACTCAAAATAAAATAGTAATAATAATAATGCAACCGGGCGTGGTGGTTCATGCCTGTAATCCCAGCACTTTGGGAGGTCGAGGCAGGTGGATCATGAGGTCAAAAGATCAAGACCATCCTGGTCAACATGGTGAAACCCCATCTCTACTAAAAGTACCAAAACTGGCCGGGCGCAGTGGTTCACGCCTGTAATCCCATCACTTTGGGAGGCTGAGGCAGGCAGATCACAAGGTCAGGAGATCGAGACCATCCTGGTTAATACAGTGAAACCCCATCTCTACTAAAAACACAAAAAATCAGGCCGGGCGCGGGGGCTCAAGCCTGTAATCCCAGAACTTTGGGAGGCCGAGGCGCGCAGATCAGGAGGTCAGGAGATAGAGACCATCCTGGTTAACACAGTGAAACCCCATGTCTATTAAAAATACAAAAAATCAGGCCAGGCGCGGTGGCTCACGCCTGTAATCCCAGCACTTTAGGAGGCCAAGACAGGCGGATCACAAGGTCAGGAGATCGAGACCATCCTGGCTAATGCGGTGAAACCCCGACTCACTAAAAAATACAAAAAATTAGCCAGGCGTGCTGGCGGGCGCCTGTAGTCCCAGCTACTCCAGAGGCTGAGGCAGGAGAATGGCGTGAAACCCGGTAGGCAGAGCTTGCAGTGAGCCCAGATCACGCCACTGTACTCCAGACTGGCGACAGAGCAAGACTCCGTCTCAAACAAAACAAAACAAAACAAAACAAAACAAATACAAAAAATCAGCCGGGTGTGGTGGCAGGTGCCTGTAGTCCCAGCTACTCCAGAGGCTGAGGCAGGAGAATGGCGTGAACCCAGGAGGCGGAGCTTGCAGTGAGCCAAGATCGCGCCACTGCACTCCAGCCTGGGCGACAGAGCGAGACTCCATCTCAAAAAACAAAACAAAAAAAACAAAAACCAAAATTACCTGGGCATGGTGGCCCGCACCTGTAGTCCCAGCTACTGGAGAGGCTGAGGTAGGAGAACCACTTGAACCTGGGAGGTTGAGTTTGCAGTGAGCCAAGATTGCACCACTGCACTCCAGCCTGGCTACAGAGCCAGACTCCATCTCAAAAATAAATAAATAAATAAAATTAAATAATAATGCTTTAGTGACTATCTTTGTACCCATAGCTGAGAGTTAAATGTTTTTTTTTTAAATACAACCCATACTGCAAAATCAGAGCTGCAAGTACAAACTAAGCAGTCTATCCCAGCTGTGTGGTAGGAAAAGAACGATCTCATTTATATGGTTCATTTCAGTTCCTTCAGGAAATTTCCCGCAACATTGTTATTTATACCAAATGGGTCTCAAAAATGTGAGACGGCTACTGAGGACTGTTTTCCACTGAGAGGAAGGTGAATATGTCTAACTGTGTACAACTGCTGGTTGTAAAGGCGCCTGTGGCAAAGCAGTCATCCTGTCTTTGTGCTTAAATCCACCTGGTGTGCCACCCCTACCCTTGCTTACAGGACTGTACTGAATGCCCATGGCATGAACGGAATGTTTGCAGAAGGGGAAAATAAGCAAGCACTGGAGAAACATGCATAGAACAGCAGGTAAAACTGCCAGATGACTGTGCCCTTCACCCACTCATGGAAGGCCAATATGAAGCCATGTTCAGAGTCATCTGCCCAGAGCTACAGAGGAATACAGGGCTGAGTAAGAAAGTGACTACAGAGTCACAGCTCAGAAACAATCATAACCAAAAAACCATCTTATACCTCTGCATTTAGCTGCCTCAAATCCTTTCTAAATGAAGAGGGATTTAAATTTTATTTTAAAATATTTCAACACAGTACTTTTCCAAATATTTGTTATATTCGTTATCTCATAACCCACACATTAACTCTAGCAGGCAGGTAGGCCAATGTCATTATTCCCACTTAAACATGACATGCCTGAGGGGCTGCAAAAGTTAAATGACTTGCCTGGAGTCAATCGGCTGACCAACTGTTCGGACCCAAGAACCATGCTCTCCTGAATTCTCCCAATCCCAACCAGGCCCAACAAGTCCAGCTGGACAATTTTAGCATCCCAAAGAAAAGCTAGGAATGAAGCTGGAGATATAAATATAAAAATATTCCTTCCCAAAGACAGCTGAGATCTGAAAACTACCTCTTCCTAACAAAAATTTAAAAAATTAAATATCGATGTTGCTAAGCACCAAGTTGATATACCAAATTTACATCTGGACAGAACAACTACAGTCTCTACTAGTCACAAAGACTTGTGAGAAATGTTGGTTTTATGTTTTATTATAAACATTTATACTATCTCAGCTTTTTAAAATATGGTAGAGTCTAATTTTTACAATTAATATGTTGTCTTGTGGTCAGGAGTGGTGGCTCATACCTGTAATCCTAACACTTTGGGAGGCCAAGGCTGGAGGATCACTTGAGCTCAAGAGTTTGAGACCAGCCTGGGCAACACAATGAGACTGCGTCTGCATTTTAAAAAAAAAAAAAAAAAAAAAAGCCCGCACGGTGGCTCACGCCTGTAATCCCAGCATTTTAGGAGGCCAAGGCAGGCAGATCACGAGGTCAGGAGATCGAGACCATCCTGGCT
>NW_016804690.1:204513-289474 GCF_001698545.2 Rhinopithecus bieti
AAAAAAAAAAAAAAAAAAAAAAAAATATACACTTGATTTCTTTTTTCTAAAAGATAACTTGGACCTTTGTTCCTAAACCCATCTTAGTCTTTTTTAGGAGAAGGGTGAAAAGGGGAAGGTAAATCAGGGGGACAGAGGTCTAGAAAGGCTTCTCTCTGATGACCTGAAGAAGAGGTCTTAGCAAGTTACATCACAAGTAGCCTTCGCGATTGAGGAGCCTAATAAATGACACTCACAATGACGGCTAGGAGAGTGGAAGTCAGGAAAGGCTCCCCTGAGGAGGTTTGAAATGAGCTGAGTCTTGAAAGATTGACTGCAATCAGACAGGTGAAGAAAAGATGGGAGAGTGTAGTCAAAGACTCTGAAAAAGAAATGAGTCAGTACATTTGGGGGACAGCAGATGGGGTCCCTGAAGCAGAGCAATAAGAGATGAAGCTGAAAAGAAAGACTGAAACCAACCTGTGGTGAGCAAGACAGAATTTGGATTTTATTCTGTAGGTAATGTGGTGTCACTGAAGGTTACTCAGTGTGTAGAGTGTATTTCAGAATTGTTCATCTGTACATAGACCTGAAACTTGGCTCTAGAAAGACCTAAAGACCCAGAGTTCAGATAACAGATTCTCAAGCTGTGTTTTAGTACAGAGAAAAATGTTCTGTAAGGGACTTTATAAATTCAGAATTCTAACATGAGCAGTGTTGGTTACCTAAAAGTAGAAAACTGGAATATAGAGTTTAGATAGCAATGGAATCCAATTTATTTTCATCATTTTACTTTCACTAATTTTTAAAAAGTGTGAGCTTTGTCTGTAGCTGCCACTAAGTGACTGATTTCCTTTATAAACCCTACAGACTTTATTCAGAAGCAAGTCTTCAACGTTGCTATGGGCCTAATAAATTATTATAAACCATTTTGCAAAAATTAAATTTTGCCTAAACAATAGCAACACTTTTAATAATAAGGTTGTCTAAAGTTAATATACAAACAGGGCTTTCTGAGGGTGTTAACTATCTAGTAATTCAGGCTCTGCTGGATACAGTGACAGAGCTCTAAGAACCTCAACTAGAACTCAGGTCGGCCTCAGGTGAATATAAACACTGTATGTGAGTCACCTTGCAATTACAGCTGCCACCTGGAAGCAAATTTAAGCAGTAAGAACTACAAAACCAAATCCCTGTAAGATCCTGCATTAACCTTCCTCTTACTTCTTCCTGTCTGAGGATCCATAAACCTCAGGATTCTTTACTAATTTCTCATCAGCATCATTTTTCATTGCATTCCCAAATTTAAAAACGACTGTCTCCAAAGGCCTCAAAATTACTTTCAGTTATTAGTATAATAAATATCAGCGATGTATGATGTATTCATTAGAACCTATGGTGTTTTTTTCCCCCCTCCCCACAGGAAAACTACTTCAGAGAAAGACTTAATTTCTGAGAAAATCTTTGTACATCGAATATATATGCTATCGACCACATACATGAAAATAATTGTTTGGGGATAATGCACACCATTTGCCAATGATTAAGATTCAGCCCAGTCTTTGTCGCTACATTTCTACATTCACATAAATTAGTAAGTCATGATGACACGGAAGGCTCACATGCCACGTAAAAATTTCAAGCTTGGATCTGAATCGGTGACTGAATCCTCCTCAGAATGCACATTTTGGAGGCAACTGTTTGGTTTATGTTACTGCTCCCTAAACCGGGCAGTGACTCAAGAGGCAGCTGGAAGAGAGAAGGAGGTGCTGGGCAAGTGCTAAAATACTGAAGTCTCAACAGTAGAGTCCCTCCCCTTCTTTACACACCACACAGCCTTTTTGTGACTTCTTGTCCCCATCAGATATGCTCCTCTAGAATAGCTCACCTTCCCAGGGTGGGGCAGAGTCTCACCGGCTCATTATCTCACAGCTCCCGGGATGGCCCCGGATACAGCAACTGTGTGGCACTTGGCTGTGGAAATTCAAGTTTTTCCACCCTAAAACAAGTAGGTTGTGAAATCCGATTTCTGTCCTGGTTACCATTAAGAGAGGGGCCTACCACAGCCCTGTGCCTGGAAGTTCTTGCTACTAAACCTCGCCTGCTGCTCCACCCTCACCTTCAGCACCTGATGGAGAAGGTCCAGTCCCTCCGCACACCTTACATGCCCAGGCCACACTGGTGGACTCACGCACGCACGCCAACTCTGCCATCCCATGCACGCCCGGCTTCGGAGAGCGGCTACGAACTTACTGCTCGCCGAGTCAGCCGAGCCAGGGCGCAAGGGGAAAGGCCGGAGAGGGGCTGGGGATAGGATCGGATCGGAGTTGGGGTCGCGGTCGGGGTCGGGGCGGACCCCGCCGGCCCGCTGGCCTCCCTCCCCTGACCCCCGGGACAGCCCCGGCGCACGTGCTGGGTGACAGGCCCCCTATAGGTTCCATACCTGCCACCGGAAGTGAGTGAGGAGGGCAGTATAGGCATTTCCTGTGACGCGAGCGCCTGGACTCCATTAGGCAGCAGCTGGGGGAAGAATCAACACACCAGGGAGCAGAGCGCAGCGGACCCGAGGCCAGGAGGCGGCAGCTGCCCCGCCTTGCCCGCCGCCGCCCAGACCACTGCCCGGGGCTCCAGCCCCCAGCTGCGGGTCCCGCGCCCCCGCAGCCGCCCGCCGGCGCCGCAGGCGCGACCGACGGGCCCGCGCACCCCCGAGCCCTTTTGCCTCCGGGGGAAAAAAAAAAAAAAAAAAAGGGGGGAGGGAAAGGGGCCCGGATCTCCTGTATCTCCCCCCTCCTCCCTCTCTCCGTCCTCTCACCCAAACGCCTCCTACCGGCTGACCCCTCGCCCCCTCACCGCCCGACCCCTCTCCCCGGCCCCCGCCTCCCCTCCCCGCCTCGCCCCACCGGCTTCCCACCACGGCCTCTCTCGGCGAGGAAACTCTGGCCTCCGCTTCCTCCTCCTCCGACTCGGACACCGGCGGAGCCTCCCCGCCCCCGCGGAAGAAACCCCGAGCCTCGGCGGCGGAGGGAGCAGGAGAGCCCGGGGCTTCGGCAGGCAGAGCAGGCCTCTCCCCTCCGTCCTCGTCGTCCTCGTCGTCGTCCTCCTCCTCCTCCTCCTCCTCCGTGGTGGTAGTGGTGGGACTCCCCCCGGCTGCTGCCCCTCCCGCCGCCGCTGCTGTCCCCCACCGAAGTAGCGGCCACAGCCTGGTCAGCGGCAGCATCATGCAGGCCAACGGGGCAGGAGGAGGAGGAGGAGGTGGCGGCGGCGGCGGCGGAGGAGGGGGCGGCGGGGGCCAGGGACAGACCCCGGAACTCGCCTGCCTGTCGGCTCAGAACGGGGAGTCGTCCCCCTCGTCGTCGTCGTCCGCGGGGGACCTGGCCCACGCCAATGGGCTCCTGCCTTCCGCCCCCTCCGCCGCCAGCAACAATAGCAACAGCCTGAATGTCAATAACGGGGTTCCCGGCGGGGCGGCCGCCGCATCCTCAGCCACCGTCGCAGCTGCCTCCGCCACAACCGCCGCCTCCTCTTCCTTGGCCACCCCAGAACTGGGCAGCAGCCTCAAGAAGAAGAAGCGGCTCTCCCAGTCAGATGAGGATGTCATTAGGCTAATAGGACAGCACTTGAATGGCTTGGGGCTCAAGTAAGTATCCCTTACCGGCAGCTGGTGATGGACAGACCGAGGGACGGAGGCTCCAGGGGGGTAGGGGTGGGGGGGGAGGGGGGCTTGAAAGAGCTCGGTTAAAGAGAATGAGTGCTGGGCACGCAGGGCCCAGTACACAGGAGGACGCGGCTCAGACAGGCCGACCGGGGAGGAGGAGCGGACCTGAAAGGAAATAGGGGGAAATCAATCAGTCTCACAAATTGTGAGATGAGACAGGCGGTTGAGGGGTTAGGAAGGGGTAGGAGAAACCCAAAGAATGACTTCTCCCCACTCACCTTCAGAGCTTAATTGTCTGTCAATAAAGACAGATGCGGGAGTGTGTCTCTCTGTGTTGGGGGAGGGGTGGATTAGAGCTGGTGGAAATAATGAACCTTGGAGGATTTGTTTTTCAAGTGTATCTTGGAGGCATCTTTGTGGGACACCTCCCCACCCCCAACCGTGGCAGACAACAACCCAAGCAAACTACCAATCAGGAAAGACAATCACCTACAAGTGTTTATGGGAACGGAGGGGCTGGGATCATTTGGAAAGAGGTTGTTGAATAAATCTGATGGGAATAATGAAGATACAGTGTTGATGTCGTTTAAAAGCCCTTGTGTGTGTGTACAAGAGGCCTAACCCTAACTAGTCTGAAATCTCAGTTTAATACCAAGAAGATGATCGCCTCTGAAAAGGGGACATCTGATCTGGTGAATCATTTGTTTTCAAATACAATTTAGGTGGCCTTGTATACCTAACATAGGGTGAGGGTAGACAGCGACCTTGGACAAAAAACACCGTTTTGTATACACACAAAGAAAAACTAAGGGGGTAGAAGGTAGGATTGGTGGGAGTGTCTGATGAAGGAGGTGCAAGAGGCAGAGTCAGAATGAAATGGTGGGGGGGAGGACGTGCAGCAGCAGTCAGTTTCCTACATTCAGAGTGTAGATTAAGCTCTCAGGCTAGCCGATGTGTACTTTTGCATTTATGGATTTCTTGGGGAGTGGGGAGGAGAACAGAACTTTTTAAAAGTGACATAAGTATTTTGATTTTCAGGCAGATCGTTGCACTGTTTAGCTAAAAATTAAGTTTTAAAGCTGAATTAAGAAAGCATTGAAACATAAGCACAAAAAAAGAATAAGACTGATAAATGAAGGTTCTTAGATACCAGAATACACGAGGGAAGAAAATACAGTTGATGAATCTTTTAAGTGCTCAAAGACAAATATGTGGTAGGAAGAATTCACTTTATTCCCTAGGGAAAAGGATTAGTATGAAAACAGATTTTGTAAATGCTAACAGAACATGTTACTGAGACAAGAAGCAAGCTGACAGCAGCAGGAGGAAATAACTCGTGACTGTTTGGAACCTACACCATAGTAAATTTGCTATTTTTAGTATAGAGAGAAAGGGAATGATTTTTGATGCTGGATTTATTTTAATTTTAAAGATTAACCTAGTAGAATTTCTCTGCAATATAATACCTGGATATATAAGCTCTTAAGTGACACAGGTCGTCTCTGTCACCGTGTGAAGCTAATAATTTTGATCTTTCAAAATGTAGTAACGTAGTATGTAGATCCTGGTTTTTCATTTATTTGACTAGTTGGTTACAGCACATTTTTAGAAATCTTATACTTTATACATTAAATTGAGGCATCAAATGGCACACTAGGAAGAACTTATATTGATTCTGGTTTCAAGAAAGGTTTTTAACTTGACTAGAAAAAAATGTAGGTGTCAGTTTTAAATAAAGTTTGTTTAACCAGGCACATGAAAGCTATTTTTTTCTTCATCATGAGGCTAGCTTAAAAATTTTGCATCTGTTTTCATGGACATTAGTTTATTTGGAAGATTAAAACCCTAAAGTTGGTCAGGTCTGTTTTACACTGTATCTCTCCTGCAGCCAGACTGTTGATCTCCTCATGCAAGAGTCAGGATGTCGTTTAGAACATCCTTCTGCTACCAAATTCCGAAATCATGTCATGGAAGGAGACTGGGATAAGGTAAAGTAGGGCATATAGAGCTGTGTGACTGCTGCTAAAATTACAGATTTGATGTGCATTTTGTGACATTTCTGTTTTTCTTTTATACCAATTTTTACAGGCAGAAAATGACCTGAATGAACTAAAGCCTTTAGTGCATTCTCCTCATGCTATTGTGGTAAGAGGCGCACTTGAAATCTCTCAAACGTTGTTGGGAATAATTGTGGTAAATACACTTTTGTTCTTAGTTTCACATTTATGCTTATTTTAATAGGTTATTGATAACTCTAGGCTTCTGCCTCTTATAAAAAAAAAGGCCTAAAAGTAGTTAAATTTCATTTAATTTGTGAACTAGGATAAGTATAATGTGTTAAAGTATGAATTTTATATCTTTAAAATCATACATAGTAAATGTGTCATTTGAACTTTATAAATTAAGCTCTACAAAAAATGTATTGAAAGCTCTTTGTGCTTTCAGTGCTACTAATAGGAGTTTTATGTTTATAGAGTTAAAGATAAATTATACTTTTATTATGTTACTTAAAATACTGAATGTGCTGGTTAAAGAGAAAATGTGTTTGGGTGTGTGTATATCCATACAGCCTTAAGAAGCTGATATGTTATCTTTTTTTAATCTTTGGGAATTATAGTTAATTCAAGCCAACTCCGTTGGTATGCTGGCCATTTTCCATTCTTGCATTCCAGTTGTGTGAATTGACAGTGTCAAAGTTTGTATAATATGTATCACTCTGGTGGAGGGTTTGTATGCGGATTTGACCATTAGGCCCTGCTTACTGGCCTTATTTCCCTGACAAGATCAATTTAGTAGTTTAACCTGTTAGTCTCTTTCATAAATCTTAATGAATCTTTTAGACTTATGGGCTTTAATTCTTCAGTAGATGGTGGTGAGGGAGAGAGGAAATAAGGTTTTTCTAAGTGCTAGAGTTTGGAAACCATGAAGAATCAGCTGCTAGCTGCTGGGTTTTTAACTTCTAGCTGATTCATTTGTTGTCAAAAGCAGTTTCCTGTCTGGGGGTGGGGAGAGAAAGAAGGCAAATAGGAAGTGAAGTAGAGAAACCAGCTGTTTGTTAAATATTAGTAAATGACTATTACATTTTGATTTTTTTTTAAATTGGGTCAAACATTAATCTTTTCTGTCTCTTTCTATAAAAATAGGGCCTTGGTGGTTTTTTTTTTTGAAATCTTGTTACAAAAGAGTTTTCAAACTCAATGTAATTCTACACAGTAATATAATCCTAGAGAAATGGACTTCAGGTGAATTAAAGGTTCAGCCAAGCAAGAACAAATACAAGTTCGTTTAAATTGATGATGTAGTGTATTATTTTTATTTCATTAAATACCTAAAATATTAAAAATTTTAAACTACTGTTGAGTGAGATGATTGGTAATAAATTAACTTATAAAATAATTCTGTAGTAAAATTTAAAATAAAACAGAAGTTAAAATAGTTAAACATGTATATTCAAAGGGATTGGACATTTTTCATTAACTAAAGTGTCCTCAACTGGTGTGTTTGGGGTTTTAAAAAAAAATACCCAAGTACATTTTATTGAGCAGTTCTTCATAAATTTTTGCTTCTGACTGAGCTAAAATAAAGACAGTTAGATGGCCAAAATAAGAATTAAGGTTGCTTTCCCATTGGGCAAGTTAGCACTACTTGTGTGTTGACAATAAAGAGCTTGCCTGTGGACTGTTTTAAAATGTGTGTGATTTCTTGGAGGTTGTTTAAGCTTCACCCAAATTATATCTGTAATATAGTGGTAAAAAATTTAATAGGCTTACTTCCTATTTTTTTCTTATTTATAGTAATTTGAGAGTTCTGTATTGGATGTCAGTTATGACTATCTGATTAGAACCCTTCATTAGAAGGCAACATGTAAACTGAAGAAAGATAGTTATAGATAATAAGGAGGAATCCTTTCTTTTTACAGCCTGTTGAGTCTGTAGAACATTCTAGGATCTAATAAAAAGAAATGGAGATTAAATCTCTGGCTGAGTCTCATGCCATCAAACTGTTTAGGTATTTATACAAAGAAAGGGGTTCCAACTTTTATCCACTTTAAGCGTTGATGAATCAATTGCTTTTAAAGATTCATTTCAGCATTTTTTGAAGTTGCTCTTCATCTCTCTAATTGTGTTTAAATTTACTTTTCTCGTCCATTGCATCTCCAGAAGAGAATCTAATATAAGCTTAAATTTGTAATAATATCTTAGGAGACAACTATTAGGGTTTCTTTAAAAATAATTATTTTAATTGTATACCCAGGCACATTGATGGCTTAGTCTAGACTAAAATTGTACTTTATTTTTTAAGCGTGAATGTTTTCATTGACCCAATCCACTCTCCCTACAGCCTACTCCCTTTGTTGTTTTTTTTGTTGTTGTTGTTGTTTGTTTGTTTGAGACAGAGTCTCACTCTGTCGCCCATGCTGGGGTGCAGTGGCATGATCTCGGCTCACTGCAACCTCCGCCTCCCGGGTTCAAGTGATTCTTCTGCCTCAGCCTCCGAAACAGCTGGGACTGCAGGCGCACACCACCATGCCCGGCTAATTTTTGTATTTTTAGTACAGACGGGGTATCACCATATTGGCCAAGCTGATCTCGAACTCCTGACCTTGTGATCCGCCCACCTCAGCCTCCCAAAGTGCTGGGATTACAGGTGTGAGCCACCGCACCCAGCCATTTAAATGGTTTCCAGTTAAATGGTAATAGGAATGGCAGAAGTTGCTCTCATGAATCATCTCTTTTTTTTTTTTTTTTTGAGACTGAGTTTCTCTCTTATTGCCCAGACTGGAGTGCAATGGCGTGATCTCGCCTCACCACAACCTCTCCCTCCCTGGTTCAAGAGATTCTCCAGCCTCAGCCTCCCAAGTAGCTGGAATTACAGGTGTCCATCACCACGCCCGGCTAATTTTTTTGGTATTTTTAGTAGAGATGGCGTTTCACCGTGTTGGCCAGGCTAGTCTCGAACTCCTGACCTCAGGTGATCCACCCGCCTCAGCATCGCAGAGTGCCGGGATTACAGGCGTGAGCCACCGTGCCTGGCCAAACCAGCATTTTTTAGTTTGGATTCAAGTGTACTTAGCCATTTCTGGGCAATTTGGATGGGTATACGAGACCAATAATAGAAAACTTTTTTTATGTCTAGAAATATTTGGTTATTTTTTAATGTAATGGAAATATGCTTAACAAAAATTGGCATCTATAATTAACTAGTATATTTTAAAGTCAAATAGGAGTTTTGACTTACCTTGGTTATAACCTTACTCCAGAGTTAGAATCACTACTGAATTAGCTAGGAGGCGACCCTTGAGAACCAAACTTTCTGAGTATCATAATTTCTCGGTTTTTCTTTCATGTTGAGTTCAGTTTAATCATATGGGAGCAAAGGAAGGGATAAAGCAATTCAGTATTGGGTGGACTAGGGTAGCAACCGCAGAATTTACAATGTGAAACTATCATTCAAGCTTATCCTAGTCACTTAACAATTTCAAATTTATTAGATATTAAAATGGAGAAGGAGATCTTGCTGAGCCCAGAGATGGTGAAAAATCATTAGAGGCCAGAAATAATCTCTTAAGAGGTCTAATTGGGAGCTGGGGAAAGACATAAAGGAGAGTTCATTTTCCTAATATTTTTCTATCTTTATTTCTTCAAGATTTGTTTTAAACATAAACAGTAGAGCCCTGTCCCCATCTCAGCAAGCTTTAATTTTGTCTGATTTTTACAGTGTTTTCAGTATTTAGCATTATTTGTTAATTATAGGGTTTTTGCTTTCTTGAGATTATATTTACATTTTTGTGCTTTAAATTTTGGGAGGTAAAATACAGTTTTACTCCCCACCCTTATCATATGTGTCAAATACTTCAACTGATTTTTTGGAGAATAAACATTTTCTCTCAAATCTCTGGCTGTGCTTGGCCAGCAGCATGTTAGTTGCCATGCACAATACCAGGATTTGATATCTGTTTGAGAATATTCTTGGTCTTGATCTGGATAAAATGACTCATAAGAAATGCTCTTGTGCTACTTTTATAGCATTCCCTGTATATACAGAAATACGTGTTTATATTGGCTTCTCTCAAGAGTTTTAGTCAGCCTTTCTCTGTTCTCCTGCCCCACCTCTGCCCCATAGAAAGAGAGTAACATGTTGTATCAAGATCTTGGTGGGAAAATAAGGGGGAAACAGCACTTTGGGCACTGTCCCTACACACATTGGAATGGGGGAGGGATGGGCATAGGAACCTAATGATTGATACCAAAAAATATATAAATATTAAGTAAATAAAAAACTTGCCCTGAAATTTTTTTTTAAGTCCCTCAATTCCCAGTTACTAAGAAAATTTAGTGAAGAAATTACATCACATGCTCTGGCCAGTTCCATGTGACATTTAAATGAAAAAGTTCTGCAACTGAATATGATTTTCAAGTTTGAATTTAAAAAATACCACAAAATGGAATGAAACTTTTTTTGGGCGGGGGGGACAGAGTTTTGCTCTCGTTGCCCAGGCTAGAGTGCAGTGGCACAATCTCGGCTCACTGCAACCTCCGCCTTCCGGTTTCAAGCAATTCTCCTGCCTCAGCCTCCCAGCAAGCTGGGATTACAGGCGCCCGCCACCACGCCCAGCTAATTTTTTTGTATTTTCTTTTTTTTTTTTAGTAGAGCCGGGGTTTCACCATGTTTGTCAGGCTGGTCTCGAACTGCTGACCTCGTGATACATCCGCCTCAGCCTCCCCAAGTGCTGGGATTACAGGCGTGAGCCACCGCGCCTGGTGGAATGAAACTTTTAACATTTTATTGATAAATGAAAATATATGAGGTCTTCATTTCATATTTGGATTTTTTTCAGAAGCTAAAATGGTGCAAATATCCAGAATAACTTCAAATATAACATTTTTTTATTTTTAGTTTTTTTTTTTTTGCATTGTTTAGTTTTTGCTTTCTGTGACCAGAAGAATGTCAAAGTTTTTTCATTTAACATAGAAAGGTTAACTTCAGGCTATATGTATAGTAATGTACTTTTCAGGGCATCTTGGTAATTAATGTATTTCTGAAACATCCATTGGTCATTCTAAATTTTTATGTAAAATTTGGTAAGTGTAATTTTCCTAGAGTTACAGGAGTGTCTCGGTTTGAATTTTTTTCTGTTCCTTAGCCATATATTTAAGATGAGATTTGTATCAAGCATAAGTTTATTATTGCTTGCTTTCTCTAGAAACCACTTTCATAAGCTTAAAATTTATATCTCTCTTCTAAATACTCCTTGATAGAAAATCTTGTAGAGCAGTTTATTACACTGTTAATTCTACAAATAAATGGTAATTTCTCCACAGCATTTTGTGACAGCAGTGTACTTTTTTATGGTTTTAAAGTAAGCATTTTGGGCCAGGTGCAGTGGCTCATGCCTATAATCCCAGCACTTTGGGAGGCCAAGGTGGGCAGATCACTTGAGGTCAGGAGTTAGAGACCAGCCTGGCCAACATGACAAAACCCTATCTCTACTGAAAATACAAAAATTAGCTGGGTGTGGTGGCGGGCGCCTGTAATCCCAGCTACTTGGGAGGCTGAGGCAGGAGAACCGCGTGAACCCAGGAGACAGAGGTTACAATAAGCTGAGATGGCACCACTGCACTCCAGCCTGGACCACAGTGAGACTCTGTCTCAGAAGAGAAAAAAAGCATCTTACAAACAAGGAAAATTATACTTTAAGTTTTAATTTTAAGTGGGCTTGAGATCTTTACCACTGTATTCCTGGGAGTCTCTGAATATAACTAACATTCCCTACCTACGACTTTTCTGTTTACATCAATTGACTTGCTCAAGCTCGACAAGTACCAAATAATGATGAAAAGGTCCCTCCAAACTGTGGTCCTTAATTAGGTTTAAGGTTTAAAAGAAGTTTTGAAATATTTATAAACATCCCTTTTCTCTTGTAAAAAACTGCTAAGATTGTGACCAAGTTGAAAGTAAAATAATAAAGTAGCATTTAAAAGTATTAAAGTCAAAAACACAGTTCAGAAAAAAACTAAATGTGAAAGTGTCTCACAATAAAGCTAGAAAGTGGTTATAGGTTTAGGGGGGAAAAGAGCTAATAATAATTTCCTGTTCTTCATTTTTAAATGCATTAGTGATCAGATTGTCAGAAATATACAAGTACCAATATAGAATCTTTTTAAAAACCTTTAAGTTCAACCATCTAATGTAGACATCCCTTAATAGCTGCCTAGAAGAGAGTGAGTGCATCAAGCTTATGCTTGGCCGCGTTAGTCGTAGGAAACTCAATACTTTGCATACCAACTTGTAGTCCATTTGTTGGACAGCTCTTAACCTTTGATAAGCCAAAATAAGACACTTTTCTACTTCTCCTGAGTGTTTCTAGTTCTGCTTTCCGGTCTACTTAGTCCCTCTTTCACATTGTGACTTAAGTAGTTCATTTGCTGTTTTTTTCTCTTACCTTCTCAAAACTTGTTGTATAAAACCCCCCAATGCCCTAGTTATAAAGTCATACTTTTAAAAGCAAATTTAAAGTACTTGGAATAGTTCTAATTTTTTATACAAGAACTAAAATTCTAGGAAATTGCTTTGAGAGGAGAATTCATTTTTTCCAAGGCTGATACTTCGATCACTAATGATCTAGTCTGATTTGAGATTATTTGTTCAAAGCAGAGTTTTAGTAAGATGTGGAATTGAGCAAAGTCACATTTAATCTACTGTGGCTCTACTAAACTATTTTGAGTCATCTTGAAACTTTATAAAAAGTTATTTCAAAGGGCATAGTAGAATGGTTTCTACTGTTCTGTTTAGGCACAAACATTTTCTGAAACTTCCATCAACTTTTTTCCCCTGACTGCTGCTTTCTGTCATGTCAGAGGATGAAGTTTTTGCTGCTGCAGCAGAAGTACCTAGAATACCTGGAGGATGGCAAAGTCCTGGAGGCACTTCAAGTTCTACGCTGTGAATTGACGCCGCTGAAATACAATACAGAGCGCATTCATGTTCTTAGTGGGTAAGGAAACTGAGTTCTTGAACTCAGGTTAATGGAGGGCCAAAGTTATATTTCTTTAACATTTTTCCAAAATATAGATACTTGATTATTGCTAAATTCTTAGATATTTATCTAGGTAAACTCACTCCTGTGTGGATGAACTATTTTGGTCATCCTAGGAAACTTCAGATTAGGGTAGAGATATATTTAAGTGGGTGAAAGGGAGAAGAAAATATGTATTGCCTGTGAAATGCTATTTTAAAATCTTCTATGAAAACCCAATTACATTCCAAGGACAGCTTTTGTAGTTAAAACAAAATAAAATCATATGATATGGATCATGATAAGCAACGACATTTCCAGTATTGGTGCACACTAACTTTTTAAGTGAATACTTGTCATGTGCCAGGCCCTTGCTAAGCTTTTCACATAAACAACCTCGTTTAATCCTCACATCAACATCAGTCCTTTTTTGGGGTATGAAGGGTAGAGACAGGGTCTCACTATGTTGTCCAGTGTGGTCTCAAACTCCTGTGATCTTCTCACAGTGTTGGGATTACAGGCATGAGTCACTGTACTTGGCCACATTAATCCTTACAATGTTAGATTACCCAAAGGTTTGATCCTGGGCCTCCTTTTTATTCTCTATCTACATACTCTTTTTAGGTAATCTCATTCTATACCATGCCTTCACATACTGTCTGTATACCGGTGACTCTTTCTTTCTTACATGAAGTGACAATGTATATATCTAGTGGCATACCTGACATTCTCCACTTGGATGTTTAATAGATGTCTCAGTTTTATGAGGCTGGAGTGCAGTGGCACAATCATAGGTTACTGCTGCCTCCAGTTTCTGGACTCAAGCCATCCTCCTGCCTCACCCTCCTAAGTAGGTAGGATTTCAGGAAAACAAAATTCTGGATTCACCCCTTCATGATAAATACACTCAACAAACTAGGAATAGAAAGGAACTTCCTTGACCGAGTAAAGGGCATTAATGAAAATTCACAGCGCTGGCAGTGAAAGACTGAAACCTCTCTCCTTGTGATCAAGAATAGGACAATGATGTCTACTCTTGCTACGTCTGTTCAACATTGTATTGGAGGTTCTAGCCAGGGAAATTAGTCAAGAAAAAGGAATAAAAGGTTGAAAAGGAAAAAGTAAAACTATTTCCATTCAAAGATGTCATGATTTTATATAAAGAAAATTTAAGAAATCCACTAAAAAACTCTTAGAACTAATAGGCAATTTCAGCAAGGTTGTAGGACACAAGATCAATACACAAGAATAATGGTATTTCTAAAATCTTAACAATTAATAATTTAAAAAATTGAATTAAGAAAACTGTTATTTACACTAGTATAAAAAAGAATAATTTAGGAATAAATTTAACCCCTACAGACCTGTGCCACTTCTAGCATATCGCAAGATCTTCAACCCAGTTGCTGAAGGGAAAAACTTAAGCCTCATACTGCTTTTTCTTTATCTTTTAACTTTGACATGTATGGCCTAATTCTGAAACATCTCAAATTTTCATTTCTCTGAATCTCCAGTTTCTAGCCTAGTTAAGCCATGGACATCTCTTCTAGAATATTATAGTAGCTTCCCACCTAGTTACATTGTCTTCACTCTTAATTTTTTTTTTTGAGACAGAGTTTCACTGTTGTCGCCCAGGCTGGAGTGCAGTGGTACAATCTCAGCTCACTGCAACCTTCACCTCCCGGGTTCAAGTGATTCTTCAGCCTTGCCTCCTGAGTAGCTGGGATTGTAGGCATGTGCCACCACACCCAGCTAATTTTGTATTTTTAGTAGAGATGGGGGTCTCCCCATGTTGGCCAGGCTGGTCTTGAACTTCTGACCTCAGGTGATCCACCTGCCTCAGCCTTCCAAAGTGCTGGGATTATAGGTGTGAGCCACTGTACCCGGCTTCACTCTTAATTTCTTAATAATGTGTATTTCACACAGTAGCCAGATGAATAAGCAAAACCGTAAATGAAGTCTTCACTCCCTTACCACTGGCTCTCCAGCAGTCTTAAAACCAAAATCTCTGTGCAAGGCTACAAAACCCTGATCCTTTTCTGCCATCTTTTTCTTTATTCATTACTGTACAGTGACACTCGTGCTCTTTTTGTTCCTTCACTTGCCACCCCTTAAGGCATTTGCACTGCTTGTCCTCTCCATCTGAAATGTGTGTTCCCCAGTCTTTGCATAGCTAGGTACTCCTTGTTTAGTTCCCAGCCCGAGCATCATCATCTCCCAAGATTACCCACTGGGTATTCTCGTCACATTACTCTGTTTTTAATTTTTTTCTTTATAGCATATTTCACTATATGATACGGCTCCAGCATCAAGAACAAATATGTGACACATGAGTTTGTAAATACAAAATGATGAACAAAAGAATGGGCCCAAGATAAGGGCCCGTTCCTTGCATGTAGGGAAACTGAGCCTCAAAGAAGTTAAGTAGCCAGCACAATATAAAGCTAATAATTCAGAAAGCAGTTCTCAAAGCCTGGTTTAACTGATTCCAAAGTCATTGGTCTTACCCACTATCACATCTTGTAACAGTAAATTCTACAGGTTTTTTGTTTGTTGTTTGAGATGGAGTCTGGCTATGTTGCTTAGACTGATCTTGAACTCATGCCCAAGCAGTCCTTCCACCTTGGCTTCCCAAAGTGCTAGGTTTACAGGCATGAACCACCACACCTGGCCTGCTAGATGTTTTGATATGGTAGCTGACAAATTATCTTGTTCTGATTACCTTTTTTTTTGAGACAAGAGTCTCATTCCATTACCCAGGCTGGAGTGCAGTGGTGCAATCTCGGCTCACTGCAGCCTCCACCTCCCTAGTTCAGGCAATTCTGCCTCAGCCTCCCAAGTAGCTGGGATTACAGGTGTGTGCCACCATGCCCAGCTAATTTTTTTTTTTTTGTATTTTTAGTAGAGATGGCATTTCACTGTGTTGGCAAGGCTAGTCTCGGACTCCTGACCTCAGGTAATCGCCTGCCTCACCTCCCAAAGTGCTGGGATTACAGGCATGCTGATTATCTTTTTAATGCAGTATCTGATTTCTTTGTCATCGGAATATCATTCACATGATTTTTTTCCTGCTCTTGAGTCAGAACATATAATTTAGTCACATGGGTTTTATTCTGAAGCAAACCCTGAGTTTTTTACCTAAGGAAATGGCCCGAAGGTGGCAAGATGTGGAACTGGGATCAGAACCCAGAGTTTCTCCTACTCAGTCCAATGTCCTTTTAGTTATACTGTAAACAGAAATTCTTTTGAAACTTTAAGATTTAATGTGTATTTTCACAAGGACATAGAAGCAATCGTAAGTCATTTTTTTAAATTTTAAAAATAAACATTTTAAAATAATTATTGATAATAAACTTTGCCCAAAAGAAGTTATTTTAGAAACAAAATATTCACAACAGCAAACTTCCTATAGAGTAATTTGAGTATTGAGTATAATTACTTACATTATTAAGTTTTTTTGATCAGCTAAAGCACTATTTATGTAGTAAATAACGAGAAGTAGTTCTGCTGTTTGGGAAGAGACTATTAAATCATTTAGATTCTAAACGAAATATGCTTTATGCAGTTAAGAAAGGGAGGGAGTGATACTAATGTTAACTGAGAGGTATAGCAGGTAGTAGACTAAGTACTTAATATGCTTCATCTTCAGGAATCCTCATTACCCTATTTAATATTCTTTTTACAAGTGAGAAGAAGAGATTTGTCTGGCAGAGCATGAGACAAAATAGCAGGAGAGTTACTTGCCAGGTCTAATCTCCATGTTTAAATAATACCTTCACTTCTTTTACTTTCAAAGCGCATTCTTCTGGGAAGAGCCAAAACCAGGTCAGGGTCACACTCCCAGCAGGGGACCCTCATGTATTCTCCAGAATCTGTGAACTTTAGCTTTTATTCCACCTTCTTTACATACAGTGAGCAATAAAACAGTTCCCCAATTTTGTGCTCTGGGATCTCAGTATCTTTCACAAGATGACACAAGAATGATTATCCAGTTATACTATTTCTTGAATGATGTTTATTCTAAAGTCTTGAAGGTATGTTCTTTGGGTTTTATTTTACTCTTCAGAAGTAATTAAGTTAGCCTAGTGGTTAAGAGCAAGTTCTACAGCTAGAATGCCTGAGTTTATATTCCTGCTTTGCCTCTTAACCCTAGGCCAGTTACGTAAGCTTTCTGTGCCTTGGTTTCCTCATTTATAAAAATAGAATAATAATAGTGCTTACAGGGTTGTTATAAACATTAAAGGAAGTAATATGTGTTGAGTGCTATAACAGAACCTGCACAATAAGAGCCATACGTATAATATATAACAATAGCACAATAATATGTTAGTAGGTAATATATATTTAGATGTTGTTACTTACATTTTAGTAATTATATGCAGGTGCCAGATTATATTAATGAATTGAGTCCACTGTAGAAATTTCTTGATATGTATTAGTAAGAAGCAGATAGCCAGATGGTCAATACTTTTCAATTATATTTATTTCAAAGAAATGGGTTTGATATTGGTTGTTTTCTCTGTTGTATTTTTAGGTATCTGATGTGTAGCCATGCAGAAGACCTACGTGCAAAAGCAGAATGGGAAGGCAAAGGGACAGCTTCCCGATCTAAACTATTGGACAAACTTCAGAGTAAGAGTCTTAATTTTTTATGTTTCTGTATTTTCTCTTAGATTATGAATGGATACAGTGATCAATTAGGAAGACATCTAGACATACTTTTATTGAGTGGTTAGAAGAGGGAGAATCTGTTTTTTCAGACTCTGTCATGGAGTCTAAGAAGCTAACCTTAGGAGTCAGTGAAAGGGCACTGGTCCTAGAGCAGCCCTTCTTTCATTTGTATTATGTGGTGATGCCCCCCCTTAAGATTTTGTTTGGGGGAAAAGTGCTGTGTTTAGAGAAAAAATATGTAAACCACAGTTTTAAGTCACAAGTGCTTTAAAGATTTTGATTTCAATAGTAAGGCCCAGGTTTCTTTAGGTAAATTGTTTTATTCTTCCCCAACCATGTTATGTTTATTCTAGATTGTAATGCGGGTTTCATTTTTGCTGTATTTTTATGTAAAAGATGTTGTTCTCTCTGCAAATTATATGATTCTATAATTTTGATGTTGAGATGACAGTGACGATCCTAAGAATCACAAAGCCATGCATTTGGGGAGGTATGAGGCATTCAAGGACTGCAATAGGTTGATACTGATATCAAAACACTAGTTACTCCCTGAATTCACACAGTATCTTTGACATTTGGAGTAATTTGTACTTGATCTTAGCCAAAAGGCCAAAAAGCAATTTTTAGAGCAGTTTGATGGGAACTAGAGCTTGACCTATTGCAGCATTTTCCAAAATTTTGCTCTTTGTTAAGTGGAGATTTTACTTACACCTGGTCTCCTTCTGGTATATGATAATTATCTGATACTCTTTTCATTGTTGTCTTCTTTTTCTTCATTTTGTTGTTGTTATTCCCCGCTTACCTCTCCCTGCCCCTAGAAAGTCCACATACAAAATAAACCCCTCCCACCCAAGTATATCCAATTCTATGAGCAACATAACTATTGCTGCTGACAAATATTGGTAAAGCTCACATATCACATAACCCAGAACTTCTCTATTTAAGAAGTAGGTACTATTGGGGTAGGAACAAGTATAGCAGAAGATGAGCAAATGTCTTAAATAAAAGTTTACAGTTTATTATTATTTCTCTTTTTTAAAATATCTTCTATTAAAGCGTATTTACCACCATCAGTGATGCTTCCCCCACGGCGTTTACAGACTCTCCTGCGGCAGGCGGTGGAACTACAAAGGGATCGGTGCCTATATCACAATACCAAACTTGATAATAATCTAGATTCTGTGTCTCTGCTTATAGATCATGTTTGTAGTAGGTAAGAGGAAAACTTCTTATATTCTGAAATAGGCTAACATTTTACAAACTCAATGATGAACTTATTTTAGTTTTCTTTTTTAGAGTCTTGTCCTGTAGCTATATAACAGTTCATGTCTGACTTAACATTTGTTCACAAGTAAAGCTAGAACTATGAAAATTGAAAATTATGAGAAATTTCTGTATGTTTATATAGTAACCATACCTTGAGAACTGAAGTTGGGAAGCCAGTTTTTCATTATCTATAGGTTTGGTTACTCGTTTTCTGTGTCTGACAATTTAACTATGTCCCAAATTATTTACTGCACATAAAGATCATGGCAATTCTTTTTTCTTAATGAAAGTTCTGCTTTTTAGTAGAAGATGGACTCGAAAAATGGTTAAAACAACAGCTATTATTAACTTTATAGTTTTGGTTTTTTTACTGTCTCTACCCGTGTCCATAATTCAACTTGTAAGAATTCAGGCTTCTCTTTTGAAATTAGGAGTATTTTGAATAAAAATATACCTACTATTTTAATGGTCTCTAAAATTAAAGTATAGCTTTATTTTGTTCTTGATGTTTTCATTGGTTTCTTTTTTAGACACAGTCTCTCTCTCTCTCTGCCCAGGATAGAGTGCAGTGGCACGATCATAGGCCACTGTACAGCCTTAGGCTCAAGTAATCCACTCACCTCAGCCTTCTGAGTAGCTAGGACTATATAGGCATGCGCTACCATGCCTGGCTAATTCTTAAATTTTTTTGTAGAGATGGGGTCTCTCGCCCCTACTGGTCTTAAACTTCTGGCCTCAAGCAATCAATACGTCTGCCTTGGCCTCCCAAAGCACTGGGATTACAAGCATGAGCCTCCATGCTAGGCCTAAAGCATAGCTTTAATTTTAAGATATCAAATAACAAATTGTGAAATATTTCAGACTTCAAGAATGAAATAATTTGGATCTGATGAACCAAACAGAATAGAGAATAGCTGCAGTGCATGTGCTCAGTTGCTTTTACCAGTGATATCAAAGAACTAATGAAAATAATATAAATAAGAACAAAAGCATATTAAGTGTAAGGGCTTTGGAATAACGAGGAACTTCTGAATAACTATAAAAATTGTCTATGCATATTTCTACTATGATTTAAAATAATTTTTTACATATGTATAAACCACTTTTGTAACTATTGAGTTTTTACCTCACTCTCCCTACTTGAAATACAGAAATAATAATTGTTTGAGATATTGGCCTTAAATTACTTAAAAGGGTTATTTAATCTTAAAGTATTAAATTATTACTTGGTACCTATCTTAAATGTTCTACAAGAAAGTGATTAGAAATTTTTTCCCCTGTCCCCTTTTAAACTCTTTAATAATGGTCATTGACCCGCTTCTGAGGATTTTAAAATCTTTTTGTATAAAATTGAATAGAGGTAGGAAGAGATAATAGATTAAAAGGCTATATAGTTTCGTGGTTCATAGCTTCATTAGCAGATTTGAGAACAGTGTTAAAATTAAGACGCTTGTGAACCCAAATCTTTTTTTGGTTCATAAATTTAAATATTTTGAAAGGTGGTGACTAGACATAATGGTTCAAGAGGTATCAGTAGGTTGGGAGCTTGCCCTCCTGTTTTGAAACTAAAATCTATGGGAACATGACCAAAGTGTTTTAACACGTACATCAGCACCTATGAAACTAAATGATGAAAAATACTTAATCTAACTTTTTCCAACCCTCAGATAAGGGACCAAGCTCTCATAAGCCTGTGTAGAAAAGCAGTCCAGAGTTTTACATAGGAATGAAAGCATCCTTTTTCTTCTTCTGAAATAACCATTGATTAGAAGGTCTTCTCTGTAATCTTAAAATGAAACCTTCACTCTGTGCTCCTAATTACCTCTCTTTCTCTCTCCCTCCACTTTAGAGCTACCTTCTTGAAATCATTACCTACTACACCTTCGCAATGTCTGTGTCCTTACTTTTCCTTCACTCTTCATATTTCTGTAGTATTAGGACCTGTGTAGCTAACGTAACACCAGAATTGTTGATGTTGGTGAGAATACCTCTTTTACATTCAGTGGATATTTTCCAGCCTGTATCTTCACCTTACTATAGCAATGTACTACTCTATTTTGAAACTTTTCCTTTGACTTCTAAAACATTTTAGATTCTTAGTTTAACTCCTGGCTACTCCTTAGGCTTTTCTTCTTTTACTGTCCCTTTAAGAAATACGTGTTCCAGGCTGGGTGCAGTGGCTCACGCCTGTAATCCCAGCATTTTGGGAGGCCGAGTTGGGTGGATCATCAGGTCAGGAGATCGAGACCATCCTGGCTAACATGGTGAAACCCCATCTCTACTACAAATACAAAAAAATTAGCCAGACGTGGTGGCACACGCCTGTAGTCCCAGCTACTCGGGAGGCTGAGGCAGGAGAATCACTTGAACCCGGGAAGCAGAGGTTGCAGTGAGCAGAGATCGCGCCACTGCACTCCAGCCTGGGCGACAGAGCGAGACTCCGTCTCAAAAAAAAAAAAAAATATGTGTTCTAGAATTGTTTCTTCCCTCATCCGTAGGTTATACTTCCATGGTTCTAATGACAGCTAGATACAGGCCAGAGCTATAGAATTTATCTCCGAGCCTTAGACCTTAATACCACAATTTGGGTTCTCAAGTACATTAAACACAGCATGTCTGAAACAGAACTTCCTTTCCCTCTCACCTATTTTTACAAAATCTGCTTTTTCTTAAATTCCCTACCTCAGTGAAAAGCAGCCATCTACCCAGTTTTCCCAAACCAGAAAACTTGGAGTCAGCCTTAGTTTTTTACTGTAGAGATTTTAAAGCCACTAAGAATAATGTCACACATTACATTATATACACAGTCTTGAGAGTGAGTTGTGCCCTTTATTGCTAAACTGAGAAAATAGAACCTGAATTTACTTAGTTATTTTTTAATTAAAAACAATTGTTTTTAATTTTATTCGACACATGATCTTGCCCTGTAGCCCAAGTTGGAGTGCAGTGGTGCAATTATAGTTCACGGTAGCCTTGAACTCCCATCTCAGCCTCCTGAGTAGCTGGGGCTTCAGGCGTGGACCACCACACAGCTAATTTCAAAAAAATTGTTTGGCTTTGTTTTTGTGTTTTCGTTGTTGTTTGATGGTGATGGAGTTGCTCACTGTGTTGCCCAGGCCAATCTCAAACTCTTGGCCTCAGGTGCTCCTCCCACCTCATCCTTCTGAAGGGCTAGGGTTACAGGTGTGAGCTACCACACTGGGTCTGAACCTAAATTTAAGTCCTATTATTTATCTAAAAGTCTTCAAAAGAACAGTTGCTAATTTTTGTTACCTTCTTTACTCTTTTAGAGACTAGGTTTTAGCATTGGAACTAGAAAACTCTTTTCAGAAATTAAATCTTAGCTTTGAAATTACATAGGAGCTTTTTTCTGGAGAATAAAGAATTAATTATGAATTATGACTTTCAAAAATATCCTGATGTACATTGAAAAGATTTATCAGATTGTATACAATTTCTAGGCAGGGCATGGTGGCTCACACCTGTATTCCCAGCACTTTGGGAGCCCGAGGTGGGGAGATCACTTGAGCCCAGGAGTTTGAGACCAGCCTGGGCAACATAGCAAGACCTTGTGTCTACTAAAAATACAAAAATTAGCCGGGTGTGGTGGCAGGCGCCTGTAATCCCAGCTGCTCAGGAGGCTGAGGCAGGAGAATTGCTTGAACCCGGGAGGCAGAGGTTGCCATGAGCCAAGATCGTGCCACTGCATTCTAGCCTGGGTGACAAGCAAAACTCAGTCTCAAAAAAAATACAGGCCGGGCGCAGTGTGGCTCACACCTGTAATCCCAGCACTTTGAGAGGCCGAGGTGGCTGGATCACCTGAGGTCAGGAGTTCGAGACCAGCCTGGCCAACGTGATGAAACCCTGCCTCTACTAAAAATACAAAAAAATTAGCCGGGCATAGGGTGCGCACCTGTAATCCCAGCTACTGGGGAGGCTGAGGCAGGAGAATCATTTGAACCCAGGAGGCGGATGTTGCAGTGAGCAGAGATCACACCACTGCACTCCATCCTGAACAACAGAGCAAGACTCCATCTCAAAAAAACAAAGATGAACATTAGAGGAGGAAAAAACTATTTCTGATACTGAAATTGCTTATTTGATTGGAATTTTATCCAGCAGTGCCTTGGAAAATATGATTTTAAAATGGTATTTGGAAAGAAAACTGGTCTTGAAGTCAACCATAGGTCCAAATCTTAGTACAATAACTTACCAGTTTTATGTCATCTAGTAAATTATTTGTCCTCTTTGAGCCTCGTGAAAATGGGGATAGTAGTACTTCCATGAGCAATATTATATGTAAAGTGCAGCATTTGGCACCTAGTAAGTGCTTAATAAATGTCAGCTAATATTGATTATTTTATCTAAAATCACACATGTAGAGTAGTAATATTAAAGCAATTTAATTTAAAAATCTGAAAGTTTAAAACAGCTTACAAATACCCATCTGCTAAGGTAGATTGCCATGTGTACCAAGTAAAGAATGTTAATTTATTTTTACATGTATATTTTGTTTCAGACTGGTGAATTGACAAAATATAATTGTAAATTATTGATTGGGAAAAGAAGCAAGGAAGACCGTGTTTCCAGATACACTTAAAGGTGTATCCGTTAGTGTTTAAATAACGTTGTTTTTTGGTGGGGGGGGATTGTCGTCGTTATTGTTGTTTGAGACTGAGTCTCACTCTGTCACTCAGACTGGAGTGGAGTGGCATGATCTTGGCTCACTGCAACCTCCGCCTCCCGGGTTCAAGTGGTTCTCCTGCCTCAGCCTCCTGAGTAGCTGAGACTACAGGCATGTGCCACCACACCCAACTAATTTTTGTCTTTTTAGTAGAGATGAGGTTTCACCATGTTGGCTAGGCCAGTCTCGAACTCCTGACCTCAGGTGATCCGTCCGCCTTGACCTCCCAAAGTGCTGGGATTACAGGCGTGAGCCACTGTGCCCAGTCTACTCAAATAATGTTTTTTATAATACAGAGAATTAAGGTAGAACTGTTTTGTCTAAACAGTAGCCACTAACTACATGTGTCCATTTAAATTCAAATGTAAAATAATTCAAATTAAATAAATCAATTTCCTCCAGCTTACTGGCCACATTTTAAGTGTTCAGTAGCCACTTGTAGTGAGGGCTACCGTATTAGATAGCACAGGTATATAGCATTTCCACTGTCACAGAAAGTTCTGTTGGACAGTGCTGATGTAGAGGTTGGAAAAGAATGGTTTTTTTTAATGAATGCTTAATGAAAATAGTCATTTAAGTTGGTAAACCAGATCATAAATCACAAAATTCTTTGCCCTTGATATGTAATATTAGCTGCCATTTATGAGGTACTAGCTAAGTGTCAGATTCAGTCTAAATGGTTTATAGTCATTTTCGCTTCCTCTTATTTCATCCTTGTATAAGGAATTCTGTAAGGCAGATGCCTTAATCTTTGTTTGATGGTTGGAAAAATTTAGATTTAGAGAGGTTAATTTAATATCTCAGAATCGTAGCTAAGTGACTGAGCCAAAATTTGAATCTAAGTCTGTCAGACTACTGCTCCCATTCTTAAGGTTTTGCTCTTAACTACTGCACTCCTTGCCATATATTGCACTTCTTCTGTGCCTCCCTGAAAATATTATTAATCACATTTAAGTATCTATTACATTCCAGAAATTTTAAATGTATTTCTAATTCTTACAAGAATTCTAAGAACTCTGTTAGGTAGATACTAATCTCCTTTTGTAGATGTGGGAACTCAAGCTGAGAGAGTTAAATGACTTGCCAAAGACATTAAAACTTGTGAGTGAGAAGGACCTAAACTCATTATCTGGAGGCTATTCTGATTTTGGTTTTGGTGTGTTTTTTGAAATGATCTCACTCCATCACCCAGGCTGGAGTGCAGTGATGCGGTCATAACTCACTGCAGCCTCTTAACTCCCAGGCTCAAGCAGTACTTCCACCCCAGCCTCCCCAATAGCAAGTAAAAAAAATGTAGCTGGGCCTGGTGTCACGGGTCTGTGGTCCCAGCTACTCAGGAGGTTGAGGTGGGAGAGGCTCTTGACACCAGGCGGTCAAGGCTACAGTGATCTGTGATTGTGCTACTGTACAACAGTACAGAGCCTGGGCAACAGAGAGACCCTGTCTCAAAAAAAAAAAAAATTTTTTACAAATGCATTCATTTCTTATTTTTAGTGATGTGATCTTCAAAGAAGTTTTGTCAGTTATGTAACCTTTTTCATTATTATTCTAATCTGTTTTGAAAGAATAATTTGTGGACCTCTTTGTTTTAGGAGGCAGTTCCCATGTTATACACAGCAGATACTTACGGAGCATTGTAATGAAGTGTGGTTCTGTAAATTCTCTAATGATGGCACTAAACTAGCAACAGGATCAAAAGATACAACAGTTATCATATGGCAAGTTGATCCGGTATGTACCCCAATATGAGTGTTTATATTACAAAAGAATAATTTTGAATCTAATTCACTGATTACATATTTTTAAGTATACATATATCAACAGTATTCTTTTCCAAGAGCATTTTTTGTCATCTTTATTTCTTACATCTTCGTGTGTTCTATAGATAATATTAACACTGTTGAGTGTTTATGTACTAATGATAATGTTAAATCTGTGTATGCATTATCTAATTTAATTTTCTGAAAAACTCTGTGAGGTGCTAACATCTGCATTCAGAGGAGGAAACTGAGGTAGAAGTCAAATGCTTTGACTCTCGCAGCTAGTACATGACAAAGTTTGACTCAAATCCCGGAATACCTTGACTCCAAACAAACCCACTGCTATTAACATATGTGCCAATTTATATCTTTATTAATACTTGATTGAAAGATTAGGCCAGGCACGGTGGCTCATGCCTGTAATCCCAGCACTTTGGGAGGCCGAGGCAGGAGGCTCACTTGAGCTCAAGAGTTCAAGACCAGCCTGGACAACATAGGGGAGAGTCTGTCATTACAAAAAATTAGCCAGGCATGGTGGTACACACCAGTCGCCCCAGCTACTTGAGAAGATGAGGTAGGAGGGATCACTTGAGCCCAGGAGGTGGAGGCTACAGTGAGCTCTGACCTTGATACTGCACACTCGAGCCTGGGCAACAGAGTGAGACCCGGTCTCAAAAAAAAAAAAAAGCGGGGGGAAGATTAATACAATGTCCATTCTGTTCCAACCACAAGTTAGAAAAGACTCATTACTCTTTTGCCTTCTGAAGCCCATCATTATCTTGTATAATTTGTGGACCTTGATGTGTAAGCCTTTCTCATTTGTTTTCCCATTGATATATATGAAAAGTATTTTATTCTGGATTTAAAATTCTGAGTTCCCTCTAAAATCAGTTAAGTGTTTGTTTATAACCAGATGACCTATGGATTTGTTGTGGATAATAAGTATTTTCATTTATTTCAGCTAATTGAACATTTATCAAGGGATCAAAGAAGCACATGACTCCAGATAGATTAAGGAGCTATATTTGTTTTAGGAGTCATTCACCTAAAATAAATTTCTTTTCTTTTTTTTTTTTTTTTTTTTTTTTTGAGACAAAGTCTCACTCTTATCCCCCAGGCTGGAGTGCAATGGCGCAATCTTGGCTCACTGCAACCTCTGCCTCCTAGGTTCAAGGGATTCTTCTGCCTCAGCCTCCCGAGTAGCTGGGATTACAGACGTCTGCCACCACGCCTGGCTAATTTTTGTGTTTTTAGTAGAGATAGGGTTTCACCATGTTGGCCAGGCTGGTCTCAGACTCCTAACCTCAGGTAATCCGCCCGCCTTGGCCTCCCAAAGTGCTGGGATTACAGGTGTGAGACAGTGTGCCCAGCCAAATAAACTTATTTTGAAGTTTAGAATTAAAATATGCTATTAGCTCAGTATAAAGTTTTGGGCTCCTGTGTTGAGAAAAATAGAAAAAGGGAGCCATTCTGAGACAGTATCTCACTGTGTTACCCAGGCTGTAGTGCAGTGGGGTAATCTCGTCTCACTGCAACCTCCACCTCCCAGGTTCAAGAGATTCTTATGCCTCAGCCTCCCAAGTAGCTGGGACTACAGGCACGCACCATGACGCCCAGCTAATTTTTGTATTTTTAAAGTAGAGACGGGGTTTCACCATGTTGGCCAGGCTGGTCTCGTACTCCTGACCGCAGCTAATCGCCGATCTTGACCTCCCAAAGTGCTGGGATTACAGGCGTGCGTCACCATTCCGAGCCTAACAGTTCTTTTTAGAAGAGAATTGAATTTGAGAGCATACACCAATGCTTGCATACCTACATATGCTACAAACAATGAAAGGTAAATAAGATACATTCTTTACCATAAAGCGGTAGTTCTTTACCTTTTTTTGGTACCACGTACCTCTATGGCAGTTTGGCAAACCTATGGACTCTTTCTCAGAATGTATTTAAATGTATAAACGAAGCACATAGTAAGGCCAAATATATGTTATGTATTCATTACTAAGGAAAGCCAATTATAGTGATACATGGTTAACATAGTACAAAAACGTATTTTTTATTTTTATTTAATGCTTTATTAATGCGTTAAATAATAAATTCTAGCAGCAGATGTAAGTACCAGAATTTGGAAGTAGTGATGAGCACACAAATATTTCAAGTATCTGCAACAACTATAATATATGAAAAGATTTAAGATTTCTTTTGTTAATGGAGTCACCTAATACCACCTAATTTAGTATACTAGCTAGTATACTACCCACCACTACCTAATATACTACCGTATGTAATTAGTAATATACCCAGTACTGCCTAATACTACCTTGTTACTTGCCTGCGTTAGAGAGTGAAGGAAACACTAAATTTCAGGCTGTGTTTAATAAAAATAGAGATGTATCTTTTTCCAATTTAAATTCATAGACCCCTGATTCTATCCCTGGACCCATTCTTGTAGATCTCAGGTTTAAAATTCCTGTGAAAAAAATGTACAGTTTAAATGAAAACAAAATTCAATGAAATAAGCATGATACGTAACAGATAATACATAAAGTATTATGAAAGCACAAGGAAGCTTTACAAGTCGAAATACCTCATGAGAGCCTTATTGTGCATCACACCGGTGGACAACAGGAAAGGGGCATTCTAGGAAGACAGGAAAACCTCTTACCCTCCTATCCCCCTCCAAAAGAAAATAATAATAATAAGATAATGGGATGAGTAATGACAGAGTGGCAGATTAGACTAGAAAAAGAGTTTGGGATCAAATCACAGCCTTTGCATACTAAGTTCTGTTTTCATTCACCAGTCATTTATTTGCATGATATCTGAAAAAAGGTAGTAATACCAAAACTGTGCTTTATTAAAGTTTTTCCTAGTAGCGGTGTATAAGAATCCCCCTTCGTGGCCGGGCGCGGTGGCTCAAGCCTGTAATCCCAGCACTTTGGGAGGCCGAGGCGGGCGGATCATGAGGTCAGGAGATCGAGACCATCCTGGCTAACATGGTGAAACCCCGTCTCTAGTAAAAAAATACAAAAAACTAGCCGGGCGAGGTGGCGGGCACCTGTAGTCCCAGCTACTCGGGAGGCTGAGGCAGGAGAATGGCGTAAACCCGGGAGGCGGAGCTTGCAGTGAGCTGAGATCCGGCCACTGCACTCCAGCCTGGGCGACAGAGCGAGACTCCGTCTCAAAAAAAAAAAAAAAAAAATCCCCCTTCATTTAGCCAGTATTTATTAAACACCTGCTGTGTGCCAGGTCTTTTGCTATAGACAGACTAAGCACATGATAATACACCGTAATTTATAATGGGCACTACAGGAGCTCATAAAACAGAGCCTACTGGAACAGGAAAGCTAAGGAAAGTAAGAAAAGTAAATATTGGGTGAAGAAGAGGTAAAGAACTGTTTAGGCAAAACTAGTTAGGTTAGGCCCTTGGGCAAAAGAAAACATAACATGGCATTTGGGTGGTTTGGGGAAAGAGTTTTAGGTACACTAGAGTTGAGGTTAATTAAGTAGCAGCCAGATCAAGGAGGAGCTTTTGTATTCTTTGCTAAGAGGTTTAGACTCTTATGCCAGTGTTTCCTAGAGTGTTATAGTGAGTCCTCTGGGACTGACTCTTTTAGTATGATGGTATTTTTGTAATGTCAAATACTGTCTGAAAAAATTATAAGAAACTGTATGTTCTTTTTGGCTGGGTGCTGTGGCTCACCCCTGTGATCTCAGCACTTTGGGAGGCCGAGGCAGGTAAGTCACCTGAGGTCAGGAGTTCAAGACCAGCCTGGCCAACATGGTGAAACTCCATCTCTAGTAAAAATAAAAAAAATTAGTCTGGCATGGTAGTATGTGCCTGTAGTCCCAGCTACTTTGGAGACTGAGGCAGGAGAATTGCTTGAACCTGGGAAGCAGAGGTTGCAGTGACTTGAGATCGTGCCACTGCACTTAAGCCTGGGCGACAGAGAAGACTCCATCTCCAAAAAAATATATATGTATGTGTGTGTGTGTATGTATATATATACATTTGTGTATATATATGTATACATGTATATATACACATATATATATGCCCTTTTTGAACATGTGTGTGTATTTTTTAATGTAGAGGAAAAAAATACATTTAAGAGAGCCTTAAAATTTGAGTTGATGTGATTCCAATGCCTACATTCTTTAACAGTTTTTCTTTGCCTAAAAAAGGTGAATTTTACCCATTCCCCCCAAAATCCAAGCAAAGTCATATAGGCTTCATGAACATGTTATTTCCACTTTGAATAAATTAGTGTAAAGGCACTGTACTAATGAAGATACAGTATTAATGTTTTTATTTTCAACTTTATCTTTTATAGGATTATATTTTTTTCATTCATGAACATAAAACAGTTTTTGAGTTAAATATTTCTTTTTTTTTTTTTTTTTTTTTTAAAGACAGGGTCTCACTCTGTTACCCAGGCTGGAGTGCAGTGGTGCGATCTCGGCTCACTGCAACCTTCACCTCCTGGGTTCAAGCAATTATCCTGCCTCAGCCTCCTGAGTAGCTGGGATTACAGGCATGTGCCACCATGCCCGGCTAATTTTTGTATTTTTAGTAGAGACAGGGTTTCACCACATTGGCCAGGCTGTTCTCAAACTCCTGACCTCAAGCAATTTGCCTGCCTTGACCTCCCAAAGTGCTGGGATTGCAGGCACGAGCCGCCACACCTGGCTGAGTTAAATATTTCTAAAGGAGTTTGTCTTCAGTTTAAAAGCAAATCTTTGTGTTGATCTGGGGCAGTACTGTGAATGAAAATTTGTTCCTGGAAGATCTTGAGCTAGTCAGGAAGACTTGACTTGCTTAGTAAATTATTTAAACCACTTTGATCTAATGATACTACTGATCTGATACAAATACCTCATGCCTCTTACCCACTTCCCAAAGAAGAATCAGAAGTAGTCGCATTGTTAACTATTGAATTTTGTCAAAACGATGGTGATTTGGAATAGATAATTGTATGAATGATAAACTTAAGATTCAGTGAAGAAACAGTAGCGTAAACAATCCATTTTGCAGTGACATTTCTCAGGAGGGGAGGAATCTCCAGCTTAATTTTATCAGACTAGTTCCCAACTTGTTTCAACTGCTTGTGGGTCATTCCATTGGGATTTCCCCCCACTCCACCCTCCCCCCCTCCCCCTCCTCCCCCCACCCGGCTCAGGAGCTAAATCTCAATCAATCTTAAGACTAAAGTCCAAAACTTATTGTTTCTTCCCACCTTTAGTCAAATTCTTACTTCCTCTATTTCTTGGAAACATCCATCCCTATCCCCTAAACCAGAAATCTGGAGGTTGTGTTTGAAGATTTCTTGTTATATTCTATCATGTCATTTTTATCTCCACAGTATCTTTTTTTTTTTTTAAACAGGTGTTTCACTATGTTGTCTAGGTCAGTCTTGAACTCCTGGACTCAAGCAGTCCTCCAGCCTCAGCTTCTCAAAGTACGGGTGTGAGCCATAGTGCCCAGCCCAAAATATCTTTTGATTCTGACCTGTTTTAGTCCTTAACATCTTATGTTAGGGCCTCATTTTTTGGGAACTGACTGTAAACTATGTATGGCTCATTATGGTTCCATTGTCCCGTTATGGTTTCCTTATCCTGTGTCTTTCTTTCCGATTCATCTTCCACGTTGTTATCCTGGTTCCTAAAGCCAAATATCACACTGTATATTCCCTAGCTTACAAATTTTAAGTGGCTTTTCACACACAGGGAAAATGTAGCCCCTTAGCCTACAACAAACACGTCAACTCTTGCAGCCTTGTCACTTGCCACGTCTACATTTGCACTTCACAGTTCAGCTTGCATAGCTTACAATATGGGCTTTTAAGTGAGGCAGTCCAGATTCAGATCCCCATTGCACTACAAACAGGCATGTTTCTAACCTTTCTAAACTTTCATTTCTTTCCCTATAATATGAGAGAGGGGGTAATATTCTAGATCTGTGAGGATTAAATGAAGTATTGTTTGTGAATGGTGCCAGTAGTGGTTAGCATTAATAAGTGGTAGCTTTGCTGGGTAGGATTGTAAAATGGTGCAACCACTTGGAAAACAGTTTGGCAGTTTCTCAAAATGTTAAACAGAGTTAGCATATGACCCAGAAATTCCACTCCTATGTATATACCCAAGAGAAATGGAAACATATGTCTACACAAAAACTCATACATATTCATAGCAGCATTATTCATAATAGCCAAAAAGTAGAGAAACAGTCCAAATGTTCATCAACTCATGAATGGATAAACAAAATAATTATACTGTTAAATATTATTCAGCAATAAAAAGAGATTAAATACTAATACATTCTGTAACATGGATGAACCCTGAAAACATGCTAAGTGAAAGAAGCCAATTAAAAGAAACCATATCACGTATAAGTCTATTTAGGTGAAACATCCAGAATAGGCAAATCTATAGAGACAGAGACAGAAAAGTAGTGGTTGCCAGGGGCTGCACGGAGGGATATGGCAGCTGCTGATGGGTAGGAGGTTCCTTTGGGAAATGATGAGAATGTTCTAAAAATTCGATGGTGTGATGGTTGCACAACTCTGAATATACTAAAATATACTGAGTTGTATACTTTAAAAGGATGAATTTTATGGTAAGTTATATCTCAATGAAGTTGTTTAAAAATAAGTAAGAGATAGCTCATTATACCCATCTGTTTTCAGTTGCCTTGAAAGCTTTCTAAGGTCAAATGCAATATATCTTTATACATATAGTAAAAATATAAATATATCTTTATATTTTCATCGAGTACACAATGACTTGTATATAGTAGATGCTTAATGGTGTAGTAGATGCTTAATAGATGTTGCAATGTGAATGAGTCTTTATGAAGCAAGCTGTTAAAGGGAAAATTGGTCTGAAAATTCCTCAGATTAAATTATCAAAGTACATCTTTGTAGCTATTTAAGTTCTTGCACCAGAAAACAATGACTTTAGTGAAAGGAGTTAACTGAATTGTTTATTTTCCTTCCTAGGACACACACCTGCTAAAACTGCTTAAAACATTAGAAGGACATGCTTATGGCGTTTCTTATATTGCATGGAGTCCAGATGACAACTATCTTGTTGCTTGCGGCCCAGATGACTGCTCTGAGCTTTGGCTTTGGAATGTACAAGTGAGCGAGTTCCATCTTTGGTTTAGCTTTTAAGTACAGCATAGTCATAATGTACATATTCATTATAACTTTATTGATTTATATAACAGAACCATTCAACCTAAATTACTATACTGTATCTCTTCAAGTGGAAACCAGCTTTCCGGATTTATCGATATAAATATTATGCTCAGTAATATATTTTTGAAAGAATGATAAGTAAGCGTTTTCAGGATATTTGGCTTTGTCCTGTGGAATTTATACTATTTACTGTGCTTCCTCAGAAAAGATTTATAATGGTTTCATAGTTTCACAGTTGTACATTAAAACTACCTTTGAAATGTAAAAGGTCAGCGTTAAACCAGATTTTCCATTCTAATGGCAGTTGCACCATCTCCTTACCTATATTTTATATACTAAGCTAGTTTAGTGAAGCTAAATGATGTTTTCAGTACTTACTACTAAGGGCTTTATTGCTGGGTTTGTTCGTTCGTTTGTTTGTTTGTTTTTGAGACAGAGTCTTGCTCTGTTGCCCAGGCTGGAGTGGAGTGGCGCGATCTCAGCTCACTACAACCTCCGCCTCCCAGGTTCAGGCGATTCTCCTGCCTCAGCCACTCGAGTAGTTGGGATTACAGGTGTCTGCCACCACGCCCGGCTAATTTTTTTATTTTTAATAGAGATGGGGTTTCACCATGTTGGCCAGGCTGGTCTCAAACTCCTCACCTAAAGTGATCCGCCTACCTCGGCCTCCCAAAGTGTTAGGATTACAGGCGTGAGCCACCGCCCACCCATTGCTGTTTATATATGAAAATTTGAATTTTATGCAGGGTCCCATTTTAGGAAGAGTCAGCATTAGGTTCAGTTTGTTAGTTACAATTCATGTTTTAGAAATCCTGTAGTTAATGATAGTAAGACTGCCTTGCTGGTCAGTCATTTCCTTGTTTCAGCTCCAGCTTTTTATTAAGAAAATTTTCAAATATTAAGAAAAGTTGAAATAAGACAATGATGATCTATGTGCCCACCACTGTAGGTTCAACAGTTGTTAACATTTTGTGATATTTTGTTTGTACATACGTGTGTAGAAACATGCATTTGTGGCCGGGCGTGGTGGCTCACGCCTATAATCCCAGCACTTTGGGAGGCCAAGGCAGGTGGATCACGAGGTCAGGAGTTCAAGACTAGCCTGGCCAAGATGGTGAAACCCCCATCTCTACTAAAACTACAAAAAATTAGCAAGGGTGCTAGCAGGCACCTGTAATCCCAGCTACTTGGGAGGCTGAGGCAGGAGAATCACTTGAACCCAGGCAGCAGAAGTTGCAGTGAGCCGGGATCGCACCACTGCACTCCAGCCTGGGTGACAGAGTGAGACTCCGTCTCAAAAAAAAAAGAGAAATGTGCATTTGTACTTACACATATATACATATCTAAAACATTTGAAAGTAAATTAGATACTTTACCCTAAATACTTAAGCTTGTGTCTTTTAAAAAATAACATCCTACCTATTCAAATGTTATGATATCTGAGAACATTAACTATAATTCTCTATTTTCTAGGATTTATGATCAAAGTCCACGATTGTTCCCAAAATGTGTTTTATGCCATTTTTGTCAAATCAGCATTTAATCGATGTTGTATTTGTGATTGGGTTCAGGGAGGTGGCAGAACACAGAGTAGAATATTAAAATTGCTTTCCCTCAGTAAAACAGCTTGCAGTGAGTCTGACCTAGAAGATCAAAGAAAACTTTTTTCCATTAAAGCTTTCTTTTCACCTTCCAAAGGAGAAAGTATATAGTCTTAATCCTGTAATAGAAATTTAATGTAGAGTGCCTTTGTAGTCTTTCTTTGACCAATTTTGAATTTCTGAACAATTAAACTATGTTCTAACATAACTTTCATTGTGTAGTACTTTATATACTTAAACTTCTTCTAAAAGGGTGATCTTTTCATCAGTTTTTAGATTTCTTTAATCATTTCTTAAATTAGAAAAATTCTAATCTAGTAACCTCATGTACTCACTATTCGGAGCATAATAAGAGAAGACAAACCATTTCTGCCTTCAGAACTTAGTGTGTTAATGTATTTGTCAATAGAAAATGCCAAGAATTTAGCTATTGCTTGTATATTTGTGCTCTAAACTTTCAACTGTTTATATCAGTCAACCCAAAGGACTAAATAGGGGAGACTAGTTAACAATTTGGGGGAAGGATTTATATTGCTGAACACTTTTTTTCCAGTATAAGGGAGACCTGGTTTTCTGTTTTTGTGCCCTCTTTTAGTACTTGGCCCCATTTCCTAATCATACCCTTTGTTTTCACTCTTTTATTTCTACTTTTGATTACCCATTTCTCACAGGAGAACTATGCCCTTGTACCTTTTATTATTATACCAAGGGCAGCTATTATCTCTCAGATCCTGTTTCTAATCCATGAACAAAATGGAATCAAGACTAGATTAAATGGTATGTGTATACCTTCTAAGTTGAGTAATTCAGAAAATGTAACAGGATGATACCTAACTATTGTAACCACTAAATGTTCTTACTTAGAAATGCCATGGAATGGCTATGTTAAACAGTACAAAGGTTCTTCTTTCTAGTACTGTTCATTGAGATAAAGTTGTGTATCAGAAAAATGTTTTTTTTCTCTCTTCCTACCTTCCCTACTATATTGTGAGCATTTGAATATGAAATTCAACATAATTTATTTAGACTGCCCTTGGCCTACTTTATGGGCATAGTTTTTCTTTTTTCTTTTTTTTTTTTTTTTTTTTTTTTTTTTTTGAGACAGTCTTACTCTGTCACCCAGGCTGGAGTGCAGTGGCGTGATCTTAGCTCACTGCAACCTCCTCCGCCTGGGTTCAAGTGATTCTCGTGCCTGAGCCTCTTGAGTAGCTGGGATTACAGGCATGCACCACCACATATGGTACAGTTTTTTACTCAGTAATCATGTTCTTGAGGAATTGCTAATTGCATTAACTGCAGTTTTAGAATAAAATTTATAAAAAACTTTGGACTGAGAAGTGGAAGCTCAGAAGGAATAGGTATGTAGTCTTGGGCTTTTCATTATCTTGCTTGGGAAAAATTACGTGTTTTAGTTGATGAATATAATCGATTTGAGATGAGAGATTTATTGAAGTTTATCTCATATCTGCTCTTTGGGTTACCTATGCCAGACATTGTTCAACTCCTGGGTTTTTCTTCAAGTCCTTAATTTCTCTTCTGGGTGCTGTAGTCTCTTTTTTGTAGGGTCACTTAAAACAATTCATTACTTACAATGAACTGGAAAGGCCGGGCCCAGTGGCTCACGCCTGTAATCCTAGCACTTTGGGAGGCCGAGGTGGGCGGATCATGAGGTCAGGAGATCAAGACCCCGGTGAAACCCCGTCTCTACTAAAAATACAAAAAATTAGCCGGGCATGGTGGCGGGTGCCTGTAGTCCCAGCTACTCGGGAGGCTGAGGCAGGAGAATGGCGTGAACCCGGGAGGCAGAGCTTGCAGTGAGCCGAGATCATGCCACTGCACCCCAGCCTGGGCAACAGGCAAGACTCTGTCTCAAAAAAAAGGAAAAAAAAAAAAAAAAAGAATGAACTGTCAAACCAGCCAGACATCCCAGTTATTTTTTTTTTTTTCTTCACATATTTCCTTTAAAGGGGTATCTTGAAGGTCTCATTTACAGTTTTATTTCCTTATAGACAGGAGAACTAAGGACAAAAATGAGCCAGTCTCATGAAGACAGTTTGACGAGTGTGGCTTGGAATCCAGATGGGAAGCGCTTTGTGACTGGAGGTCAGCGTGGGCAGTTCTATCAGTGTGTAAGTATTCAGTGCCTCCTTCCCAATGTCTGTTGGTTTAAAAGCAAATGTACTTTTGTTTAAACAATTTCCTTGACTCAGTATCTTATACAATACACTCTATGGGCCAGGCACCTGTAATCCCAGCACTTTGGGAGGCCAAGCCAAGTGGATCACCTGAGATCAGGAATTCAAGACCAGTCTGGCCAACATGGTGAAACCCTGTCTCTACTAAAAATACAAAAATTAGCTGGGCATCGTGGTGGGCACCTGTAATCCCAGCTACTTGGGAGACTGAGGCAGGAGAATCACTTGAACCCAGGAGGCGGAGGTTGCAGTGGGTCAAGATCACACCATTGCACTCCAGCCTGGGCAACAAGAGTGAAACTCTGTCTCAAAAAAATAAATAAGTAAAACAAAATATACTCTATGAACACCTACTTTGCCATCGTCCTAGACAAGCGCTGTCCAATAGAATTTTCTGGGTTATTTTTTCCTTTCTTTTAAACATTTCAAATATTTGTACAAAGTATAGACTTTGGGTTTAGTAGAACAAAAAAAAATGTGTTAATGCTAAACATTTTTGTTCTTATAAGCAAGTTTCTAATTTATAAGAATTGAAAAAATTTTTTTTAATTCTTTTGAGATTTTTGTAACAAAAAAAAAAATGCTGAATTTTATGAGTAGACTCCCTTTAATTAATGTTTGAATAATAAAAGTGGTGACAAGTGCTACCAGACAACTCTTCAATCTTTGTGTCAACTTCTAGTAAGTAGCTGTCCTAATTATTTTGGATTGTTGGAATGATTAAAATAAGTTTTATGGCAAGGTAAACTTTATATCATAAGTATCGTTTATATCATAAATCATAGTTTACCTTGCCATAAAACTTTATCTGTTATTTGCAGTATAGTGTCTAGAGTCTATGTCTCATGTTACAGACTCACATGGTTCCAGTATGCATGTCCAGACTTTTCCTTTTTTTTTTTTTTTTTTTTTAAGAGACAGGGTCTCTCTCTCTGCCACCCATGCTAGAGTACAGTGGTGTGATCATGGCTCACTGCAGCCTCAAACTTCTGGGCTCAAATGATCCTCCCGCCTTGGCTTCCTAACATGCTGGGATTACAGGCATGAGCTACCACACCCGACCCCAGATCAATTTTTTAAACTAAAAATAATAAGCCATTTAATTTAGCTAAAAGAAGTTATCAGGTTATTTTATTAAGTTCATTTGGAACACATGGATTTTGATGTTGTGTCATCTCAATATGGTTATAAATTGTTCTTTATTCCCTGCATGCAAGATGATCATGTATGTTTCTGCTGAGCTTGCTGCCCTATACTGGGTTAAGGCATCAAGATACAGGGTTATCTAACTTATAAAATGGGAAGGGTAATTCCTCTCAGAACTTTGGATATTCAATGAGTTAATGACTATAAGAGATTTGATCTGTAGAGCACATTACAAATTTGGTAAATTTTTGAAAAATGTCATTAACAGATTCCTCCAGTCCGTATGAAGCCATAAAATGTTTTAGAAATCTTTTTCCATTTCACAACTCCTAAATATTATAGGACAAATTCCAGTATAGTGAATTTTAAAGGAACGTTTAAATTATTTTCGAATAAAAGTAAGACCTTACTTGGAACTTAGGGACTGTTTCTTTCTTTGTATTATTTATGCATGGTGAGTTATTGAAGGGAAGATAGAGCTACAGAGTGTCTTTCTGCTTTCCCTTAAGTATGGTTATAATGAAATTTGACCTATATTCAAATTTTCATGGTTAAAAACACTTCTAGAACAGTTAGGTTGAGATCAGTCTCAGAAAAAAAAAAAAACCCTGTTACTAAAAGATGCTGTGAAGGGAGTCTTGGTTCTTTATTTGCTTTCTGAGTGCTGTTGAGTAATGAAGTTAATAGTAGTATTTTCTTACTCAGGATTTAGATGGTAATCTCCTTGACTCCTGGGAAGGGGTAAGAGTGCAATGCCTTTGGTGCTTGAGTGACGGGAAGACTGTTCTGGCATCAGATACACACCAGCGAATTCGGGGCTATAACTTCGAGGACCTTACAGATAGGAACATGTAATTATTTTTTGTTTCCATTAGACAACAATTACCTGATTTATATTAAAATGTGTAGTGGAACTTGCCTTTTCACAGTTTTCATGTTTTTTGTTTTGGTTTGCTTGGTAATTTGGATTGGTGGTCACATGGTACTTAGTAATCATTAACTCAGATTCATCTCAATTGAAGTATAGTATGTAATAGTGATTACAGGCAAAATTGTCATACTTAAGCTAGTACATCTTATATATTGATAATTTGAATGGCTTGACTCTTAATATGTTGTTTTTGACAAATTATTTTCTGGTTCCAGAGTACAAGAAGATCATCCTATTATGTCTTTTACTATTTCAAAAAATGGCCGATTAGCTTTGTTAAATGTAGCAACTCAGGTATGTTTATTAATATAATTTTCTGAAAAATTTGGCTTAGTACAAGTTTTATTTTCACTGTTATTTTCAGTGTATTTATATTAACAAAATTTTCTACTTACCCTTAAATTTTATTGCATGTGTTTGATCCTTTTTTTTTTAAGCTGAATTTTTTGTGTTTGATCCTTAAATGTGTATAATCAACCATAAATTTGTCAGAATATTGGTATTTCACATAATAGAAAATGAAGATATTTCATCAGGCAAAGGGACATTTACATATGCTTTTTAAAATTTGTTTGAGTTGAGGTAGAGTAAATATCTGTATTCTCCTTTGCCTGCAGGGAGTTCATTTATGGGACTTGCAAGACAGAGTTTTAGTAAGAAAGTATCAAGGTGTTACACAAGGGTTTTATACAATTCATTCATGTTTTGGAGGCCATAATGAAGACTTCATCGCTAGTGGCAGTGAAGGTAAATTGTGTCCTTATCAGGTTACATATGTTGATATTAAAGTCTGTAAATCTCAATTTGTGAAGGCAGTCACATCTCCAAGAAAATTCAAGGTAGTAAATTAAAATTCTTTTATTTATCCAATACATGGTTAATTTCTGTCTGTAATGACCTAAGCCCCCGTATTATCACAAATTGTTACATACTGTCATGTATTACTTTCTCCTTTTCTGTAATGACCTAAGCCCTCCATATTGTCACAGATCAGCAGTGCTTATTCTGACCATGTAGCAGAGTGTTTGGTGCATGTGTCGAATCAAGATTTAGTTAAATTATTATACTTTGATATCTTGACTTGTATTTTCATGGGACTGATGGTTTTTAAGGGTTGGTAATGTCTGGAAAATCAAGGTTAATTATGATGCTCTACCTGAACTTGGACAGATTTAACTGTAGTTAGTTCTTCAGTTTTTCTTCAGTGGTCACCAGAGTTAATTTGAGTTTGATAATTCTTAAGATTTTAGGAAAGCTGAAATTACCTGAATTCTTCCTACTACTACCCTTTTGAATAAACTTGTTCTCTAATCTAAAAGTGTCAGTATTCCAGACAGGAATATGCCTAAAGCCACTCTGATTTAAAGTGTGAATTGTTTAGAAGATGCAAGCACAAATAAGTGAGGCAGTAATAAAATTTAGTGTACTTTTTAAGGTGATAGGAACTTAACTAGTTGCAAATTATTGCACATTTTTATTCAACACATTTTTCTTGAATACCCACTGTACAGTTCTAGGTACTATAAAAGCAAATTATTGAAGTCATCTTTTTTGGCCAGGCATGGTGGCATATACCTATAATCTCAACACTTTGGGAGGCCTAGATGGGAGTGTTGCTTGAGGCCAGGAGTTCCAGACAAACCTGAACAACATGGCTAGACACTGTCTCTACAAAAAGTAAAAAATACATACTGAGGCCGGGCGCGGTGGCTCAAGCCTGTAATCCCAGCACTTTGGGAGGCCGAGATGGGCGGATCACAAGGTCAGGAGATCGAGACCATCCTGGCTAACACGGTGAAACCCCGTCTCTACTAAAATACAAAAAACTAGCCGGGCGAGGTGGCGGCGCCTGTAGTCCAGCTACTCGGGAGGCTGAGGCAGGAGAATGGCGTGAACCCGGGAGGCAGAGCTTGTAGTGAGCTGAGATCTGGCCACTGCACTCCAGCCTGGGTGACAGAGCGAGACTCCGTCTCAAAAAAAAAAGAAAATACATACTGAATCTGGTTTTATAAGATAGACCAAGGAATTAGATTATGTTATGTTCCATTTATTGTATAAGATGTTTACTGTTCCTGTCTTGACAAAAAACTGATCTCAGTAGATAAGCAGATCATAAAGTGCACATGAGGTTTTCCTTTAAGAATAAGGCATATTTAAGGATTGGGACAAAGAGAGACATTTAGAGATTTAGATTTTAACATCAAGCATATAAATTCATCTATTCCTTTCCTTTTCTTTCCTTAAGTGCAGTGGCACGATCTTGATGCAACCTCCACCTCCTGGACTCAAGCAGTCTCTCCATCCTCAGCCCCTCAAGTAGCCCCAAGGAATTTTTGTAGAGATGGGGTTTCACTGTGTTGCCCAGGCTGGTCTCAAACTCCTGAGCTCAAGCAGTCCACCTGCCTCAGCCTCCTGAAGTGCTGGGATTACAGGTGTGAGCCACTGTGCCCAGCCTGAATTCATCAATTCTTTCTTTCCACCAAAAATCAGTGTCAGATGAGACTGGGAGGAAAGAAGAGTGATTTGTTAGGTAGCAATTGGGAATTTACTTTTTTCCAGTCAGGAAAAATCTACTTCTAGATTCTCTATTGGCTTTTGTTTTGTTTTGTTTGTCTGTTTTAATATATCGTGGGAGATAACAGATATTAGTTTCTAATTAAATTTTCCTGTGGTCTAAATATGTTAAGCCTTCTTGCTTTTAAATTCCTCCTATTTATGAGATGTCTTCTCTCATGGTCTGTTCAATCCTGCTTCTGGTAGGTTTTCTTTCTCTTAATTATCTCTTAATTATGCCTGAGAATCCTGTACAGCTCTTTCTAAAAATATGTACCCTAGAGGTACTTAAAATTATGTATGGCTACCATTATCCCTAGAAAAGCCAAACTTTTTTTAAGCCCAAACTTACTTAGAACCAACCCTGACGAATACTATAATTAACTTCTGGTTTAGGGCTACATATTAGACCACTGTCAAGTACAGAGATTAGTCTTCTTATGACTCAAGTGATTTACAATGGTTTTGAAAATGTTTTGAACTTCAGTCAGATGTAGTGAGTATATTATCTCCCAGGATGACCACAGTAATCCATTTGCCATTTATTTGTAAGGAATATATCTCATTGACCCTCCAAATCCCCAAATATGTAAGTGCCAGTATAAAATAGAGCAATTAAGAAACCTTTTCCCAAAAAAGCTGTACCACTACTCAAGCCTTTTCACTGTGCTGGCAATATGTAGAAAAACGGGACTTATTTTTTTACCTTTGCACAAGCAATAGATTTCTCAAATTGATACAGCAAACAGAGCTTGATGATAAAGCCTGTCATTTTGACCTTGATTACTTCAAATCCTGTTTTTCCTGCCTTTCAGCAAATATGCTTCTTGAATATATATTCACAAAAACATTTTCCTCCAAATAGAGAAATATTTCAGTTGCATTCACACTTTAACCCTGTGGTCCTTCTCTTTGTGGACCTCTTCAGTTTAGGAAGGAAATACAGCTAATCTGTCTTTACTTTTTTTTTCCTCTCTCTCTAATTTCATTTCATGTAAGAAAAAAATTATTTTCAGAAATTATTGAGCAGCCGATACTTCTAAGAAGATAAATTCAGTTTTTTAATTGGTGCCTTTTAGCTTTTGCTTCACACATACACACACAAAAAGTTCAGATACAGTTCCAGCTTTTTATCTTCATGTCAGAAATGTTGAAGCTAAGGCACATCCTCTAAGGTTTCCTCAATTGGCAGTACACCCACTGACAGTTTGCACACTGGCCACGTACTTAACTGATATATCATTAAGTTATACACGTTTCTAATTTGCCCTGGGATTCTGCCCTTGTTCAAGAACTGTCGCCTGTGCTTAATCTCATGACAGTAATAAATGGTGTTTATTCCAAACACCTTTCCATATACAAATATATTTAATCCTTATAACAACATGATATGAAATTCATGCCCCCATTTATAGGTGAAGGGTTGTAAAGAGTGAGTAATTTGCCCAAAGTTGCCCAGCTACTCAGTGTTGGAGGAAGGATTCAATGTTGAGTAGTCTGATTCCAGAGTCCATACTCTCAACCAATACTCTCTATACTATGTGGCTAGTTTTTTGAAGATTAGTTTATTACACAGAAACAAAGCTGTAGGGGATTTTGATTGTTGTGGTCACTTCATGAGATTATAGTCTACAAAGCCATATCGTGATACAGATAAGGGACCATTGTCTACTCTCACTAGTAAGCTCTTGAGCAGGGCTGCTGGATGTGAATCCCAACTTTACCATTTACTAACTGTTAACCATGAGCAGACCACTTAACCATAACCTATGTTTCAATCACCATTAAAAAGAGGATAAGCAGGCCGGGCGCAGTTGCTCATGCCTGTAATCCCAGCACTGGGAGGCTGAGGTGGGCGAATCACGAGGTCAGGAGATGGAGACCATCCTGGCTAACACGGTGAAACCCCATCTCTACTAAAAATACAAAAAATTAGCCAGGCATGGTGTCACGCGCCTATAATCCCAGCTACTCGGGAGGCTGAGGCAGGAGAATCGCTTGAACCCGGGAGGCAGAGGTTGCACTGAGCTGAGATCTCGCCACTGCCCTCCAGCCTGGGTGACGAGTGAAACTCCGTCTCAAAAAAAAAAGATAAGCAGAATACCCATTTTATGGGATAGTGGTGAATATTAAATAATATGCAGTAAGTAGTTGATACCTAGTACTTTGCAAGCACCCAATAAAGGTTTAGCTGTTGTTTTCATTTTTGCTTCATTATTCAATTTGGATACATTGCTTTTCTGTCACTTCCCATTTCCATAGAATTTATCACCATCTCTATCCTGGATTTGTTTATGTTCAAAGGCCTTGATTTATAATTCTTCATTACTCATGTATTGACAGAATATTGCAGATAGTTTTTTTGTGTGTGACTTGATGAGAGCTGATCATCTTTTAACAGGAAAAAAGTGTATATTTAAACGTTTTTTCATAAGGTAACATGTTAAACTATTCATGGTATATTTATTTTCCCCTTAAGTTCTAGTAAAGAGTCTTGTTCTGTGTGCAGTGAATGATAAATTTAAGATCAGTTAGTTGGTTTTATTAATGTAAAACTTTTCTCTGAATTACTATATGTTCAGATCACAAGGTTTACATCTGGCACAAACGTAGTGAACTGCCAATTGCGGAGCTGACAGGGCACACACGTACAGTAAACTGTGTGAGCTGGAACCCACAGATTCCATCCATGATGGCCAGCGCCTCAGATGATGGCACTGTTAGAATATGGGGACCAGCACCTTTTATAGACCACCAGAATATTGAAGGTAATACCATTGTATAATATTACTATGTTTTGTCCAAATGAAACGTTGCTTGGCTTATTACAAACTTAAAGCAGTTTTAAGTAGCAGTTTATTTAAAGTGTGGTATGTGATTTCTCTCTTTTACATATTGTACCCTATCTCAGGCCACAGAATGAGTTTAAGTAATCTAAGAGCCAATAGTGTAGTGGTTGTTTTCGGGGGGACAGTGAAAAGAATAAGCTGGAATATGATACCTCATTGACATCCAGTTAGCTATTTAGTAGTTTCATTTTTAAAATCTTACTGAAAATCTTGCTTCATCATGCTACCTAAATGTAATATTGTAGGAAGCATTTTATACACATGAAACTAACCATTCAAAATTTGAACAACTTTAGATATTAAATATCTTCATTATGGATTTTACTGTTTAACGTCTGTTTACACCATGCATCATACTAACATGAGTTGTGTTTAATGGATAGGGAAAGAGACGAGAACTAAAATTGATCATGTACCTGTGTGCCAAGCAGCATGCTAATCCCTTTACATGTACTATCTTGCATAAAGTCTTCATAGTCCTGTAAGGGAAGTATTTTTATCATTATTTTTAGAGGTAAGGAAACTGCAGCATGCCAAAACTAATTCATTTGTTGAGTGCCATCAGGTCTTCAAGTCTAAGTCTGAAAGGTTTTTTCCACCACTTTGAGATACTTGGGGATGAAGAAAGGCCAAAATATAAGGTTAACAGTCAAGGCCAAAAGCTTAATTGAACATAATATATCAGTACTACATGATATAATGAGAGATATCATGAGAAGTAATGAGAAACTTCATGTCAATGACTCACTCTTAAATAGAGTGCGTAAAATGTTTAGTTTGCTTAGAAGAAAGCAGTTTATCTATAAACAGATTCTTTGTTAAGCATGTCCCACCTAAATTTTTTTTTTTTTTAGTGAGAAAGATGACTAATTGCTCTCAGTTAAGTGATTCTCTGTGGAGGAGGGTTATCGGAGTAGCTTGTATGGTTTGAAAAAGTATATTCCTTATACTTTTGTCTCTGTGGTACAGACTGTAGAAGGCTTGACCACATCTCACTGGCTGGTAAGGATACGCAATCAGAGATGAGAATACAAAACACAAAGAGCACACGGGTCAAAATTTTGAGAACTACTGTTCGTTTGCCGAGAACCTTGAAGGACCTTTTTGTCTTTGTAGATCACTACCTGACATTCTAACATTCCTCTAGGAAATCAACTAAGACCAGAAATCTTTACCTTCTTGTGTTGTCCTGTTTGGGTTTCAACCAAAGGCCTGCAAACCCAAAGTCTTTATAGATCTGCAACTGTGATTCAATCTGTGTTTTTCTCATTTTATTAGTCATTTGGAAGTTATTTCTTCAAATAAACATACTTGGTTTAAAGAAGTAGGAAAATACTAGGTATGTAGTAACAGATTTACCCCAGAAGAGGATATGTTTTATGCCTCCATAGCAATGGAATAAGAGTGTGCTGCTATTTGGTGAATCTGACTAATGTAGACCCTCACTTTAGTGAGTGAGCCAAATTTTGGCTAATTTGTAGGATCTGGGTCCAGTTCAGCAACTCACCATTGTACTTTGCCAACATGGGTGTAGCCCTAAAATGGTTGTCATTTTCACCTGAAATAGAAAAAAATAATACTTGTATATTCAGATATTTGGCTATATGTCCTTTTTGCAAGTTATTTTCTGGAGTATCCCCCTTCCACCCCAAAACACTCTCTTTTTTTTTCTTTTTTTTTTTTTTGTTTGAGATGGAGTCTCATTCTGTCGCCCAGGTTGGAGTACAGTGGCGCAATCTCTGCTCGCTGCAAGCTCCGCCTCCTGGGTTCACGCCATTCTCCTGCCTCAGCCTCCCGAGTAGCTGGGACTACAGGCACCCGCCACCACGCCCGGCTAATTTTTTGTATTTTTAGTAGAGACGGGGTGTCACTGCGTTAGCCAGGATAGTCTCGATCTCCTGACCTCATGATCCGCCCACCTCAGCCTCCCAAGGTACTGGGATTACAGGCGTGAGCCACCGCGCCCGGACCCCGAAACACTTTTTCTAATGAAAGTAATACCTATTTAGAATAGAACTTAAAGAAAAATGTAGATGAGGCTAAATAAATCAATATTAAAAAATCAAAATACAGCCAGGCATGATGGCTTGTGCCTGTAATCCTAGCTACTTGGAAGGCTGAGGCAGGAGGATCCCTCGAGTCCAGGAGTTTGAGGCTTCAGTGAGCTACGATCATGCCACTGCACTCCAGCCTAGGGGACAGAATGAGACCCTGTCTCTGAAGGTGAAACAAAAAAGGAAAAATGTAACACAGTAAAATACTGTAAGTCATTTAAATAAAAATGTTTCACTCAACTCCATTTCAAAAGGGATAAATTTTAACAGTAGAATTATGGACTATAAATTAAATTTTATTTTAACGGTAGAATTAAGTTTGTGGGGTTTTTGTTTGTTTGTTTGTTTGTTTTGAGATGGAGTTTTGCTCTTGTTTCCCAGGCTGGAATGCCATGCGCAATCTCGGCTCACCACAACCTCTGCCTCCTGGGTTCAAGCAATTCTCCTGCCTCAGCCTCCTGAGTAGCTGAGTGATTACATCACCATGCCCAGCTAATTTTGTGTTTTTAGCAAAGACGGGGTTTTTCCATGTTGGTGAGGCTGGTCTCAAACTTCCGACCTCAGGTGATCCACCTGTCTTGGCCTCCCAAAGTGCTGGGATTACAGGCGTGGTTTTTTTTTTGAAGGATGCATAAAATGGAATAGGAAGAAGTACTGATGCATGCTACAGTATGAATGGACGTTGAAAACAGTATGCTGAGTGAAAGCAGGACACAAGAGACCATATACTGTGATTCCATTTATATGAAATGGTCTAGAATAGACAGATCTATAGACAACATAGATATAGTGATTACTTAGGGCTTGGGGAGGTGTTTGACTGCTAATGAATGCTGAAAATGTTCTAAAATTGATTATTAATGGTTGTATAATTCTGTGGATACACTAAAAACCATTGAATTTTACACTTTTTTTTTTGTTTTTTTTTGTTTTTGTGTTTCTGTTTTGAGATGGAGTCTTACTCTGTTGCCCAGGCTGAAGTGCAGCGGCACAATCTCAACTCACTGCAACCTCCGCCTCCCAGGTTCAAAGTGTACACTTTAAATGGTTGCATTGAATAGTATATGAATTATATCTCAAAGGTATGAGATTCTGAGGCTAGGCACAGTGGCCAGTGCCTGTAATCCCAACATTTTGGGAGGCCAGGGCAGGCAGATCGCTTGAGCTCGGGAGTTCAAGACCAGCCTGGACAACATGGTGAAAGCCCATCTCTACAAAAAAATACAAAAAGTAGCCAGGCATGGTGGCAGGTGCCTGTAATCCTGGCTACTCAGGAGGCAGAGGTGGAAGGATCCCTTGAGCCGAGGAGGCAGAGGTTGCAGTGAGCCCAAATTACGTCACCAGCCTGGGTGACTAAGTGGGACCCTGTCTCAAAAAAATAAAAGCATTAGATTCTAACATGATTATTCACTTGGGTTTCTTCAGTATTCAAAATAATCATGAATTTAGATCGTAATATATGGTCTAAGACATGATATAGACACTTTTTTTAATGAGTATGATGAAAGTATCAAGAATTTGCTTTGATTTTTTAATGACAGTATAATTTTGTAATGTCATAATGCTAATTTTGAAACTTTCTAACTGGTAACTTTTTTCTCTCCTTCCCCTCTTTTTCCTCTCCATCCCCCTCCCCGCCCCGACCCATACATTTCATCTTGTCTTCATTCAGAGGAATGCAGTAGCATGGATAGTTGATGGCGAATTTGGAGCAGACGACTTCTGTTTAACTTAAAATTAGTCGTATTTTAATGGCTTGGGATTTGGTGCAAACAAACATGATTGATAGCTGGACAGACATGCTCGTCATGAAAAAAGAACCATTTCTGAAGCCCGATTGGGGCCAAACATTTACACCTTGCTTCATAGTAACCAGTTGAGATGAAGCACGTCGTTAGAACGTTGTTGGACACCATGTTGAATTATCCCCCCATCGGTTGTGAAGAACTGTGCTACATTCAGGCTTACCCATTGAACTCAGTATATATATTTTTTTCCTTCCTGTCTTTTGTCTGGCAGGATACCATTCTTGTTGCTCTTCTGTGTAATGAAGTTTAAATGCTTGTTTGGAAAACTTTATTTAACAGTTTAGAAGGCTTGATAGAAAGAGTGCATTAGTCTGAAGAGTATACATTGGATAGGAAAGAATTTCCTTCTTTTGTTTCTCCAAATCTTTCCGCCTTATTTAGCTTGAGATCTTTGCAGCTTGGTTCATGGATTCTAGCCTTGCCCGTTGCGCAGTATATACTGATCCAGATGATAAACCAGTGAACTATGTCAAAAGCACTCTCAATATTACATTTGACAAAAAGTTTTGTACTTTTCACATAGCTTGTTGCCCCGTAAAAGGGTTAACAGCACAATTTTTTAAAAATAAATTAAGAAGTATTTATAGGATTAAAGTGACTTCATTTGTATACATGTGGAATTTAAACCAGCTTAAAAACAGTTTCCTCAATGACTTAGATACGCAGTATAACTGAAGCTCTTCTGGAATACCACATGAGACATGGTCAGAAACAGTGCTTGGAAGGACATTACACAGGAAATTCAGAGTAATGCTTTGAAGATTCCCCCCTTTTGTTTTATTCCTGAAGGAACATCAGTACCCGATCTTGAAGAAATTCAAGATTCAAAAAGAATTTTAAATACACCAACATGAGAGATCAGTAGTCAGTTGGTTTTCAGTAAAGCTTGTTCCAAGTTGTTCTCAACTTAGGAAGTAATTTTGGTGTGATGTAGCAAAAGAGTAGAAATCAACAGATATAACCGCTTTGGGAGTTTATAGTATAATTGAAATTATTAGAAGAATTCAGCAGGTTACAGACAAACTGGGATTAAAACCTCATAGTCATTTATCTTAACTGCCCTTAATATTTTGACATATAGGGATACATAAATTTAAAGAATATTTCTTCTCAGTTTTTTCAGATATTGCCATACTGAACCTCATTCTAAACTGGTGCTGTGGATCGTCTTTCTCTCTCCCCTCCTGTTTAAGGAAAGGTTTCCTTTGTGGAAAAGCACTTTTAATTTTGAGAATTTCACATTTAAAATAAGCCAAAAGCCTGATGTTCACATTGTGCTTTTAAACTCCATAACAGCTGAATACAATATAACATAGTCTCCCTTGAAATTCCCTCCCTTTTTCAGTAGAGGATAAATAGGGTGATCCCAGCTGTTGGAAAGAGAATGGGGATACCCCCAAAATAAGATTCTGGTGAAGAAAAAGTCTTATACTAAGTTCCCCTTTAGGCATAGCCAAGTCTCTAATATAATCATGATCATGAATAGACTCCTCCAGGATCCACAAAGAGAGAGGACTTGGATGTCAAAAATTCTTCCATTGTGGGGTAGGTGGTTGGGGATGGGAGAAAGGGAAAAGTCAGGGAAAGGGAGAAGAAAGAAAAACACATTTGGCCTTAAAATAGCATGCATTCTCCCAGAAGCCCGTAGTAAAGAAAATGACAGATCGTGGTCAGCAGACTCTTATCAAATTGGTATGTAAAAGATTTCTTCAAGCTCCATTTTGCAGAGACCACCACTTAGAGAATCCAAAAATTTCTGTTTTGATACTTCTAAGTTAAAATATATGTTACAGTTTATCTGGTACTTCATTTTCTTAACTAAAATTATTTTACTTTAAGCTTGAATAAAAATCTTCATTGGTAACTGTATGTAATTAAGTGGCAACTTCTCTTTACCTCAGTATAGTTAAAAACCATTCATATTTTAAGTGATTCATGTATACCCTGAAGCCGTTAATACACCCCAGTCTCTACAGTAACATCACTAAATGTGGGCATAGAAACTCCACAGCTGTTTACAAATTTGGTTACAGTGTGCTATGGTGCATTTGTAACACTCACTGAGATTTGTGCCCATTCAGGGGCAATTTGGCACTCAGATTCTACTTTACTTCACCTAACCACCCCTAGATCTGAGTTTTCAGAGTGCTTCTGAAGTATAGTTAAAAAACACTTTTTAAAAAGTGGAGTAAAAGTGAGGCACATTTTACAAGAACATAACTCCTATTAAAACGGAGTAACAACTATGCAAAGGTTTCTATAGCAGCTAGGTGAGTTTGTTTTCCGGGTCTGTCTTAACTGGCAGCTTCCTGTATATACTGGTACTTTGCTGTGCCAATTTGCTGTAAACGTCTGTTTCATACATTTGCCATGCAGTGACTGTGCTAGAAAGGTGAAATAAATGGTAAAGCCTAGAATTTTATGGTATAAGAAACTGATCACAGGATTTTCTAATCCATAGCTATTAATTGAAAACTTCTGATAGTGCTGTAGGCTCTGTAGTAGGCTTAAGAGTGAGTCTCATACTATGAAACCAGCCACAGGATACTAACAAATGTATAAACTGAAAAGTACCAATACTTTTTGCACATAGATCAAAATAGAGTGGAGAATTTGGGCTCCAAATATCAGGTTAGTAGGCTCATTTCCATGTGCTTAAAAATGTTTTTGTTGTTATGCACTGATTAAGGGCTAGAGTAAATATAAAATTAAATGTCTTTTTCCTCCAAATAATTGGTCATTAATGATAAAATGTTGTACTTGGGGCTTACTGAGATTAGTATGTGAGTAGTAAAGAATTGGAGTGGGAGTTAATGGGGAGGGATGACAAAGCTTCAGCTTTGGTTTTTGTATTTTATTAGTCTTCATAACAGCTACATTTCTGTTGCTCTTATTGGCCAGATAAATGTGTTACATTAAACCAGGTAAGTATTTTAAACAGAGAACATTTTATTTGCATATATCCCTACAAATTGGCCCATTTTATTGGGTGGGGGGGGGAAGGGATTCCCTAACTTTAAATAATTAGAATATCCTACAATTGAAAGGAGAAAAAAATCCAATTTTGGCAGTATTTTCTTAGTCTGAAAGAAACAGAAGTAGTAATATGGTGAATTTTATTATTAGGAGTGTTCTGCCTCTAGAGTGGCATTCCATGACATTAATAGAAAATCCTTCTTTCCCACCCCTCCCCATCCTGAAATTTTCTTTTTTAGGATGTTGGTTCCTGCAAACAAGAACTGACCCTATCACCTCTGCCTCACAGTGGGTAAATATATCATACATCTCTTGAAAGGGAAAATATCCATGTCAGTTTCTTTCACAGTAGAAGAATGGCTGCTTTTGAATGGGGAGGAAAGAAGACATTTTTCTTAATATCCTTTTTGTCCCATCTCTAAAATGTATAAATATTTTGATTTGGTTTTACTTTAATTTCTCATTTATAATTTAGCAACTCTCCTTTTGGGTTGCTCTCCAACACATTACTTCCATTTCAGAAACCATATCTGATTTAACATAAACTGCTAACTTAAGAATAGGTGAATTTGCATTTACACTTAGACACTTTCTAAAAACAGGGTGAACTTAATTGAAATTTTTCAGTGTTGTTAAGCTATTGTTATAGTAGCTGCCCTATAGTTACAAAATAAAACTATAAAATCCATCCCCTATCTACTTAATCCAGATAGCCTGGATTTAACAAAACTAATAGTATAAAAATGTGTGTGTGTGTGCGCTCTGTGTGTGTGAGAGAGAGAGTACTTGATTCATTAAAAAGTCCTGGAAACAGCTGTTCTAGGATCTTGTCATTTTTACTAAAAGTCTCGTGCACATGTGAAGTGCCCTCTGAGTTTAAGGTTTGGTTAATACTGGTATATTTTTATAAGATTGAAATTGTGTCCCCATCTTTAACCTAAACATTTTCGTTATCAGGGTCAATGTGCTAGAACTGAATTGTAACATTTTTAGGCACAGATGGAAAAAATGTTATTGGCTCCTTGAAAATGTGTGTGTGTGGCGAGGGGAATAGATCCACAAAAGCATGTATGTACTTACAAACCAAGCTGTAGAGATCAAGAAAAGAACTTAAGTGTTGATCTCAAGATATCTAAATTGTCAAGATTTACATGGCATTGTGGTGGAACTAGTTAACACTTAGAGCTTTTGGTATGTAATAACTATTTGCTATGGACTGATTAAATGTTTCAAAAGATTGTGTTCTTCAATTTTGGTGGGTTTTGAATTTTGTTTTTTTAACTGCCTTTCAGATTATATTTAGTTAGTTTAAATTTCTTTGCTTTATTCATTAAAGTATAAAAACTTCAGGTCTCTGATATTTATTTTCACTTGTTTACTAATTACGAAACACCCTTTGTTGACTTTTATTTTATAAATGTGTAGTGTATTAAACGTCTTTAATTTTGTTCAATTGAAACTACATTAACTTTGATTTGCTTTACTGGGATTTTTTTAAATACACCTTTTCCATGTCAGTGCGCAGCACTTAACCAGTCGTTTGTATTCCCTTTCTTTCAATTCAATAAACAGAATGAATACCTAAATAATTCTTGGTGTGTTACATCTCCTAATATCCATTAATCTGAATGTTTAAGTAGTACTCTTTTTGCCTAAAACAATTGATTTGCTGAATTTTTATGTATTTTAGAGTCTCACTATGTTGCCCAGACTGGACTTGAACTGCTGGGCTCAAGCTATCCTCCTGCCTCAGCCTCTCAAAAGTGCTGAAATAACACACACAAACCATCATGCCTGGCTATGATTTGCTGAATTTGCCTTCCATATATGTACCTAGAGTTTGTGAGTGATAGCTAAAGAAGCAGTGGTTAGTCTGTTGGGATCATCTTTTTTTTTTTTTTTGAGAGGGAGTCTTGCCCTGTCGCCCAGTCTGGAGTGTAGTGGTGTGATCTCGGCTCACTGCAACCTCTGCCTCCCGGGTTCAAGTGATTCTCCTGCCTCAGCCTCCCAAGTAGCTGGGACTACCGGCGCATGCCACCACGCCCAGCTAATTTTTGTATTTTTAGTAGAGACGGGGTTTTACCATATTGACCAGGCTGGTCTCAAACTCCTGACCCCGTGATCCACCTGCCTCAGCCTCCCAAAGTGTTGGGATTACAGGCATGAGCCACCGCGCCTGGCCTGGGATCATCTTTTTAAGGGCCATTGTGCATTCATGGATAAACTTAGAAAAATTTTAGGAGCATTTGCATTTCAAAGGAATTGCATGCCCTATTTTGTTCAAAAGTTCAAATGTGAAAATAAGTATTTGGCAGCCAACTAATTAGGTATTGCTTCCTTAGTACTGCTCACTGCTTAGAAAATCATGGTTTTCAGCTTCCTCTGATTAACAGGAAAGAGAAGGGAGAAGTTTTTCTACTTGTTTTCTGTAAGTACAGCTATACTTTAACAGCAGGTTTAGCTAATTTAGTCAGATTATTCATCTACATTTAGAGTTTCATGCCAATTCCCAGGACCAGGTATAGAAATTTTCTCAGCCTTAACAAATCTAAGAGTACAGATTTTTATTTAAAATACAATCTGGCCGGGCAGAGTGGCTCACGCCTGTAATCCCAACACTTTGGGAGGCTGAGGCAGGCAGATCACCTGAGGTCAGGAGTTCAAGACCAGCCTGACCAACATGGCGAAACCCCATCTCCACTAAAAATACAAAAATGAGCCAGGTGTGGTGGGCGTCTGTAGTCTCAGCTACTCAGGAGGCTGAGGCAAGAGAATCGCTTGAACCTGGAAGGCGGAGGTTGCAGTGAGCCAAGATCGCACCATTGCACTCCAGCCTGAGCAACAGTGCAAGACTCCGTCTCAATAATAAAATACAATCTAATTATCTTCCACTTAAGCAAAAGAAAAACTGGTATTACATCATTTAATGACTTCTCTTTTCCAAAAAATCTAAAACTGTTAAGGAAGATTGAACAAACAGGTATTCCCCTCATCATATCACATCTTTCAAGAATCTGTTGTTGGTTTTGTGGCAGTGGGCTCTTCGCCCTCAAGCTTGATTAGCCTACTTAAATGAGCTTGCTATATATTAAACATTCTGGTCATGTACTTAAAGTTATTAAATCAGCATGTCATTATAGTTAATGTGGGAATCAAAAGGACAAATAGCAAATTTTCAATGAAGTTTATTTTGTTGTGTTTTGTTTTTTGTTATTCTCAGATGAGACAAGTTTTAACTTCCCTTTCTGATGTAAGGAGTAGTGGCTTCCTTGGTCATGATATTAAAGTTGGTGCAATTTTATGTACATTAGTCCCTCCTATATGATTTAAGACTTTAGAATTCTTTCATACGCTCAGGAAAGACATTTAAAACAATTAGCCATAGTGATAGAACATATCTAGAATAAAAGTGATTCACTGCAACTTTAGGTTTTTTAAAAAAACAGAAGAAAATGAATATGCTAAATGTTCATTTAGCATATTCATTTATTTAGAAAAAAAGCCTGTGTGGCTTTTTTCCCTACTGTTTTTTGAATAAAATTAAGAAGTAGAGCTACACATTGGATTGGAAATTGTATTCCAAATAGTTTCCAAATGTTGAATAATTTTCCCTCATCCCCCATAGCTGAAGAGTATCAGTTTGTGTCCTAAGCATTCAGAAAAGGGATCCCTGATTTTATTAACATCAACAAAACTTTCTAAAAATCATTTTTAAAGAACAGGCAGATGCACTTCTGATAGGAAACAAAATATATTTTGGATCCGTATGCTATATTCTGAAAAGGAACATAAACTTTAGATGAACATGCCTGAACCTTTCACAGGTAAGTATGTTTAATTGGGCTTTTTTGTCCCATTAATGGATTTGCATGAAAAGACCTTTTCAGTAAGTTGCTGTTAACTTGTACACAAAAAAACTAAACAACTAACTTGGTTTTCCTTTTTCTTTCTATGCTTCCTCTTAGTAAAAGTAAACAATTGGAGTGCCTGTTAGATGCCAGGCACTAAGCTAAGCATTTCACATACATTATTTAACTGTCTACTGTATACGAGTATTACTGCTCACTATTTTCCAGGTGATAAACTCAAGCTTGAAGATATAACCTGTTATTCCAAAGCCTGCAATTTAAATCCAAATGCATGTGAGACTCAGTTGGGGGCTTTTCTAAGTTTCAGATTTCTGAGGCACCTTTCAGATCTCAAATCAAAAGGGAGATCTGGAGTGTGTGTGTGTGTGTGTGTGTGTGTGTGTGTGTGTGTGTGAACACTCCAGGTAATTTCATTTTTAAATTTTTTTATATAGAGACGGAGGTCTCACTTTGTTGCTCAGGCTGGTCTCGAACTCCTGGCCTTAAGCAGTCCTACCACCTTGGCCTCCCAGAGTGCTGGGATTATAGGTGTGAGTCACTGCTCAAGACAAGGTAATTTTATGCTGTCAGCCTGGTACCAATTCAGTTGTTGGTGTTTGAAAACCACAAGACCATTATGCTATGTTACATCAGTGAAAAGAACAAAAAGCAGGAGCAAGAGGGGCATTCAGAGGAACTAACCACATTAATTATACACATACACCTATTTGGTTATTGAGCAGCAAGTATTCATTTGGGTGCTTACTGTAGGCCAGTCACTATGAGTGTGAGCCATTTATATATATTCTCATTTAAATATCAAGGTAGCTTTGTGGAGCAGATATGCTAATTCTCATTTTACAAATGAGGGAAATAGGCTTTAAAAGGTATACGTATGAAGGAGCTGGGACTCAAACCTAGGTGCCTCTGAGCTCATGTTTTTAGTCACTACACCATATAATATTTCTTTGGTGTCTATATATGGCCACTTACCTTGGAAAAATTGACTGTTAAAACTTGTCAAAGATAGATGAAAAGTTTAAGGCCCCACTTTGATTCTAGTGAACTGTTTAATTGACAGAAGGAAATGACACTTGAAATTAGGAGACTCCTTCATATTGATTACTTCGGGGTTTTTTGTTTTTTTTGTTTTTAAACAGTCTTGCTCTGTCACCCAGGCTGGAGTGCAGTGGCAGGTCTCAGCTCACTGCAACCTCTACCTCCCAGGTTCATGCGATTATATCATGTCTCAGTTTCCAAGTAGCTGGGACTAGACATGCACCACCATGTCTGGCTAATTTTTATTTATTTATTTATTTATTTTTTTGAGATGGAGTCTCGCTGTGTTGCCCAGGCTGGAGTGCAGTGGTACAATCTTGGCTCACTGCAACCTCTGCCTGCCAGGTTCAAGCGATTCTCCTGCCTCAGCCTCCCGAGTAGCTGGGATTACAGGCACCCACCATCACGCCCAGCTAATTTTTATATTTTTAGTAGAGACGGGGTTTCACCATGTTGGTTAAGCTGGTCTGGAACTGCTGACCTTGTGATCCACCCACCCTGGCCTTCCGAAGCGCTAGGATTACAGGCATGAGCCACCGTGCCCCATTTTTGTATTTTTAGTAGAGACAAAGTTTCACCATGTTGGCCAGGCTGGTCTTGAACTCCTGCCCTCAAGTGATCTGCCCACCTCGGCCTCCTAAAGTGCTGGGATTACAGGCATGAGTCACTGCACCTGGCCTGATTGCTTTAATTGTAAAACAGACTCAAGTTTTGTAGAGGGAAATCTCAACAAATTTTAATCTTTTTTCAAGAGACAGGTTCTTGCTCTATTGCCCAGGCTAGAGTACAGAGATGTGATCATAGCTTTCTGTAACCTTGAACTCCTGGGCTCAAGCCATCCCTCCACCTTAGCCTCCCAAGTAGCTAGGACTGTATAGGTGCCTATATCGGCTGAATTTTTTTTTTAAGAGACGGGGGCCTCACTATGTTGCCCAGGGGTGTCGAGCTCCTGGCCTCAAGTGATCCTTCCACCTTGGCTTTCCAAAGTGCTGGGATTACAGGCATGAGCCACTGTGCCTGGCCTAGATACTTAATACTAAGGAATTGACAGTTTATGTGTGACATTGCTACTATAGTCACGTGTGTTTTAAGAACCCTTATCTTACAAAGAAACATACTAAAATATTACAGATGTAATGAGGTCTGGGGTTTGCTTCAAAACGGAGGGCGGTGGAGGGCAAGGAAGGTGGTAGGTAATGGATAAAATAAGAATGACTGTAAGTTTATTTTTCTTCTCTGCTGTTTGAATCAGCAAGTATGGCCATAAGTTGATTATTGTACCTGGTAAAATAGAAAATTACCAACTAACATGGGTAAATCTTATTACTGTCTCCCAGAAAGTTGGCAAATTTATATAAAGCTACCCCAGAGGATTCGCCCTGCCCCACAGGTCTCTTCAGTTCTGACAGATATCAGTGGCAGTCAAATGTGTTACTTTTAACTGAGCAACACAAGACGTTCACCTCTCACCCAGTTTGCATCCAACCTGTGAAATAAGATCTAGAAAACAGGAATTAAAGTGTATGTTCAACTAACTCACATTCTGACTAGGTGCTAACGTTTAATGGGAACTGATATAGATGAAACCAAGATTGCTCCATAACGGATGTAGCAAACCAAATATACAGCAGAGGAAGCCACGGGCAAACCACTGAGTTCTCTCTCAGCCTGCTGATTCCGACCACCCACCCACCCACTCTTCTCCACCCAGCTTCAGAGGGAAGCGATTAAAAATAAAAGCAGCCTTTACCCAAGAACTTAGTAAAGAGCACCTGAGCTCAGAACCAAGTTAGCTCAGTGAACAGTCCCTTTAACATGTCCAGACCATGATGATTGTGATTACTGTAGTGAAGAATGATAAGCCGGAAGCTTTGAATGACCTTTGGTCATTAGACTGTATTTAGCTGAAGCAAAAAAAAGTTACTACCTTTTCAAACATTCATGAAAAATATGGCTTAGATCCAAAAGGCTTCATTTACCAAGAATATTTCAATCTTTGCTATACTACACAGTAAAATAGTATACTTGCTTTAAAGTACATAAACTCAGGTGACAAAGATCCAGATATTGTTGAATTCCAAACTCACCTTCTCTATCTTGCTGCCTTTTTACATATATTAGAAGAAGTTTATTTAGATTTTGAGGACAACTAATTACACCTAGTATATATTTTTCACAACTACTTGACAAAGTATTACCTGTTAGCAAAGCTGATTTCTCCAGTCTCAAGCAAACCAATTATAGCCATTTCCTAGCCTAGCATGTCAGAATATTTCATAACGTGACTGCCTTGAAAACAAAGATGGTGAACTTTGATTATGTTGCTCCATTGCTGCTTCTCTGACTTAAAGGCCATCAGTTTGACTTCTTGCTGAAAAAGCAATAGAACACCACAATCAGGTTTACTTATTCACTCAACAATCATTTATTGTTTGTGTGCAAGGCACTGTGTTAGGTGCGAAGAACAGAAGAAAGAAGATACAAATATGAATAGGCATACTCTGCCCTCCAGGAACGTACAATCTAAGAGTGATTAATTGCATGCAAATAACTATAATACCAGATAGAATGTGGTAAGTGCCACGGGAAATACTACTATGGGAAGCTTTCTTAGCTCTTAGCTTCAAAGACCAGGTCAGGTTTTGTTCTACTGTAGTCTGTGTGGCAGGCATGAAAAGGCAGCTGAGGGGACCTGCTAGGCTTTGATGAACTGAGCTGCATCTTGGATTTCGCTTCCTCTGCTCTCTCAGCTGAGGTTATGGTGATTAGCAAGGGCGGTTGCTACCACTGACAGGATAGAAGGAAAAAGGCAAGGGAAAATGATACATACTAAAAAGATGCACATAGGAGCACTCGATAGTAGTCTATGGACTGGGACCTGGGTACTGCCATGGGGAAGAGGAGTGGTAAGGGAGAAAGAACACTGGACTAAGCATCAGGATTCAGATGTTCATAGTTACAACACCTTGAGCAATCTCTAGACCTCAGTTTGTCTTTGGGATGAGGGATTAGGCAAAATGATCTCTAAGGTCCTCCACAACTCTCCAATCAATGAAAAGGGGAGAAAATTGATAGCATCTTAACCATGGCTTTTTTAAGTCAGTGCTTTTATCCCCCTTTCATTATTTGTAGAAGCGCCCCTAAAAATTTTTTTTTAGCTGGGCTTGGTGGCTCACACCAGTAATCCCAACACTTTGGGAGGCGGAGGCAGGAGAATCGCTAGAGGCCAGTAATTTGATACCAGCCTAGGCAACATAGCAAGACCTCTGTCTCTATAAAAAATGTTTTAAAAATTCGCTGGGCATGGTGGTGTGCACCTAGTCCCAGCTACTTGGGAGGCTGAGGCAGGAGGATTGCTTGAGTCCAGGAGTTCAAGGCTGCAGTGTGCCATGATTGCACCAGTGCACTCTAGCCTGGGGTACAGGGCAAGACCCTGTCTCTAATTTAAAAAAAAAAAAAAATTTTACAGTAATCCCCTAGTTTCCTGACTTTGATAGATGAGCAATACAAGAAGGGTTTTTGTTTTTAACCACAGTTAATGTTTCAGAAGGAGCTTCTGACTTTTGTTATAAACATGGCACCTTTTTGATTTGCTTAGCCTCAGCAACTTATGCCTGATGTACTGTAAACTGACAGCCAAAGGCTCTCTCAACTCCAAGGGTCACTATTTTGACAACTGAGAATATCTGAATGAGAAGGTGAAACATTTTGGTCAAAAGTCCTCTACATGGCTGGGTGCAGTGGCTCACGCCTGTAATCCCAGCACTTTGGGAGACCAAGGCAGGCAGATCATTTGAGGTTGGGAGTTTGAGACCAGCCTGGCCAACATGGTGAAACCCCGTCTCTACTAAAAATACAAAAATTAGCCAGGAGTAGCTAGCTGCAATTCCAGCTACTTGGGAGGCTGAGGCAGGAGAATCGCTTGAACCCAGGAAGTAGAGGTTGCAGTGAGCTGAGATCACACCACTGCACTCCAGCCTGGGCGACACAGCGGGACCCCATCTCAAAAAAAAAAAAAAGATCTCTACCACCTTTGAGTTTAAGTAGCTTGTCTCTCAGTTGCGAGGATTTAAGTTCTCCAACAGCTTCGTTGCTTTAAAAAACTTGAGCAGAACATGAAGAGGCACAGGAAGTTAGGAGGAAAGGCAGAGTGAAGGGACTATTTTCTAAGCAAAAGCTGCCTCAGAGGGAAAAGGTATGAAAAAGAGATGCAAGAAAAGTAATGTCTGTTACACACCTTCTTGGCCCTGTGCCTGACAGAGACAGAAATACAAGATTACCACAAGGAGCAATTTCTGTGACCCCAAAGAGCCCAACAGAGCCAAGTTCACTTTGCCTACCATTTCACCGTTACTTTTGTGTATTGCCATGGCAGTACTTCCAGCCTTGAAACATGGTCTGTCTGTACAGAGAGTTTGGCTTAGTGGCTCCCTTGCTTCTGCCAAGGCTAGACCTAGTCCAGGACTAAAGGGACATGCAATCTTTAATCATTTGGGGACCACACACCCTGTTTAGCTACCCAATTATATCTCAACTAGAGTGAATAATACCTTTGGATTCTCCCACTGAACAGTCATGTTTTGCCCAAATGCCGGTGCTTAAGATAGCAACATTAAAGCACAAACTAGGACTGAGGATAAATTGCCAGGTTTATTTTACCCTGTAAGAGCTGGCAAATAGCTGAGGAGGTAAACTGCTCTCCCAACTGCAAGAGTTTACAATATAGCTCCAAGGAACAAGAGTTTGGTTGTGTATTGCTGTCCATTAAATGGCTTGTATCTGGTCTCCCAATTCACAACGTGGTCAGTGCAGAAGGATAGAAGGGTTAATCTGGCACCACGTGGCGCACCAAAAGGCTCAATTTCACGGACACTGAATGACTACTCCTGCTTCCAATCTGATTGGCATCTTCTACCCAAACCCATTAACATACATTATCAGGGAGATTGGCCAGGCGCGGTGGCTCAAGCCTGTAATCCCGGCACTTTGGGAGGCCGAGACGGGCGGATCACAAGGTCGGGAGATCGAGACCATCCTGGCTAACACGGTGAAACCCTGTCTCTACTAAAAAATACAAAAAAAACTAGCCGGCCGCGGTGGTGGGCGCCTGTAGTCCCAGCTACTCAGGAGGCTGAGGCACGAGAATGGCGTAAACCCGGGAGGCGGAGCTTGCAGTGAGCTGAGATCCAGCCACTGCACTCCAGCCTGGTCAACAGAGCAAGACTCCGTCTCAAAAAAAAAAAAAAAAAAAAAAAACCACATTATCAGGGAGATCAAATACAATTGGAAAAACTGCAATACGAAAACCAGACTGGCAACAGCCAGTGGGGATTTTCTGGGTTTGGGGGTGATTATGGAGGTAGTGGCTTTTAAATGAAAGCTCTTGACAAAATATTTCTATCAGCAGGAACTACATTGTACCTGGGGAAAATGGCTTATAAGGTTTCACAAATTGTACAAAGAAATATATATATTTTGAAATGCCATTTTCTGTTGACATTCTTGTGAAAAGACTTTTAGCTGACAGTCTCATAAATCTTTAAACCATATTAAATGAAGTTGCCACAACACAGGCAAAAAGGGTAATTAAATTTTTCTTCTTCTGTCCAGATCAACAGTGTTCTTTGTACTCTGAACTTTTCAGTAGACCTGAAGGGCACCTTTCTTTGCTCGCTCATCTCTTCAGTTTGCCCTTTAAAGTGTGTTCTTTATTTCTTTGGCATGCAAAGCTGGGATGGCAGTCCTGTTCCTACATACAAATAACCACCTTCGACATACAGATGATGAAAAACACCTTCAAGTGTTGGTGTTCAGGCTAAAGTTGAGAACTAGAAATCTACAGAAACTCAATTCATGTTTTTTAAATACTTTATATGGTAAAAATACAGCAAAAATAGTTTTTTGTTCAAAGAGGAAAATATATACTGCTATGGTCACGGTTCTAAGGATGATTTAAGAAGTCTCTGGCTCCTCAACTGTGCACTGTAGTGTAGGCTGACTTCAACCACGGCTTCTCCAGCTTCAGTCATTTATCAAAGCTAAGATCATACTGTGGAAAGAAGAAATTAATGTTACTAATGTTTTCACAGGAATGTTCCTCCAGAGCCTGGTTGGTCCAGACTTGCATCCCTAAGGTCCATGAAGGAACAATCATTTGAGTAAAAGACAATCATTCATACCCAAAGGAAAGAATATATCAGGATCTTTCATGTCCAAACTTTTTCACTAAAAAAGAGTGACTGGGGGTGGGGAGTTGGGAGAAGTATAACTTAAAACCTATGTTAGGCTATAGTTTAAAAAAACAAACAAACAACAAACAAAAACCTAGCTCAGTCAGTTAAAAAAATAAAAAACAAACAAAAAAAAACACCTATGTCCAGAAAAAAACCCTCTAAATTCTCTAGCCAGATACATACTGTTCTATGCCAACGCCTGGAACCTCTTCTCCCCATCCCAATACTCCATCAAAGCAGTAACTTCTTACTCAGGTTTTGTGACCGGCTCTAGGGCACCTCGCTGGGGAAGCTAGCCTCTCAGCCCAGGGCAGCTGCACAGCCTCCTTCCACAGCTCTTCTTCCTGCTGCTATGGCTTACATGTTGCCTCTACCACTGGACTGTGAGCAACTCTGAGATGAGAGCAGGGCCCAAGCATCACAACTTTCATGTTCCACTAGCACCTGAGCCTGCAATGACCAAGCTCCAAGCTTTTACTGTAGGGATTCTGTGCTGCTCCTTTGTGTCACTTGCAATGCTGTACACAATGTCTGACACACGGCAGCCACCTAATAAATGCTACGCCACTAACACTGACAGTTAACAATAACAAAACCATCCTTTCCTTTGAAATACTGGGATCAGCCTTGCTCTGCTGAAATTAAAATACACAGAAATATCCTTACATCACTAATGGTATAAACAATTGTCCAAATTCAACCATACTAAATGTACTCAATGCACAGTAAAAATTAACGATAGTAGCTAATATTTTAAAAGATTTTTGAGAGTTTACTATGGGTCAGCATAAACCTAAGTCTCTCACATGTATTATCTCAGTTACAAAATGTGATGAGGTAGGTACTATTTTTTTTTTTTTTTTTTGAGACGGAGTCTCGCTTCCAGCTAATTTTTGTATTTTTCGTAGAGACGGGGTTTCACCGTGTCAGCAGGATGGTTTTGATCTCCTGACCTCGTGATCCGCCAGCCAGCCTTGGCCTCCCGAAGTGCTGGGATTACAGGCATGAGCCACTGTACCCAGCTTTTTTTTTTTGGAGATGGAGTCTCGCTCCATCACCCAGGCTGGAGTACAGTGACGTGATCTTGGCTCACTGCAAGCTCCGCCTCCTGGGTTCATGCCATTCTCCTGCCTCAGCCTCCTGAGTAACTGGAGCTACAGGCGCCTGCCACCACTTGCGTCTAATTTTTTTATTTTTTGTAGAGATGGGATTTCACCGTGTTAGCCAGGATGGTCTCGATCTCCTGACCTCGTGATCTACCCGCCTTGGCCTCCCAAAGTGCTGGGATTACAGGCGTGTGCCACCGCGCCCGGCCCTGTGATGAGGTAGGTACTATTAATATCATTAATATCCCCCTTTCAGATCAGAAACTGAGGCTCAGAGAGGTTAAGAAACTTGCCCCAGGCCAGGTGTGGTGGCCCAGACCTGTAATCCTAGCATTTTGGGAGGCCAAGGCAGGTGGATCACCTGACCAACATGGTGAAACCCCAGATCTACTAAAGATACAAAAATTAGCTGGACATGGTGGAGTGCACCTATAACCCCAGCTATGCAGGAGGCTGAAGCAGGAGAATCCCTGGAATCCAGGAGGCGGAAGCTACAGAGAGCTGAGATCGTGCCACTGCACTCCAGCCTGGGGGACAGTGTGAGACTCCACCTCAAAAGAAAGAAAGAAAAGAAACTTGCCCCAGGCCATAATGTAAGTGATAGAGCCCACATTCCACTAGGCTAGCACCCAATCAAAAAACCAAAAGCATGGATTCCCCTATTCTCTAAAGAAGATGAGCATTTTTTCAAAACTTTAATTGCATTCAACAAGCCCTGAAATGTCAACTAGGTGCAAGGAATTAGGCAAAGTGTGGTACTACGTGTTAGATACAAAGACAAGTAGCATAAAATCTCTGCAATCAAAAGCTAATGACTTGGTATGAATAGCAAAACCACTGTTTAAAAACAGCAACCAAAAACCAAGAGAAAAGTGCTACAAGGATACCTTCTGACCCTCTGAACTATATGTAACACCAAAGGGTAAGGTAATAGCATTGTGGCTGAAAATAACAGGCTGATAGGGAAAGGAAAGGAAGGGAAAAGAGAAAAGAAAGGCCAGGCGCGGTGGCTCAAGCCTGTAATCCCAGCACTTTGGGAGGCCGAGACGGGCGGATCACGAGGTCAGGAGATCGAGACCATCCTGGCGAACATGGTGAAACCCCGTCTCTAGTAAAATACAAAAAAAAAAACTAGCCGGGGAGGTGGCGGGCGCCTGTAGTCCCAGCTACACGGGAGGCTGAGGCAGGAGAATGGCGTAAACCCGGGAGGCGGAGCTTGCAGTGAGCTGAGATCCGGCCACTACACTCCAGCCTGGGCGACACAGCGAGACTCGTCTCAAAAAAAAAAAAAAAAAAAACGGTACAGCCAGTGAAGTACACACCTGCCCAGGCAAACCAGTTACATGAGTTGCCTATCTTTTATTTAGTTATAAAGAACAATATCTTAAACCTGCCCCAAAATTACATCTTAATTTCTCCAGTCCAACTCTCCACTACTTTAAATTCAATGACTAAGAGTTCAGAAATGCATGTACATTTTTAAATCCTAAGACTTTTGAGTCTACGAAGCAAGATACTGCTCTCCAAGCCTAAATTTCCTCCCCAAAGTATGACTACATGGGCTCAGAACCGCCCCCAGGGGATGCCTTTTCTAGTTTACTTTCCAACAGCATGAAACCGCAGGGGTGGGGAGGATGAAGAAAGGATAACCTTAGCTAAGCCAATTCCAGCTTGTGTTTGTCTCTTCAGAAACAAATATAAGAGAACATACATGATAGTAAAGATACAAAAGTATTAAAAACAAGAACAGGTGCCTCATTATGTTCTCATCAACTTTTTTTGCTCCTTATTCATCATCTTTGATACTTGGATTAAAAACTAAGCATATTAGTAATGAGGCAGGGTATGAGAACCAGAAACTGATACCAGTGTGCTTTTTCTGATCTAGTTTTTAAAATACAGAAAAGCAAATAAGATGAATGGTGAAAAGAAAACTATCTAAACTCCAATTTTAATCTAATCCACTAATGGGTGGATTTAGCACAGTGAAGGGATTTTAGGAAGCCTGCTTTGTCAGGAAGAGGCTAAAATGGTTCTGACTTCTAAACTATTTCAGACAAAATAGCAATTTTTAAAAACTGCTATCTCAGCCGGGCATGGTGGCTCATGTCCTGAAACCCCGTCTCTACTAAAAACACACACACACACACAAAATTAGCCCAGTATGGTGGCACATATCTGTAGTCCCAGCTACTTGGGAGGCTGAGGCAGGAGAATCGCTTGAACCTGGGGGGCAGAGGTTGCAGTGAGCTGAGATTGTGCCACTGCACTCCAGCCCGCGTGACACAGTGAGACTCTGTCTTGAAAAACAAAACAAAACAAAGAAAACAAACAAAAAAATTGCTATCTCTATGCAGTTTCTAATCAAGAATTTTCTGAGTGGTAGAAGTTTACTTCAACATTAAGTTTTTCCTAATAGTCCTTATGCCTATGTGAAAATTAAACTCTACCAAGGGGAAAATAAAATGATCTAATTAAAGCTTTGATACAAAGGTTAAGCCTGACTTCTAGCTTTTCAAAGGTTTAATCAAATCATATACACAGGAATTTTGTTTCTCCTTTGCTCTATTCTAGGCATCTATGATGGATAAAGGAAAAGGTGGCATGTTCACCTCTAAAACATACAGGAATAATTTAAAACAGGACTATAGACAGCCAATCTTTCATATTAATTCTTACTTCCAGTGTGTTATCACTAGAAGACTGATAAAACTTTACCATAACAGACCATTTAGCATGCTGGAGAATGAGCATCACACCTAAATTACTTATTGCCAAGACAGATCAGCACAATTTGGATAAAAGTTGCTGAGAGCTGCTGCTAGTGGTATGATTCCCCAAAGACCACGAGTGGGATGGTCGCTGAGGCACATATATTAATGTTTATAACAGGCAGTGGAACTCCACAGCTGTATCCTACTAGGGCAGGAAAAAAATATCAAAGACAGTTTTTTTTTGAGATGGAGTTTCACTCTTGTTGCCTAGGTTGGAGTGCAATGATGCATTCTCGGCTCACCACAACCTTTGCTTCCCAGGTTGAACTGAGTCTCCTGCCTCAGTCTCCCGGGTAGCTGGGATTACAGGCACCCGCCACAACGCCCAGCTAATTTTGTATTTTTAGTAGAGACAGGCTTCTCCATGTTGGTCAGGCTGGTCTCGAACTCCTGACCTCAGGTGATCTGCCCACCTGGGCCTCCCAAAGTGCTGGGATTACAGGCATGAGCCACCGTGGCTGGTTTTAAGCATATTGATAGCCTCAACAGCTAAGGCATAACTAAGATGCTACAGGGCAGATCTGTAGTTCAGACAGAAAGCTGATTCAATGACATACATAAATAATCTACACAGCCACAAGGAATTTACATAATCCCCAAAAGTTCCACCATGTCAATGCACAATCCTATAGTATAGCAATATCTCACCCTTCAAAAACAAATATGGCATCTAGGAAAATACTAGGATTTTAAACTCACCTATAAAGATACATGAAGAAGCAGAGCAAGTGGAATCCAAGCTTGATCATGGCTTCCTTCATGTGTGACTTCAGCTGCCCTCGATTGTGTATTTCTGTTGGATCAAACACTCCCATATTACCACTCGGCACCATAATGTATCTGATAAATTAAAGGACACACACATTAGAAGGAAAATCAAATCATAGGCATAAGTATTCAAATATAAGTAGCCAATAATAATCGACTTTTAAAAGTGAACCAGTCAGGCCCGGTACTGTGGCTCATGCCTGTAATCCCAGCAATTTGGGAGGCCAAGGCAGGTGGATCACTTGAGCTCAGAAGTTCAAGACCAGCCTGGCCAACATGGTGAAACCCTGCCTCTACTAAAAATACAAAAATTAGCTGGGCATGGTGGTGGGCACCTGAAATCCCAGCTATTGGAGAAGCTGAGGCAGGAGAATCACCTGAACCTGGAAGGCAGAGGTTGCAGTGAGCCAAGATTGCACCACTGAGCCCCAGCCTGGGTGACAGAGCAAAACTCCATCTAAAAAAAAAAAGTGAGCCAATCATAGCAACCTTACATTCATACCACATATGGACAGAGTAGTATGATAATGTCATGGGCTGCCACTTAGTTTCCTTTTGAAAGTTACAATACTGCTAATTTTCTGCCCTCTAAAATAAATACAGTAACATTCCAGACAAAGGTATTTTATGCACTGAAACCCTTTTACTCATCTGTAGAAAACTACCATACCAGTCATATCTACAGCCCTTTTCCATTAGACAAAGGTTAAAGGAGGCTCCAAACCCAAACCAATTTTATTAAGTTCTTAGAAACTTCATTATGGAAATAGGGAAATTAAGGAAGTTAGGTTATTTTGAGAGGATCAATCAGTTTAAGTGTCTGGGCTTCAACATCCAGACTGTGTCATCTATGTAACATGTATGTCCTAACCTAGCACTGTCCATGAATTCTTCCTGCTTTCACGTCTAAGCTTCTTCTAGTATAAGCTTAGATATCTCACTTGTCACACAGCTTCTCAATTATCACTTCTTTGAAATGCAAAGGATACTCTGAGTTCCACAAATCTGAAATTCTCCTTAAAACCCCAGTAGCCCAACTAAAGCTGAATAGAAGGTATTTTCATTTGAATAACCAGATAACATCTCATCCTTGTCTAATTTCTAGGTTATCTAATTAGAGTGTCACCATTTTCTTGGTGGTCCTTAAAAACTTCCTCTTACCCAACTGGGACTTCTATCTCCATCTTTCAAAGCCAGTCCATCAAACCCTTGTCCAGTCTTTCTTCCTACCACCACTTACTTAGCTGTCTCCTTTTTTTTTCCTTTTTAGATTTTTGTTTTATTTTAATTTTGTGGGTACATAGTAGGTACATATATTTATGGGTTATATGAGATATTTTGATACAGATATGCAACGTGTAATAATACCATCAGGGTAAGGCCAGGCACAGTGGCTCATGCCTGTAATCCCAGCACTTTGGGAGGCCAAGGCGGGAGGATCGCCTGAAGTTGAGAGTTCGAGACCAGCCTGACCAATATGGAGAAATCCCATCTCTACTAAAAATACAAAATTAGCCAGGCATGGTGGCACATGCCTGTAATCCCAGCTACTCAGGAGACTGAGGCAGGAGAATTGCTTGAACCGGGAAGGCAGAGGTTGCAATAAGCCAAGATTGCAGCATCACACTCCAGCATGGGCAACAAGAGCGAAACCCCGTCTCAAAATAAAAAAAAAAATCACATTAGGGTAAATGGGGTATCCATTACCTCAAGCATTTATCCTTTGTGTTACAAACAATCCAATTATACTTTTTTCAGTTTATTATTATTATTATTATTTTTAGACATAATCTCACTCTATTGCCCAGGCTGGAGTGCAGTGGCATGATCTCGGCTCACCGCAACCTCCTCCTCCTGGATTCAAGCAACTCTCCTGCCTCAGCCTCCTGAGTAGCTGGGATTACAGGTGCCCAACACCACCACACCTGGCTAATTTTTGTATTTTTAGTAGAGATGGGGTCTCCCCATGTTGGCCAAGATGGTCCTGAACTCCTGACCTCAGGTGATCCTTCCACCTCGGCCTCCCAAAGTGCTGGGATTACAGGAGTGAGCCACTGCGCTCACCTCTAAAACACACAGGAATAATTTAAAATAGGACTATATAAGGTTTCCAGTGTCTGATAGCCAATCTTTCATATTAAATTAATTCTTACTTCCAGTGTGTTTAATAACTAGAAGACTGATGAAAACTTTACCATAACAGACCAGTTTAGCAGCTGGAGAATGGAGGCATCGCACACCTAAATTACTTTATTGGCCGCAAGACAGATCAGCACAATTTGGATAAAAGTTGCTGAGAGCTTGCGCTAGTGGTATGATTCCCCAAAGACCACGAGTGGGATGGTCGCTGGAGGCAACATTATTAATGCTTACACAACAGGCAGTGGAACTCCACAAGCTGTTATCGCCTACTAGGGCAGGAAAAAAATATCAAATACAGTTTTATTTTTATTTTTTATTTTGTTTTTTTTTTGAGACGGATCTCGCTCTTCCCCGGGCTGGAGTGCAGTTGGCGGGTTCTCAGCTCACTGCAAGCTCCGCCTCCCGGTTACGCCATTCTCCTGCCTCAGCCTCCGAGTAGCTGGGACTACAGGCGCCCGCCACCGTTCGCCGCTAGTTTTTTGTATTAGTGAAACGGTTTCACCGTAAGCCAGATGTCTCGATCTCCGACCTCGTGATCCGCCCTCTCGGTCTCCCAAAGTGTGGGATACCAGGCTGTGAGCCACCGCGCCCGCCAGTTTTTTATTTTTTTATATCCATCCCAAAAAAAAAAAAAAAGACCACACACAATAAAAAAGTGTTGCAAGGATTATAGAGAAAATGAGAAACCCCAATACACAGTTTGTGGGGAATGGTCAAATAGTGCAGTGTGGGCTGGTCACAGTGGCTTCACGCCTGTAATCCCAAACACATTTGGTGTTGAGGTGGGAGGGATCGCTTGAACCCAGGAGGTTGAGGCTGTATAGTAAGCCAAGATACACGCCACTGACACTCCAGCTCTGGGCAATAGAGTAAGACTTTGTCTCAAAAAAAAAAAAAAAAAAAAAGTGCAGCTGCTTCTGAAAACACTCAGGCTGTTCTTCAAAAGGGTAAATAGGCGGAGCGTGGTGGCTCAAGCCTGTAATCCCAGCACTTTGGGAGGCCGAGACGGGTGGATCACGAGGTCAGGAGATCGTGACCATCCTGGCTAACAGGGTGAAACCCCGTCTCTACTAAAATACAAAACTAGCCGGGCGAGGTGGCGTGCGCCTGTAGTCCCAGCTACTCAGGAGGCTGAGGCAGGAGAATGGCGTAAACCCGGGAGGCGGAGCTTGCAGTGAGCTGAGATCTGGCCACTGCACTCCAGCCCGGGCAACAGAGCGAGACTCCGCCTCAAAATAAAAAAAAATAAAAAAAAATAAAAAAGGGTAAATACAGAGTTACTATATGACTCAAGTGATTCCACTTCCTAGGTATTTTGCCTCTTTGTCCTGTGGACTACTGTACTTTATCTCCAACAGCATAAAGTAGTGGTCTGAAAATAGCAAATAATCAATCTGTTGATTTTTTAAACCTTTTTAAATAGGAGGTAAACTTGTGACCAGCAGACAGCCAACCTGTCACTGCAGTTACCAGGGCAATAAATATACATGATCTTTGTCTTTATAATTATATCAAAAAAAGAATCTTCAGTGGTTTTTTGTTTGTTTGTTTTTTGTTTTTGTTTTTTTTTATTGTTTTTTTATGTTTTTTATTGTTTTTTTTTTTGAGACTGGATCTCACTCTGTTGCCCAGGCTGGAGTGCAGTGGTGCAATCTCGGCTCACTGCAACCTCCGCCTCCCAGGTTCAAGCAGTTCTCCTGCCGTGGCCCCCCAAGTAGCTGGGACTACAAGCACATGCCACCACGCCTGGCTAATTTTTGTATTTTTAGTAGAGATGCGGTTTCGCCATGTTAGCCAGGCTGGTCTCGAACTCCTGACCTCAGGTGATCCACCCACCTCAGGCTCTTAAAGTGCTGGGATTATAGGCGTGGGCCACCATGCCCAGCCTAAAAAAAGAATCTTTGGACTTGACTTCATAGAGCCTTTTACCACTATCTACAAAGAAGCCATGCCAAAGCTGGCTCTTCTAGCAGGTTTTCATTTCTAGTAGAGATGACTGACAGTATGGTCTGGTATAACATTATGGTCTGGTATAACATTAAGATCCACATTCTCAAAGGTTCAAGTTCCCATTCTCACTCCCAAAGTTATGTTTCACTTAGTGAAACTACAGGGAGACTTAGCTGTGCTAAAAGTCTGCCTGGGACTAGCCCTCAGCAGAAGTGCAAGTAATCTGTGTTCCCAGCTCAGAGCTCACTTGAGGGCGTTGGTCTATGGAACTGATCATGGGAGAGTACTATTAAGCTTGAAAGAGGCCAGGCGCAGTGGTGTGCACCTGTAGTCCCAACTACTCAGGAGGCTGAGGTGGGAAGATCGCTTCAGCCCAGGAGTTCAAGGCTGTAGTGCACTATATCACGCCTGTGAACAGCCATTGCATTCCAGCCTGAGCAACACAGCAAGACTTCATCTCTTAAAAAAAAAAAAAAAATTCAGAACCCATGTTCAGTATATTAAAAAAAGAAAAAGAAAACAAAAAATTCTACCCCAGGATACCCACCCTCTATAAAAGAGACAGATACTTTAAAGCTTTTCCCTCACTCAGATTCTAGTTTCATGACCTTTATAAAATCATTCCCCCATATCCACTCCTTCCCTCATCTCTACTGCTGCCATTATCTTTTCATATGCATCCCATCTTCCTCCAAACCCTACTTTATTTTTTCCTATGTTCTTTTTATTCTAACTGCACTTTACAACATCATACTTAAAAATCAGCCAATGAATGGTTCTGTCCCAAAAAACTAGACATAAATAAAATAAATAAAACCTAAAATGTAGTAAAGCAGCAACCCACTAATGTAACAATTGCAGGCTTGTCAAGATTATCCCAGCGGTCTTCACAAGAAAGTATGCTACGTATAACAGCCCAACTATAAAATTATACACAGTCAGGGTTTCCGTTGAGCTCACTTTGAACAAACTTCCTAAATTTATTAAGTCAAAAATTTTGATTAGTTACCTAATTTGCAGCTTTTCTTTTCTTTTTTTTTTTTTTTTTTTTTTTTTTGAGACAGAGTCTTGCTCTGTCACCCAGGCTGGTTGCAGTGGCATGATCTCAGCTCACTTCAAGCTCCGCCTCCCGGGTTCATGCTATTCTCCTGCCTCAACATCCCAAGTAGCTGGGACTACAGGGGCACGCCACCACACCCAGTTAATTTTTTTTTGTATTTTTAGTAGAGATGGGGTTTCACCGTGTTTGCCAGGATGGTCTCAATCTCCTGACCTCGTGATCTGCCCGCCTCAGCCTCCCAAAGTGATGGGATTACAGGCATAAGCCACTGAGCCCAGCCCTAATTTGCAGCATTTAAATGTACTTCCAGCCCAGCACTGTGACTCACGCCTGTTAATCCCAGCACTTTGGGAGGCCGAGGTGGGAGGATCACTTGAAGTCAGGCGTTTGACACCAGCCTGACCAACACAGTGAAACCCTGACTACTAAAAATACAAAAATTAGCCAGGCATTGTGGCAGGCACCTGAATCCTAGCTACTCAGGAGGCTGAGGCAGAAGAATGGCTTGAACCTGGGAGGCAGAGGTTGTAGTGAGCTGAAATCAAGCCACTGCACTCCAGCCTGGGTGACAGAGTGAGACTCCATCTCCAACAACAACAACAAAAAAGCTATTAAATACCTTTTTATGGGACACACCTATAAATAATCTCAGCACTTTGGGAAGCTGAGGCAGGAGGATCACTTAGGTCAGGAGTTTAAGACCAGCCTGGCCAACATGGTTAAACCCTGTCTCTAGTAAAAATACAAAAATTAGCCAGGCGTGATGATGCACGCCTGTAGCCCCAGTTATTCAGGAGGCTGAAGTAGGAGAATTGCTTGAACTGAGGAGGCAGAAATTGCAGTGAGCTGAGATCGCGCCACTGCACTCCAGCCTGGGTAATAGAGTAAGATCCTGTGTTGAAAAAAAAAACATCTTTTTAAAAATTTTTTTAACTGCCTTGACACCAAACTAAAACTGTACTCACCGATATATATTCCAAGTGGCAACAGGTAAGTTGAGAAGGAAGATGAACCAGTGCAATGAAATGAGCATTAATACAGTGACAATGGTATGGCCAATCAATTCTGGAATTACCCACTGCAATAGAAGAACACAGTATTACATCTCACTGCTATGTCCTTCCTGACTATACAATGTTATTTGAAACTAGATCAATGAACATACAGAGAATTTACAAGCTACTATTTCAAGATTATTTTTAGACTCACATGTCCCAGATTTGCATACTGCTATAACTTTGTATCCTATGCAAATACATCAGGGCACAGCTTAAAAATAAAGCACTTAAATTTCAATTACTTTTTATCCTAAGCAAAGGCTTAGGTTCATTCATTAAGCAGGTTTGAATGAGAACTAGAGAAAAAGTATTGTTTACTTCCCATTCTAATATCTATGCCAAAACCCCTAGCTCTAATTTGGGATGGTTGATATCCATACACATGTTGCCTTTCAAGTCAGAATAGCAACCTTAAACATTTTCCAATCTCCTGAATCCCAAGGAAACCATTTCATATTCAGAGAAAAAGAAAAAAAAAAACCGTAAAAGCTTACAATTAAAGCTCAAAGTTGACCAAATACGATAATGAACCAGCATGCCAGAATCCTGGCCTATTGGCTTTACAGAGCTCCATGCCCTTCCCTATACTCTTTGTTGACTTGTAATGTTCTAGTTCTCATGCATCAACAACTTTTGTGGCAGGGTTCTCAATTCACCAACAGCCTTCCCTTCCTATGAGTACAGATTTTTAATTAAAGTTAACTTCTTTCAGTGGAAGTTAACACTTAATGAAAGAAACTAGCATGCCTCACTTTCAGAAATGAGGAAAATAAAACTCAGAGTGGTTAGGTAAATTGCCTAAGGTTACACAGCTAAACAGTGGCAGAGCAATATAGTATAAGCCCAGGCACAATGACCTCAGATCTCTTGCATTTAGATTTTGGATAATTTTTTGGTAAATAAAGAATACTTGGTAAATAAAGGTAATATTTGGTTAAAAAAAAAAAAAAAAATTGGTAAATAAAGAAGTAGAGATTTTTCTGGGCCATAAACCTAATTTGCAATCAACTTGGTTATATATGTATACACATATATATATATACACACACACACATATATATATATATTTTTTTTTTGAGACGAAGTCTCACTCTGTCGCCAGGCTGGAGTGCAGGAGCACGATCTCAGCTCACTGAAACCTCCGCCTCCCAGGTTCAAGCGATTCTCCTGCCTCAGCCCCAGTAGCTGGGACTACAGGAGCCCGCCACTATGCCAGGTAATTTTTTTACTTTTTAGTAGAGACGGGGTTTCACCATGTTGGCCAAGATGGTCTCAATCCCTCGACCTCGTGATCCACTCGCCTCAGCCTCCCAAAGTGCTGGGATTACAGGCATGAGCCACCGCATCCGGCTGGCTATACTTTTTAAAATGCTATTACATATTGGAAAGTTCTAGCTGATTGCCTAATTCTTACAACTATGAGCTACAAAGTCAAACAAACCTGGAATGGAACTCATGCTATGTCCTATTTATTAGCTGCGCAATCTTTGGAAAAGTTACCCTCTCTAAGCCACAATGTTTTCATCTGTAAAATACACATAATACCTACCTCACAAAGTTGTTGTAGAGAGTTAGATGAAATAACATGTAAGCCACATGTAAAGTAGGCACTCAATAAAATGTCAGCTGATGTTATACTAATACTCTCTGATCCATATCAGATACCTAAAGCTATAGCCTTCAGTCTCTGGATTTCTGACTGTAAACTGCAATCATCTTTGTTTTACACAGACACAGACCTGAAACATGTTTTCTTTTTCTCTCCTGTTTTATTTTTGTAGAGAGGAAGTCTCCCTGTGTTACCAGAGCTGGTCTCGAACCCCTGGGCTCAAGTGATTCTCCCTCCTTGGCCTCCCAAAGTACTGGGGACAGGTGTCAGCCACTGCACCTGGCATGAAATATGTTTCAGGAAGCAAGACTTAACCTTATCATGCTTGGTTTACTGACTTTCAACCAAGTCCTCTGTTTTTTGTCTCTTCCCTCCTTAATGATATGCCCTTCCCTGAATTTGTTCTCAGCACATTGGCACTAGACTCATATCCTCCAAGAAGGAGCTTGGAGGATTTTTCTCTAAAGTAAATGACTCAAAACACACCTACCAAAACACCGCCATTTCAGCTACCCCAACAAAAGTCCAGGTAGATAACAATTACCCGACAGGGAAGTCTACCAGTCAACAAATCTAGACCATCCAAAGAGTTTTCAATGAGCATTTTAGTGCTTTATCCTTAAATATGAATAGGCAGTCCTATAACAGAAATTTGAAGAAAGTCTCCAAAATGAAAGACAGAATGGGGGAAAAAAAGAAAGGAAAATAACTTGATGGAAACAGATACAACATAAGAAGCAGAATAAAATTTCAAAAATACTATAATCACCCCGTCATGGTAGTGCACATCTGCAGTCCCAGCTACTTGGAACGCTAAGGCGGGAGGATCGCTTGAGCCTAGAAATTCAAGGCTGCAATGAAATATGATTGTGCCACTGTACTTCAGCCTGAATGAGAGAAAAAGACCCTATCTTTAATAAAAAAATAGAAAAATACTATAATCAGTATTCTCAGAGAACTAGGAGTCAAACATGAACCAAGAGAATAAAAACCTCTTAAAAATCTTCATTTTAGCATAAATGCTACATTTGTTAGAAAATTCAGAAGAAGGCTGGTTGCAGTGGCTCATGCCTGCAATCCCAGCACTTTGGGACGCAGAGGAGAGCGGATCACCTGAGGTCAGGAGTTCAAGACCAGCCTGGCCAACATGGCGAGACTTCGTCCCTATTAAAAGTACAAAAATTAGCCAGCACAGTGGCACACACCTGTAATCCCAGCTATTTGGGAGGCTGACGCACAAGAATCGTTTGAACCCAGGAGATGTAGGTGGCAGTGAGCCAAGATAGCGCCACTGCACTCCAGCCTAGACAACAAGAGTGAAACTCCATCTCAAAAAAAAAGGAAAAAAGAAAATTCAGAAGAAAAAGCAAGGAAAATTAAAACAGCAAAAAAAAATCAAAGGGAAAAAACTAAGTAAAAGGAAAAATTGGCAGATCAATCCAGATCAATTGTCTAGTTGATCTGGAAGTTGTAGGAAGAGAAGGAGGGAAAAAAGATGGGGAAAAAATATTAAAGAACAAATAAAAGAAAATTTCCCATATTGAAAGAGCCTATCAGATGTCCAAAACAAAACGAGAAAGGCCTTTTAAAAAGTATACAGAGGGCCGGGCACAGTGGCTCATGCCTGTAATCCCTGTAAGCACTTTGGGCAGATTACAAGGTCAGAAGATCGAGACCATCCTGGCTAACACGGTGAAACCCCGTCTCTACTAAAAATACAAAAACAAAATTAGCCAGGCATGGTGGTAGGCACCTGTAGTCCCAGCTACTTGGGAGGCTGAGGCAGGAGAATGGTGTGAACCGGGGAGGCAGAGCTTGCAGTGAGCCGAGATCATGCCACTGCAATCCTGCAATCCAGCCTGGGCGACAGAGCGAGACTCCGTCTCAAAAGGAAAAAAAAAAAAAAGCTGGGGGCCGGGGCTCATGCCTGTAATCCCAGCACTTTGGGAGGCTGAGGCGGGCGGATCACCAGGTCAGGAGATGGAGACCATCCTAGCTAATTCAGTTAAACCCCGTCTCTACTAAAAATACAAGAAATTAGCTGGGCGTGGTGGTGGGCGTCTGTAGTCGCGGCTACTTAGGAGGCTGAGGCAGGAGAATGGCGTGAACCCGGGAGGCGGAGCTTGCAGTGAGCCGAGATCACACCACTGCACTCCAGCCTGGGCAACAGAGCAAGACTCCGTCTCAAAAAAATTAAAAAAAAGTATAGAGAATTTTTACAGTACAGTACTGTAAAATTTCAAAACACCAAGGATAAAGAAAAGATTCTAAAACTTCCCCAGAGGACAGGTAAAGAGAGAGACAGAGAGAGAGAGAGAGACAATGAATCATATTAAAAAGATAAGAAATTCTTTGGGAGCCCAAGGCAGGCGGATCATGAGATCAGGAGATCGAGACCATCCTGACTAACATGGTGAAATGCCATCTCCACTAAAAAATACAAAAAAATTAGCCGGGCGTGGTGGCGGGTGGCTGTAGTCCCAGTTACTCAGGAGACTGAGGCAGGAGAATGGCGTGAACCTGGGAAGTGCAGCTTGCAGTGAGCCGAGATGGCGCCACTGCACTCCAGTCTGGGCAACAGAGCGAGACTCCGTCTCAAAAAAAAAAAAAAAATGGCATGATACTTCCCAACTTGAACAACACTGGAAGTCAGAAGACCACCAAGGGGTGTCTTTAAATTTCTGAAAGAAAAATCTTTTCCAACCTAGAACCCTGTACTCTGACAACTATGAATCAAGTGAAAAGATAAGACATTTTCAAACATGGAAGGCCTCAAAATTTAATTGCCATTTACCTTATCTCAAGAAGCTACATGAGGCTGGGTACAGTGGCTCACACCTGTAATCCTAACACTTTGGGAGGCCAAAGAGGGCAGATCGCTTGAGCCCAGGAATTTCAGACCAGCCTGGGCAACACAGTGAAACTTCATCTCTACAAAAAAATTTTAAAAATTAGCCAGGTATGATGGCACACACCTGTAGAACCCAGCTACGTGGGATGCTGAGGTGGAAGGAGATTTCTTGAGCCTGGGAGGTCAAGGCTGCAGTAAGCCATGATCACATCACTGCACTCCAGCCTGGGCAACAGAGTGAGACTCTGCCTCAAACAATCAAACAAAATTGATGAAAATTTTTAAAATATGGAGCTTAGGCCAGGCATGGTGGCTGACACCTGTAATCCCAGCACTTTGCCAAGACAGCAGGATTGCTTAAGGCCAGAAGTTCAAAACCAGTCTAGGTCACATAGCAAGACCTAGTCTACAAAAAAATTTAAAAATTAGCCAGGTGGCTGGGCACACTGGCTCACGCCTATAATCCTAACACTTTGGGAGGCTGAGGCAGGCAAATCACTTGAGGTTAGGAGTTTGAAACCTGCCTGGCCAACATGGTGAAACCCCATCTCTACAAAAAATACAAAAAAAAATTAGCCAGGTGTGGCGGCAGGTGCCTGTAATCCCAGCTACTTGGGAAGGCTGAGGCAGGAGAAGTACTTGAACCTGGGAGGCAGAGGTTGCAGTGAGCCAAGATCACACCACTGTACTCTGGCCTGGGTGACACGGCAAGACTCCGTCTCAAAAAAAAAAAAAAAATTAGCCAGGCGTGGTGGCATGCACTATAGTCCCAGCTACTCAGGAGGCTGAGGCAGATCACTTGAGCCTAGGAATTCAAGAACAGCCTGATCATCACTGCAAGAAACCCTGACTCTCAAAAAATAAATATAGTCATACATTAAAATATATATATATATTTTCTCAGTAAACTACACAAGAAAGGTCTTCTTTCATTCAACCAAAGACAGACCTGAGCTTTTTTCCATGAGTGGGAGGAGGGAGTTCTGACACAGAAGACAAAAAAAATTACCCTCATAACCAACATTTCCCTACTCTGAGTAAAAAGATGTTATCCATGTAAACCAGACAAGCAACATATAAAGAAACAAAATTTCAAGTCAGATCTTCTAGCATAATTTCATGATCTAAAATATTGTAAAACACAGCAGTTCCATCAAGCTTCCAATGAATAAGAGACAACAAGTACTCTAAAATCAAAAATACATCTATTATCTATAATAATCTTAAATATGGAAAATGATCTGGCTTCAATGCCAAAAAATGAGCAAAGAAATGTCTTACCTTGTTTAATTTCGAGCAACATGATCTAGCATTAATGTAATCACATTCTAAATCAGACAATGTAATTATCTGATGATCAAGATAAGGAATTATTATATTTCTTTTATAATAACTAAGTATTTAAGTTTCAGAAAGCAATCACAGTTACAAGGCAGAATTAAATTTGACTTGGAAAAAAATAAGTTGTTTCCTAAAGTGTGCTCATTAGACAACTCAATTTTCCCATTCATGCTCCTTCAACAAATTATTTTACAAAATAATCCCATTTTGCTCAAATCTAATCTGACCCAACCAGAACATTTAGTTTGAGTTCCTCAAAGGTAAAACAATGGCTAAAAAAAAAAAGGAAAATATCCCAGCACTGTGGGAAGCTGAGGCATCGCCTGAAGCAGGAGTTCAAGATCAGCATAGGCAACATAGCAAGCCTCCATCTCTGTCGCTCAGGCTGTAGTACAGTGGCGTAATTCCAAAGCACTGCAACCTCCGCCTCCTGAGTTCCAGCAATTCTTGTGCCTCAGCCTCCCAAGTAGCTGGAATTATAGGTGCACACCATCACACCCAGCTAATTTTTTGTATTTTGGGTAGACACGGGGTTTCACTATGTTAGCCAGGCTGGTCTCGAACTCCTGGCTTCAGGTGATTCACTGGCCTCACCCCCATTTCTATAAAAAAAAAAATTTCTTTTTTAATTAGCCGGGCAAGAGCACCTGTAATGCTAGCTATTAGTAGCAGTAGTGCTAGGGCGAGGCAGCAAAATGCCGAGAGCCCAGGATTCACGTTACACTGAACTATAATCACACCAGTGCGCTCCAGTGTGAGCAGCAGATTTGGTGGGCGCCTGTAGTCCCAGCTACTTGGGAGGCTGAGGCAGGAGAATCGTTTGAACTCAGGAGGTAGAGATAGCAGTGAGCCAAGACTGTGCCACTCCACTCCAGTCTGGGTGACACAGTGAGGCTCTGTCTCAAAAATAAACATAAAAATAAAATAAATAAAATAAAGTCAAACTCATCACTTTCTCCACAAATTGATTTTCCTCCAATATGTTTTATTTCTGTTACTGACACAAGTATCATCTGCCCAGGATCAAAATATGGAAAGCTATCTCTGCCTTCTGTTTCATATATCATAATCATTTGTAGGTCCTAGCAATCATTTCTTCCAAATACTACTCACATATTCCCCCTTTTCACCTGCCCACAACCAGCACTCTATTTGAAATCCAGACAACCCTATCCCCTGTTGGTTTATCTTCCAATCTTTCTTGTTTCCAACCCACTCTGCAAATTCATCTTCCTAATAAACAACCGAAAATAAAAATTTTCAATGGCTGTCTATTGCCTGCAGGATAAAAGTGAAAGACTTCCCTCCCACCCTTAACATTCAGGCTCTCCAAAATCTGATGTGATCCTGCCTTTCCAACTTAGCCTTCTACTGCCACCAAAATCAACCATGTGCTCCAGATGGTCTATTTGTTAACCATCGCCCAGAAATCCACGAACATACCTGTCTCTGCACCTTTGCTCTTGCCAATGTATGATTTGGAATACTCACCTCTATCCCTTTCTGTAGATTTTGTCCACAGTTCAAAGTCCAAGAAAACTCTTATATCCTATATGAAGTCTACCCTGACCATTTTCCACCTCCTATCCCTAATACTAAGTTAGTGCAACTATCCTAAAATACAGAATATGCTGAACTTCATCAAAACACCCCCGAATGTACTTTAATGTAATGTCTAAGTCAAACATTCCACCTACCATTTCTCTACATGCATAAATTGGTGTAAACTAGGGCTATTTCAAATTATCAAGCCTGGTTTTCCAAACTGCAAAAAGAAAAAAACCCAGTTTCATTTCTGAGTGTAAGCTCTAGTTCAGGGGTGTCCAATCTTTTGGCTCCCCTGGGCCACACTTGAAGAAGAATTGCCTTGGGCCACATATAAAATACAGTAACACTAAAGATAGCTGATGAGCTTAAAAAAAAAAAAAATTCACCAAAAAAGAATCACAATGTTTTAAGAAAGTTTACAAATTTGTGTTGGGCCACATTCAAAGCTGTCCTGGGCCACATGCAGCCCATGCCGGGCCGTGGATTGGACAAGCTTGCTCTAGTTCCTTATATCACAAAAGGGGCATAGAGGTCATCAAAACTTAGGCAAGTGATGCTGCCCTTTCAATCAGCTCCGCAAACCTAATAAAACTCAGAAATCTTGTCGTTAGAAATCATCAAGTAAAAACTGCTGCTCAATTGGGAAGGGTGGGGACACAAAGGCAGAGCAATATTTACTGAACATGAGCTATGGGGCAGGCACTGTGCTAGGGTGCTCAGCACCATTCTCATTGTGCATATCTAGGAAATAAACATTTCCTATTTTAAAGATCAGAAAACTGAGGCTTAGGGAAATAATGTGCACAGCAAAGAACTGGCTGAGCGGGAAACCTGATTTCCAAATTTTGTCCCCTTCCACTACAACAGGCTGCCAGTCCACAATGAAGTATGAAGCTGCACTGAACATATACTCTGTAGAACTACTCTAAAGCCCGCATGCTCTAGCAAATGGTTTAATCCGATCAGAAACGGGTACGTGTGATTTTCAAGAAAGGAAGCTGAAATGCCAAGTTCCTCATACGTTTTTTCTATCTTATATTTAATTACTTAAAACTGGATTGTGCAATACAACATTGGGCAACAACTAAGCCTAGATGCTTCGTCAAGAGCTGGGAAGAGTTGTAGCCGACATGGCTACCGCAGTGCTAAATTCAACAACCATTTATTGCTCTGGAAAATACAGTTTGAATATTGCAACGTGAACAGCTACAGAAAATACTTGTTTTAACATGGATCGACAGAAAAATTTAAAAGCTGAGAAACGACTGGGAGGTGTTTCAGCAATAACAGTAGGTGTAGTTATTGAATTTACAGATCTGCAACCACCGGGGACAACCAAAATAATCACTTTGTAGATAGTTGCTAAAATAACTCCTTTCCAACACTCACTACAAAACGGCACAGTGAAGGAAGCAACTTTGCTCATTTGGCGAATGAGTCAACTCCTGGATGTGAAAGGTCCCTGCAAGTACTAACACCCGCCAGAACGAAGGGGCGGGTGCCGGGGGTGTTGCCGGGGGAACAGGAGGAGGCAAATCGCCTGCACTCGTCCTGGCACCCGACTGTCGCAAGCGACCCCCCTTAGGACCCCCAGTACCCGACGAAAGCACGGCAAGGGGCCTCTTCCAGAAAAACGGCGACCCTTCTCTCCCGAGGGCGGATGTGGCTCAGGCAGGGCTGGTCCGGGCGCCTCGGGGACGAGCTGAAAGCAGGCGCGCAGGCCGAGCCGGGGTGCGCCCGGAGAGGCCCACGCGGACCCGGGTGAGGGGCGGCCGGCAGCCCAGGCAGGGCAAGTGGGTGCAGGGCAGCAGGGGCCGTTGGGTAGGGCAGCCGGCCTCTCCTCCTCGCCCCAGGGCCCGCGCCACCGCCCCGGCCAGGCCAGCTCCCAAGAAGCGCACGCCCGTCGCCGAACGCCTCCCTCATCCCACACACCTGCCTGGGTGCCCAACTGGCCCACCCTCAGTCCCCCGGCAAGGCTTCCGCCCGCCTCAGGCAAGGATACGAAGTAGACCGAGAGGAAGATGAGCGCGCAACAATCGAGGAGAGAAAAGACGAACACCACCGCCTCCATCCTCCTCCTCCGTCGCCGCCGCTCCTTCCGTCAAACCCGCTCGGATGCCCAGACTCGCCCCTGATAGGCCCTTGCCCCGGCTGGCTGAGGCGTGTGGTCCGCGAACCCGAGCGCGGCATGCCGGGAGTTGTAGGCCATATTGGAAAAAATTCTATGGCGCTAATTCTGACGCATGCTGGGAATTGTAGTTCATTAGTACAAGTCCATATCAAAGAGGTGGGCAGGGCCTCTATCATAAATCCGATTATTTCCAGAAATGGTGACAAGCAATTAGTCAACAAGTATTTACTCAACCCTTTTCTTTTAAAGAGCTGGGGTCTCGCTCTGTCATCCAGGCTGGAGTGCAGCAGCATGATAGAGCTCACTACAACCTTGAATTCCTGGGCTCAAGCAATCCTCCCACCTCAGCCTCCCGACATGTCCAGCTAATTTTATTTTATTATTTCTTATTTTATTTTATTTTTTGAGACAGGGTCTCACTCTGTCGCCCAGGCTGGAGCACAGTGGTGTGGTCACAGTTCACTGCAGCCTCTACCTCCTGGCCTCAGGTGATCCTCCCACCTCGGCCTCCTGAGTACCTGGGATTACAGTAACATAACGCCATGCCTGGCTCATTTTTTGTATTTTTAATAGAGATGGGGTTTTTGCCATGTTGGCCAGGCTGGTCTCGAACTCCTGGGCTTAAGTGATCTGCCTGCCTCAGTCCACAGTGCTGGGATTATAGGCCTGAGCCACTGCACCAGTCTCTACTGAACGCTTTTAATCTGGATATCCAGTAGGATGTATTTCCCATGTGTGAAATTTTCTTTAGAGCTGGCTCTAGAACCACTGCATTCCCTGACTTGGGATTTGTAAGGGGTTTTCATCTCAAAGCACAAATCTAACTAACCTGATGCTCCTGGCTTGACATTTGTGATTTTCCCTTCCTTTCCTGATCTCAATTTCTCCAGAGATTTCACAGTCCTTTGTTTATTCTCTCCTACAGCAATGTTTCTCTCCTCTCTAGATTTTAAGATCTTTAAAAGTGAATACGACGTCTTACTTATCCATTCATTCATTTAACAAATACAGTAGTAAGGGAGGAGACCACCCCTCATATTGTCTTATGCTCAATTTCTGCCTCCAGAGAAAGAAGTAAAAACTAAAAGGCAAAAATGAAACCCACAGGCAGACAGCCTGGCGCCATGCCCCTGACCTAACCAGTTATGTTATCTGTAGATTGCAGACATTGTATTGAAAAGCACTGTAAAAATCCCTGATCTGTTCTGTTCCGTTCTGATTACCGGTGCATGCAGCCCCCAGTCACATACCCCTGCTTGTTCAATCGATCACGACCCTCTCACGCGGACCCCCTTACAGTTGTGAGCCCTTAAGAGGGACAGGAATTGCTCACTTGGGGAGCTTGGCTCTTGAGACAGGAGTCTTGCCGATGCTCCCGGCTGAATAACCCCTTCCTTCTTTAACTTGGTGTCTGAGGGTTTTTGTCTGCGGCCCATCCTGCTACATTTCTTGGTTCCCTGACCAGGAAGCAAGGTGATTGGCAGATGGTTAAGCCTGCTCTTTAGGCAGCTTAAGCCTGCCCTGTGGAACATCTCTGCAGGGGACTCCGACCAGCACTAGTGACACAGATCCTGAGAGCACTCCCGGATAGCCATTTGCCCCAGTGGGAGCAGTGTGTGGCAGGCCCCTGTGGAGGATCAACACAGTGGCTGAACACCAGGAAGGAATGGGCACTTGGAGTACGGACATCTAAAACTTGGTAAGACTGGTCTTTGGAACTTGCCTACTCCATTTGAGTGGAAGTGTGGCCTGATCACCCATGGTGTGCCTTTATTAGCACTTTGGTTTTGGTTTTGGTTTTGGTTTTGACTTGGTTTGAATTGCTTGATATGACTGGTCTTGGGAACTTGCCTACTCCATTTGAGTGGAAGCATGGCCTGATCACCTATGCTTCATCCACAGGCAGACAGCCCAGCACAAAGTGCCTGTACTGGCACTTTGGTTTTTGTTTTTGACTTGACTTGGATTGCTTGATACTTTGGTTTTGGTTTTGACCTGACTTGGATTTCTTGATACTCTGATTTTGGTTTTGATTCTGGTTTGGCGTAAACTGTAAAAGTGTGTGTGTGCCCTTCTTACCCATTCTTTGTTTTGTGGTGTGCGTGTGGTGTGAGCATGGTATTTTGTCTCAAGGAAACATGGGTGAGGCACAAAGTAAGCCCACCCCACTAGGAACTATGTTGAAAAATTTCAAAAAGGGATTTAAGGAAGACTATGGAGTTACTATGACACCAGAAAACCTTAGAACTTTATGTAAAATAGACTGGCCAGCATTAGAGGTGGGTTGGCCATCAGAAGGAAGCCTGGACAGGTCCCTTGTTTCAAAGGTATGGCACAAGGTAACCTGTAAAGCCAGGGCACCCAGACCAGTTCTCATACATAGACACTTGGTTACAGCTTGTTTTAGATCCCTCCACAGTGGTTGAGAGAATGCAGCATAAGCGGCTGGCAGAGGCAGAGAGAGAGAGAGAGACACAGACAGAGAGGAGAGAGAGAGAGACAAAGAGGAAAGAGAGAGAGGTGGAGAGAAGAGAGAGAAAGGCAGGGAGAGGGAGAGGGGGGCAGAGAGGGGTGCAGAGGCAGAGAGTGGCCAAATGAGGCCACTGACAACCTGTAGCCTTCTATCAAAAATCCTTAATTCAGTAATCCACGGATGGCCCAAATATATTCAACCTGTAGCAGCAACTGCTTTGCTAACAGAAGAAAGTAGAAAAATAACTTTCAGAGGAAACCTCATTGTAAGGACACCTCACTAGTTCAGTTCAGAACTATCCGAAAGCAAAAAAGCAAAAAAGTAGCTTACTAACTCAAAAATCTTAAAGTATGGGGCCATTCTGTTAGAAAAAAAAAGGAGGGGAGAATTTATATAAAGAGGAATGTTATATGGTAAATTATTGTCCTAAAATAGGGGAGAATTTATATGAAAAGGAATGTTATATGGTAAATTATTGTCCTAAAGTAAATTAACTGGTTGTTTAAGAAAAAAAAAAAGGATGTTTGCGACAAGTCAAAAAGGTTAAGGCATGTCAAAGAATTATCTCTGAAAGTCATAAAGAAAAGGTTATAAAAGGAAATTCATGCAAGAAATGTTGTATAATTTAAAAGTAATTAGGCCTCCTAAATGTAAAACTATTAAAGAA
>NW_016804690.1:292163-330860 GCF_001698545.2 Rhinopithecus bieti
CCAGTCACACCCAGAAGCTGACTGGTCCATGCATGGCCAAAGCATGAGGAAACTCATCACAGGACTCATTTTCCTTAAAATTTGGACTTGTACAGTAAGGACTTCAACTGACCTTCCTCAGACTGATGACTGTTCCCAGTATACATACATGAAGTCACTGAGGTAGGACACAAGATTGCTACAGTCCTATTATTTTATGGTTATTATAAGTGTACCAGGACTCTAAAAGAAACTTGTTTGTATAATGCTATTCTATCTAAGGTATGTAGCCCAGGAAATAACCAACCTGATATGTGCTATGACCCATTTTAAACCTCCCATGATCACAGTTTTAAAAATAAAATTGGCCGGGCGCAGTGGCTCAAGCCTGTAATCCCAGCACTTTGGGAGGCCAAGACAGGCGGATCACGAGGTCAGGAGATCGAGACCATCCTGGCTAACACGGTGAAACCCCGTCTCTACCAAAAATACAAAAAAACTAGCCGGGCGAGGTGGCGGGCACCTGTAGTCCCAGCTACTCGGGAGGCTGAGGCAGGAGAATGGCGTGAACCCGGGAGGCGGAGCTTGCAGTGAGCTGAGATCTGGCCACCGCACTCCAGCCTGGGCGACAGAGCAAGACTCCGTCTCAAAAAAAATAAATAAAATAAAATAAAATAAAATAAAATTAAGGACTGGTCCTTTTCTAGGCAACACAAGTAAAGTAATGGCTAGGACAGAAGAAAGAGGGGTCCCCAAGCATATAACCCTAAAATTTAATGCTTGTGCCACTATCAATAGCAATTGGCATGGAATTGGATACGGTTCTTTAAATTGGGGGAAAAAAAGTTACACAGCAGGAAATAAGTATATCTGCCATGAATTAGGCTCATGTGCAAATGTGTGTAATTACTGGTCTTGTGTCATCTACACTACTTAGAAAAAGGATGAAAAAGATCCTGTTTAGCTCCAGAAAGAAGGCAGCCCCTTATGTACAAGTGGAAGCTGCAACCCCTTGAAATTAGTAATTACAAATCCCTTAAACCCAAGGTGGAAAAAAGGAGAACACGTATCTCTGGGCATCGATGGAAAAGGACTAGATCCTAGAGTAAATATCTTAGTAAAAGGGGAGGTTCGTAAACTCTCTCCAGAACCAGTATTTCAGACTTTCTATGATGAACTAAATGTTCCAGTACCAAAGACTCCAGGAAAATCAGAAATTTGTTTTGCAATTAGCCAAGCATGTAGCCCAGTCTCTAAATGTCACTTCATGTTACGTTTGTGAGGAACTGTAATAGGAGATCAATGGCCATAGGAAGCCTGAGAATTAGTGCCTACAGACCCAGTTCCTGATGAATTCCCAGCCCAAAAGAATCACCCTGATAATTTCTGGGTTCTAAAAGTCTCAATTATTGGACAATATTGCATAGCTAGAGAAGGGAAAGAATTCACTCATCCTGCAGGACAACTTAGTTGCCTGGGACAAAAACTGTATAATGGTACCACAAAAACAGTTACATGGTGGAGTTCAAACCACACAGAGAAAAATTCATTCAGTAAATTTCCAAAGTTGCAGACCATTTGGGCCCACCCAGAATCCCACCAGGACTGGACAACCCCCACTGGGCTATGCTGGATATATGGACATAGAACCTATGCTAAGCTGCCTGACCAGTGGACAGGTAGTTGTGTTATTGTCACTATTAAACCATCTTTCTTCCTATGCCCATAAAAACAGGCGAACTCCTGGGCTTCCCTGTCTATGCTTCCTGTGAAAAGCAAAACATAGCCATAGGTAATTGAAAAGATGATAAATGGCCTCCTGAAGAAATTAAACAATACTATGGGCCTGCCACTTAGGCACAAGATGGCTCATGGGGATACCAGACCCCCATTTACATGCTCAACTGAATCATATGGTTGCAAGCTGTCTTGGAGATCATCACTAATAAAAACAGTAAAGCCTTGACTGTTTTGGCCTGGCAAGAAACTCAGATGAGAAATGCTATCTCTCGGAATAGATTATCTCTCGACTACTTGCTAGCAGCTGAAGGAGAAGTCTGTGAAAAATTTAACCTTACCAATTGCTGCCTGCACATAGATGATCGGGGCAAGTAGTCGAAGATATAGTTAAAGACATGACAAAACTGAAACATGTGCCTGTACAAGTGTGGCATGGATTTGACCCTGAGGCCATGTTTGAAAATGGTTCCCAGCGGTAAGAGGATTTAAAACTCCTATAATAGAAATTATAGTAGTAATAGGAATCTGCTTACTGATCCCATGTTTACTACCTGTACTCATTCAAATGGTAAAAGGTTTCATCGCTACTCTAGTTCACCAGAATGCTTCAGTACAAGTGTACTACGTAAATCACTATCGATCTGTTATGCAGGAAGCCATAGATAGGTAGTGAGGATGAAGGTGAGAACTCCCACTAATAAAATGAGTGAGAGTCTCAAAGGGGGGGAATAAGGGAGGAGACCACCCCTCATATTGTCTTATGCCTAATTTCTGCCTCCAAAGAAAAAAGAAGTAAAAACTAAAAGGCAGAAATGAAATCCACAGGCAGACAGCCCGGTGCTGCGCCCTGGGCCTAGTAGTTAAAGATCAACCCCTGACCTAACCAGTTATGTTATCTATAGATTCCAGGCATTGTATGGAAGAGCACCGCAAAAATCCCTGTCCTGTTCTGTTACGTTCTGATTACCGGTGCATGCAGCCCCCAGTCACATACCCCCTGCTTGCTCAATCAATCATGACGCTCTCACGTGGACCCCCTTAGAGTTGTGAGCCCTTAAAAGGAACAGGAACTGCTCACTTGGGGAGCTCAGCTCTTAAGACAGGAGTCTTGCCGATGCTCCCAGCTGAATAAACCCCTTCCTTCTTTAACTTGGTATCTGAGGGGTTTTGTCTGCAGCTCTTCCTGCTACAGTAGTACTCCTTACCTACAGGGGCTACTTTCCAAGACCCCCAAGTGGATGCCTGACATGGTAGGTAGTACCAAACCCTACGTGTACTATGTTTTTTCCTATATATACATACCTGTGATAAAGCTTAATTTATAAATCACACATAGTAGGAGATTAACAAGTAATAATAAAATAGAACAATTATACGGTAATAAAAGTTATGGAAATGTGGTCTTTCTCTCTCTGTCTCAAAATATCTTATTGTACTGTGCTTACCCTTCTTCTTGAAATGATATATGATGATAAAATGTCTATGTGATAAGACGAAGAGACAGATGCAGCCTCTCCAGTGATTTTTATATTTTTCAGTCCAAATCTATTCTTACATTCGTGTAACTATCCCTTACTTGCAGTAAGTGGCTTGGTATCACTTGTTTTAGGGGGTCCCTCACTGAAGTCTTCGTATAAGCTCAATACTTTCTGGCTCAACATGTTGCCATCAATTGAGACACGTTTTCTGTTCATGTCTTCCACCCACAAATGTAATGCGTCTTCCATCTTTTTTGTGGTTGTTGTTTTTTGTTTTTGTTTTTCTCAGACGAAGTTTCACCCTGTCGCCCAGGCTGGAGTGCAATTAGCGCCGTCTCAGCTCTCTGCAACCTCCACCTCCCAAGTTCAAGCGATTCTCCTGCCTCAGCCTCTGGAGTAGCTGAGATTACAGGTGCAGACCACTGTGCCCAGCTAACTTTTTGCATTTTTAGTAGAGATGGGGTTTCACCATGTTGGCCAGCTGGTCTCAAACCCTTGGCCTCAAGTGATCCGTCCACCTTGACCTCCCAAAGTGCTGGGATTACAGGCGTGAGCCACTGTGCTCTGCCGCCTTTTCCATCTTAACTAAGTACTTATCAGGCACTGTGGCCACAACTTTTGTAGTTTGAGTTGCAACAGCAAAACTAGCACAAATTCCTTTTTCCTTTTTCAGAACTTCACGGACAAAAGATTAGTTCTTACCATAGATCTTAGCAGTCACATATGGTTTCTTTTCTTTCCTTAAGTCAAGAACTTTGACCATTTCACTTAAAGGAAGCACTTTATGGCTTCTCTTTGGCATATCTGAATTGCCAGTATCACTGCTCTTGAACTTTGGGCCATTGTTAAGTAAAATAATGGGTACTTGAACACAAGCACTGTGATACTGCTGCAGTCAATCTGACAACTGATAAGATGGCTACTACGTGACAGGTAGGTGGCATAGACAGCATGGACATGCTGGACAAGGGGATAGATAATTCACATCCCAAGCAGGATGAAGCGAGCAGCAGGAGATTTCATTACACTACTAAGAGTGGCACACAATTTAAAACTCATGAATTGTGTATTTCTGAAAGTTTCCATTTAACATTTTAGGACTGTGATTGATCTCAGGTAAATGAAACCAGTGAAAGCAAAACTGTGGATGAGACTGCTGTATTTATTGACAACACCCCTGCTATAGGCCAAGAACTGCTCTAGACTCCAGAGATACAGAAATAAACAAGGCGAACAAGTTGCCGCTCTAGTAGGGTGAGTGGGAGGAACAGGTAATAAAGTATAACAAAGTACAGGAAAAAGATAACTTCAAGCAGTGATAAGCTCTGTGAGCGGTTGTGTCAAAGTTATTTATTCATTCAACCAATATTTTCTGAGCAGCCAGAATATATGAGCTACTGTTCCAAACCTTGGAGATACACAGTGAACAGGAAGGGGAAAGTCCCCACAAGCCTGTGGTTTACATTACAGTGAGAAAGACAGATGACAAAATAAATATACTAATGACAGGCAGTCATAAGTACTTGGAAGGGGATGGGGAAAGACTTGGAGAGGGAGTGATCAGAGAAAGCCAAGCTGAGGAATGACACTTAAGTAGAAATTTGAACAATAGCTGTATGAAGGTCTGCGGGCAAAATGTTTCAGAAAGTAGGAACAATAATTGCAAAGGCCCAGTTGTACGTAGAGGCTTAATGTGTTAAAAGAATAGAAAAAAGACTACTGTGCTCTTGTGGCTAAAGCACAGGGGAAAAGGGCAAGAGAGTGCTGAGAGGAAGAGAAGGAGGCAAGGTAAGGTTATATGGGCCTTGTAGACCCTTGGCAAGGATTTTTATCCTAATATGATGAGAAACCACTGGAGAGTTCTAAGCAAGAAAGTAGCTTATCTGATTTACGTTTTTAAAATCTCATTCTGGCTATTTAGTGCACTGAATGTGTGAAAGGGAAACAAGTTTGTCAGAAGGGAGATCACACAGAGAGTAGAACAGGAGAATTAGTATGAAGGCAAAACCAACTGGACCGGGTGTAGTGACTCACGCCTGTAATCCTAGCACTTTGGTAGGCCGTGGAGGGCGGATCACCTGAGGTTGGGAGTTCGAGACCAGCCCGACCAACGTGGAGAAACCCCGTCTCTACTAACAATACAAAATTAGCTGGGCATGGTGGCGCATGCCTGTAATCCTAGCTACTCAGGAGGCTGAGGCAGGAGAATCACTTGAACACCGGGAGGCAGAGGCTGCAGTGAGCCAAGATCGCTCCATTGCACTCCCTCCTGGGCAACAAAAGTGAAACTCCGTCTTAAACAAACAAACAAACAAACAAAAACACAAAAACCCAACTGGATTTGCCTGATGCAGTATAGGTTCATAGATTCATAAAGGGTTCACAGGTTAAAGCTAGAGATACAATTAACAGATTATCTAATTAATTAAACCAGCTATTACCAAACTCCCAATGTACCTTGTATATATTTCTATCAGAATATTCATTACATACTCAGTTATCTTGAGGTGGGAAAAAAAATACTTATCACAGTCTTCCTTATGTGCTTAGCCAGTCACACCTTCGATCAAGCTTCTCCAGCCGGTGGCCCATAGGCCACATGTGGTCCAGAACAGCATTGAATGCAATCTAACACAAATTTATAAACTTTCTTAAGACATTATTAAATTGCTTTCGCAATTTTTTTTTATTTCATCTCATCAGCTATCATTAGTCTTAGTGTGTTTTACATGTGGCCCAGGACAATTCTTCTTCCAGTGCGGCCCAATGAAGCCAAATGATTAGACATCCCTGCTTTAGATTATAATAAAAGTGACAGATTTTATTTATTTTTATATCCCAATACTTTCTATTCTATAAATATCTGGTGGTTAATAAATGGTTCCTGAATGAATGATCCACACTATCATGACAGATTTTATTTATATTAGTCCAGATTTTACTAAAATCATAAACCTTATCTCACACGTATTTCCCCTGAGATGGAATAGGAAATACAGGCTATTTCACACTCTTTTTCTTTTGTTTTTTTGAGACAGAGTTCCACTCTGTCGTCCAGGATGGAGTGCAGTAATGCCATCTCAGCTTGCTGCAACCTCCGCCTCCCAAGTTCAAGTGGCTGGGACTACAGGCACATGCCACCATGCAACAATAGTAGCATTTTTTGTAGAAATATTAATCATATTCCAAAATTTCTATGAAAAGACAAAGCTAATTTTTGTGTTTTCAGTAGAGACGAGGTTTTGCCATGTTGACCAGGCTGGTCTCAAACTCCTGGCCTCAAGTGATCTGCCCACCTTGGCCTGCCAACGTGCTGGGATTACAGGTGTGAGCCATTGTGCTGGACGATATTTCACATTCTTTATCTGCTATTTTATCCTGGGAAAATTTTAAAAGCTGGCACCATAATCAGTGGTAATGATTGAATTACCATAAAATTAAGATAGCCTCTGTCTCTTATCCTACTTAAAAACATGGTTGCAATGTCTAAACTAAAAGGAATACAGAATTTGGGAGAAAGAAATGATGAGGATAAAAAACAATAAGTAGTGTTTGTGTGTTAATATAATCCTTGTTTTAACATACATGCTCTATTAGCCAGGCATGGTGAAACATGTCTACAATCCAAGTGACTCAAGAGGCTGAGATCAGAGGATCACTTGAGACCAGGAGGTCAACGCTGCAGTCAGCCATGATCATGCCACTGCACTTCATCCCAGGGAAGAGAGTGAGACCTTGCCTCAAAAAATTATAATATAATAAAATACATAAGTAAAATAAAATATGTGTTATATTTTAAAAGTATAAACTGAACTGTTTGGGTTTCTGGTTTAGCACATACAGACCTAAACGTAGCAACCGTTCTTACAACAAGTAAAAACCCAAACAAACTGAAAAATCAAAAACTCTTCTTAGATCCATCAAAGAAGTGAAGTCATAGGGCAAACCCCTAATCTTCCTGTTTTCATTGTTGTACCTTGTTTTTCTTCTCTGTCTAGTCAGCACAATAAGGCAAGAAAAAATATTTATGGACTGGAAATGAAGTAATCAATTTTGTCTACATAGACTGTATTATTAGCAAAGAGAGGCCACAAGGTTAACACACAAAAATTAATTGCATTTCCATATACTAGCAATTGCCAGTTAAAAATAAAAACAGTAGGCTAGGCATGGTAGCTCATGCCTGTAATCTCAGCACTTTGGGAAGCCAAGGCAGGCAGATGACCTGAGGTCAGGAGTTTGAGACCAGCCTGGCCAACATGGTGAAAACCATCTCTACTAAAAATACAAAAATTAGCCAAGCACGGTGGGGGGCACCCTTCATCCCAACTACTAGGGAGGTTGAGGCAGGAGAATCACTTGAACCCGGGAGGTAAAGGTTGCAGTGAGACCAGATCGCACCACCACACTCCAGCCTGGGTGACAGAATGAGGCCCTGTCTCAAAAAAAAAAAAAAATCCAAACAGTACCCACTTATAATATCATAAAAATCTTGAAATACTTAGGAATAAATCTAGTAAGATATCTCCAGGATCTGTATGTGATAAATACAAGATACTGATGAAATAAAAGAAAACCTAAATAGGTCAGATGCAGTGGCTCATGCCTATAATCCCAGCACTTTGGGAGGCCAAAGTGGGCAGATCACCTGAGCCCAGAGGTTCAAGACCAGCCTGGGAAACATGGTGAAACCCCATCTCTACAAAAAATGCAGAAATTAGCCAGCCGTGTGGTGTGTCTGTAGTCTCATCTACTTGGGAGGCTGAGTTGGGTAGATCACTTGAGCCTGGCAGGTTGAGCTACAATGAGCAATGATCACACCACTGCACTCCAGCCTGAGTGACAGAGCAAGACCCAGAAGAAGAAAAAAAAGAAAGAAAGAAGAAGGAAGGAAGGGAAAGAGGAAGGGAGGGAGGGAGGGAAGAGAAAGAGAGAAAACCTAAATAAATAAAAAAATCATGTTCATGGATTAGAAGACTCAATATTCTTAAAATATCGATTCTTCCAAAACAGATCTGGAGGTTCAATGCAATCCAATTAAAACAATATTAGCATGTTTGTAGAAATCTTAACCATATTCTAAAATTTATATGGAAAGACAAAGGAATTTCAATAGCCAAGACAATTTTGAAAAAGAGCAAAGTTGAAGGGCTCACACTACCTGATTTCAAGATGTACTAAAAGCTACCACAATCAAAACACTCTGATATTCATGAAAGGAGAGACAGATGTATAAATAAATAGAACAAAATTAAGAATGTAGAAACAGACCCACAAATATATGGTCAATTAATTTTTTTGATAAATATGCAAAGACAATTTAATGGAGAAACTATATTCTTTTCCAGAACAAACTGTTTTGGAACCACTAAACAGCCACGTACAACAACAACAAAAACTTTGGCTGATACCTCTCACCTTATTCGTAAATTTAAAAATAGAATCATACTCTAAAGGAAAAAAATGTTAGTTTGGCACAATCTTGGCAACCCTATGTGCAGTAAAGCAGGAAAGCAATATCTTCAATCTTCTTACATAGAAATTCAGCCAACATTGATTGAATATCTGTGTCAATAAACCTAATGAACACAGAATTTACCTTCCTTCCATCTAGTGCCAAACACAAATAAATGCCACATAAAATGCAACACTAAAAAATAAACACTAGGCCAGCATGGTGGTTCACACATGTTATCCCAGTACTTTGGGAGGCCAAGGCAGAAGGATCTTGAACTCACTTGAAGCCAAGAGTTCAAAACCAGCCTGGGTAAAACCCTCTCTCTATGAAAATAAAATTTAAAAAAACCTTAGCTGAGGGTGGTGGTATATGCCTGTATTCCCAGTAACTTGGGAGGCTGAGTCAGGAGGATCACTTGAGCCCAGGAGTTTGAGGTTACAGTGAGCTGTGATCCCACCAATCTACACCAGCCTTACTGATATGAGCAAGATCCCAACTAAAACAAAATAAAATAATTTTAGAATAAACACTAAACTTACTCATTAAAAGGTGGGATTACTCTAGTTTCATAAACCCAAATTAGAGGGATCAGTGAAGCAGAGCTGAAAAGCCCTTGAGGGAATTGTAACTACTTATGGGTTAACAATTGCCAGCTGGGACTTTATTGTCCAAATAGGGAACAGAGTCAGACTGAAACCTCATAAGCAAGGAAAATAGGGCATTGATTACAGGAATCCTACAGATCAGTCCCATGTATAAGCAGGGTTTATGATTAATAGATATAAAAAGCAAATGAACATTTCAAAAAAGCATCACTTTGGGTAAAAAGACAAAATTCCCCAAAAGAGGCCAGGCACGGTGGCTCACGCCTGTAATCCCAGCACTTTGGGAGGCTGAAGTGGGTAGATCACCTGAGGTTAAGAGTTTGAGATCGGCCTGGCCACAGGCTGAAACCCCATTTCTACTAAAAATACCAAAAAAGAAAAATTAGACAGGTGTGGTGGTGGGTGCCTGTAATCCCATCTACTCGAGAGGCTGAGGCAGGAGAATCGCTTGACCCTGGGAGGTGGGGGTTGCAGTGAGCTGAGATAATGCCACTGCACTCCAGCCTGGGTGACAAGATCAAGACTCCATCTCAAAAAAAAAAAAAAGAAAAAAGAAAAGAAGAGGCTAGGCGCGGTGGCTCACACCTGTAATCCCAGAACTTTCGGAGGCTGAGGTGGGCGGATCACCTGAGGTGGAGACCAGCCTGACCAACATGGAGAAACCCCATCTCTACTAAAAATACAAAATTAGCTGGGCATGGTGGTGCATACCTGTAATCCCAGCTAATCAGGAGGCTGAGGCAGGCGAATCACTTGAACCGGGGAGGCAGAGGTTGTGGTGAGCCGAGCTCACGCCATTGCACTCCAGGCTGGGCAACAAGAGTAAAACTCCATCTCAGAAAAAAAAGAAATTTCCCAAAATAAATCAGAGTTCCAGGTCAGGACCATGGTTACATATATGATTTGAAATCACATTTACACTACACACATGGGATTGGTGTCTAAAGTATAAAATTAACAACAACAACAAAAATATTCTTGAACAAGAGAAACATCACTGAATGCAAATTACCAATTGTGCATGAAGAAAAACAATTCAGATATATAAGCTAATACAATATGAATAAATATGCACTTAAAAATACTAGAGAGTTGGGCGCAGTGGTGTGTACCTGTAGACCCAGCTACTTGGGAAGCTGAGACAGGAGAATCACTTAAGCCCAGGAGTTCGAGGCTATAGTACACTATAATTGTGTTTGTGAATGGCCACTGTACTCTAACCTGGGCAACATAGTGAGACCCCATCTCTAAACAATTATGAACAGGTAAATAGATAAACAAATTGTGGCATAACCATAAAATAGAATAATACCCAGTAATAAAAACAATGAACTACTGATATACACAAAACATGGATATCTCAAAGATAATATATTGAGCAACAGAAGTCAAAAAGAGATGAAGGGCCTGGGATCATGCCTGTAATTCCAGCATTTTGGGAGTTCAAGGCAGGAGGATCACTTGAGGCCAGCAGTTCGAGAGCAGCCTGGCCAACATGGTGACATCCCGTCTCTACTAAAAATACAATAATTAGCCAGACACAGTGACAGGCACCTGTAAACCCAGCTATTTGTGAGGCTAATGCAAAAGAATCTCTTGAACCTGGGAGGTGGAGGTTGCAGAGAGCCGAGATTGTGTCACTGCATTCCGGCCTGGGCAACAGAAGGAGTCCCCATCCCCCTAACCACCCTCAAAAAAGAAACAGACCAAGGCAGTAGCTCAAGCCCATAATCCCAGCACTTTGGGAGGCTGAGGTGGCAGATCACATGAGCCAGGAGTTCGAAACCAGCCTGGGCAAGGCAAAATCCCATCTCTATAAAAAATACAGAAAAAAAAAAAAAGAAAAATTAGTCAGGCATGGTAGTGTACACCTATAGTCCCAGTTACTTGGAAGTCTGAGGTGGGAGAATGCTGAGCCTGTCAGATCAAGGCTGCAGTGAGCTGTGATCATGCCACTGCACTCCAGCCTGGGCGAAAGAGCAAGACCCCATCTCAAAAGCAAAACACAACCTTAAAATGTTCAGTTTTCAACAACAGAAAAATAGGTATGCAAAGAAACAAGAAAGTTTCTACACAACCAAGGACCTCAACAAATCCCAAGAAGGATAAGCTCAAAGAGATTCCTACTGAGACAAATCATAATCAAACTTTTTTTTGAGACAAGGTCTCATTCTGTCACCAAGCCTGGAGTGTGGTTGCATGAACATAGCTCATTGTAACCTCAAAATCCTAGGCTCAAGCAATCCTCCTGCCTTGGCCTCCCAAAGAGTCGAGATTACAAGCATAAGCCATCACGCCAGACCATTATCAAACTATTCAAAGCTGAAGAAGGAATTCAGAAGGTAGCAAGAGAGAAGCAATTAATTATATACCAGTGATGCTCAATAAGATTAACAGCTGATTTTTCATCAGAAACCATGGAGGCCAGGTGGTACTGGAATAACATAAAGTGTAGAAAGAAGGGAAAAACTCTCTAAACCAAGAATTTTATGTCCAGCCAAATGATTCTCAAAAAGTGAAAGGAGGGCTGGTCACAGTAGGTCACGCCTGTAATCCCAGAACTTTGGGACGCCAAGGCAGGCAGATCACTTGAGGTCAGGAGTTTAAGACCAGACTGGCCAACATGATGAAACCCCATCTCTACTAAAAATACAAAAAATTAGTCAGGCATGGTGGTGGGCACTTGTAATCCCAGCTACTCAGGAGGCTGAGGCAGGAGAATCACTTGAACCTGGGAGGCGGAGGTTACAGTGAGCCAAGATCATGCCATTTGCACTCCAGTCTGGGCAACAAGAGCGAAACCCTATCTCAAAAAAAAATTAAAAGAAAGAGTGAAAGGAAAACATAAGACCTAAAACTATAAAACTCCTAGATAAAAAACATAGGGGAAAATCTTTACGTCATTGGACTTGGCAATAATTTCTTATATATAACACCAAAAGCATATGTAACAAAAGGAAAAAATAGATAAATGGGACTACATCAGACTTAAAACTTTCTGTGCATCAAAGGCCATAACCAATAATGTGAAAAGGCAAGCTACAGAATGGGAGAAAATATTTGCAAATCATATATCTGATGAGATTAATATTTAAAATATAGAGAGAACTTCTCAGCCTGGGCAACAAAGTGAGAATCCATATCTACAGAAAATAAATTAATTAGCTGGGCACACTGGCACACACCTGTAGCCCCAGACTCTCAGAAGGCTGAAGCAGGAAAATTGCTTAAGCCTAGGAGTTCAAGGCTGCAGTGAGCTATGATCGTGCCACTACACTGAAGTCTAGGTGATAGAGCGGGACCCTAGCTCTTAAAAAAGAAAAAAAACTATAATAAAACAAATAACCTGGCTGGGCACAGTGGCTCACACTTGTAACACTTTGGGAGGTGGAAGTGGGAGGATAATTTGAGGCCAGGAGTTTAAGACCAGCCTGAGTAACATAGCAAGGCCTCATCTCCCACAACATATGCACACACTCTTAAGTTGATTTTAAAATGGTCAAAGACATGAAAACATTTTTCCCAAGAAGATACACAAATAGCCCACAAATATATGAAAAGATCCTCAATATCACTAATTATCAAATAAAAAAACAGAATGAGATATCACCTTGCACCCATTTGGCTGGCCATAATTTAAAACACACACACACACACACTGCACACACACATAGAGATACACACAACCAAGAAATAACTTGTGTTGGCGAGGATGTGGAGAAATGGAAAGCCTTGTGCACTGTTGGTGGGAATGTAAAATGGTACAGGTGCTATGAAAAATAGTATGGTGGTTCCTCAAACAATTAAAAATAGAATTACCATAGGATCTAGCACCTATGGGATCTCACTTGTGAGTATATATCCAAAAGAACTGAAAGCAGAATCTCAAAGAAATACTTGAACACACATGTTCACTGCACCATTATTCACAAGAGTAAAAAAAGGGAAACAGGCCAGGTACTGTGGCTCACACCTGTAATCCCAGCACTTTGGGAGGCCAAGGCAGACGGATCAGGAGGTCAAAAGATTGAGACCATCCTGGCCAACATGGTGAAACCCCATCTCTACTAAAAATACAAAAAAATTAGCTGGGCGTGGTGGTGCGCACCTGTAGTCCCAGCTACTCTGGAGGCTGAGGCAGGAGAATTCCTTGAAGACCCAGGAGGCGGAGGTTGCAGTGAGCCGAGATCACGCCATTGCACTCCAGCCTGGTGACAGAGTAAGACTCTGTCTCAAAAAAAAGGAAAGAAAAGTGTCTATCCGTGGACAAATGTCCATAGATAGATGAATAGGTAAAGAAAATGTGCCACACACAAATAATGAAATATTATACAGCCTTTAAAAAGAAAACAACTCCTCTCTCATGCTATATCATAGATGAACCTTGAGGACATTATGCTAATTGAAATAAGCCAATCACAAAAGGACAAATGTTGTATGATTCCACTCATACGAATTATGTAAAGTACTCAAATTTATAGAAGTAGAAAGTAGAATGGTGGTTGCCAGAGTCTGGGGCAAGCGGGAAATAGGGAGTTATTGATCTATAGGTACAGAATTTCAGTTTTGCAAGATAAAAAAGTTCTGTAGATATGTTACTTACACAACAATGTGAATACAATTAACAGTACTGAACTGTACACTTAAAAATGGTTAACATAATAAATTTTATGTGTTTTAACTATAATTTTAAATTTCTTTTAAACAAAGGAAAATAAACATATTCCCAGATAAANCCTGCTCTACACGAAAAGGTAGTACGTCAGGCTGAAATGAGAGAGTTCTTTACTAGTAGTCCTGCTCTACACGAAAAGGTAGTACGTCAGGCTGAAATGAGAGAGTTCTTTACTAGTAGTCCTGCTCTACACGAAAAGGTAGTACGTCAGGCTGAAATGAGAGAGTTCTTTACTAGTAGTCCTGCTCTACACGAAAAGGTAGTACGTCAGGCTGAAATGAGAGAGTTCTTTACTAGTAGTCCTGCTCTACACGAAAAGGTAGTACGTCAGGCTGAAATGAGAGAGTTCTTTACTAGTAGTCCTGCTCTACACGAAAAGGTAGTACGTCAGGCTGAAATGAGAGAGTTCTTTACTAGTAGTCCTGCTCTACACGAAAAGGTAGTACGTCAGGCTGAAATGAGAGAGTTCTTTACTAGTAGTCCTGCTCTACACGAAAAGGTAGTACGTCAGGCTGAAATGAGAGAGTTCTTTACTAGTAGTCCTGCTCTACACGAAAAGGTAGTACGTCAGGCTGAAATGAAAGGACACGGCCACTGCCACTGCACGAGCTGTAGGAGGAAGGTGCAAGCAGTAGCAGCAGGAGCCGCTGCAGGAGCCGCTGCAGGAGCAGCAGTGGCGGCGGTAGGTCCCCTGCGCCCTGCGTCCCAAAGGCAGCTAACTGTGCCACACCCACCCTTGCGCAGCCGGACAGGACCCGCTCCTAGGCCTCGCCGGGAGGGAACCGGGAGGACGTGGAGCTGGGTCCAAGGCGGTGCCGCGCTCCACGGAGATGGCGGGAGCCAGGGACAAGCGGGAACCCCCAACCAAAGCCCACCGCCCTGGGGGTCTCTGCGATGGGGCAAGGCGGGGCTGCCCGTCCGTGGGGGAGAAGCCATTCGGGTACAGAGGGTTGGGCAGAGAGGGGCCCAGCGAGGAGCTGGGGCCCCCGTCCCAGGCTGTGAGGAGGCGCAGCCAGGGCTGCCAGCATACTCCATGCAACGGGTGGGAGCCCCGCCCTTCCAAGCACAGGACCTGGGCGTCTCTGCAGTCTGCACTATGGAGAACCAGGGAAGACCCCCTTCTCCCCACAGGTTCGGGAGTGTCTGCTCCCACTGCCTGGCTCTCCCCACTGCCTGGCTCTCCCCACTCCCGGCACTCGCTCCTATCTCAGAGTGAAATTGGGGCTGGGCCCGGGTGCTGTCACAGCCTGACCGGGTGTGCACACGCTCGGGCAGCCTTGACATGCCAGGCCCCTGTCACCTCAGCCCCCTCTGGACTGTGGGTGCCCATGAGCGTCAGGGGGAAGCCAAGAGGGAGCTGAGGGCAGCTCAGCACTGGCCTGCAGGTGTCCCTGGGTGCAAGCAGCCTGGGCGCCATGGACGGCAGCAGGAGGCAGACAGGCTCCTTGGGCAGAAGAGGGCAGCCCTACCTTCAGGCCAGGGAGGTCCTGAAGGCTGAGGGCCAAGCTGCCAATCCTGTGGACTGGAGTGGGAACTTGTGGTGCCCTTTTGGGGCCTGCCCATGGCTGCTTCTCCTCTGAGGCCGATAAAAGCCTTGGGATCAGCTAGAGGTGAACAGACCACAGGACTACCAGCTGTAGAGAGGAGCTACCTTCTCTGCTGAGAGCAGAACACTTGTTGGGATGACCAACTGTAGAGAGGAGCTACCCTCTCTGCTGGGAGATGAACACTTGTTGGGACGATCCACCTGCAGAGAGGAGCTACCCTCTCTGCTGTGAACTGAACACTCAAATGGACACCCTGGCTATGGAAAGGAGCTGCCCCTGTGAGTCTCCTCTGAGCTATTCTATGGCTTAATAAAGCTTGCTCATCCTCCATTTGTCTGAGTACCTCATTCTTCCTGGTCACAGGACACGAACTTGGGGCCCACCAAATGGTGAGGCTAAAAGAGTTGTAACACAAACAGGGCTGAAACATGCCCCTTGCTCACCATGTTGTGGGTGAAGAGAAGATCTGTGGCTCTTTGGGGAGTCCCAACCTGGGAGCTCCCCAGGTCAGGGCTGTGACTCCCTCTTTGGGGCCCTGTGGTTCCTGGCATCTCCAAGCTTCCAGGCACCTGGGTTTCCCAATGCCAGCTGTGGAAGCTGCTTGCCATGCGCCTTATCCAGCTGCAACCTCACAGAGAGTTGGAGCCCGTGCTGGCACCTGAAGCTGCCTGCCCCTCTGCAGCAGCCAGGGTGTCTGACTGTGCAGTGGCCAGATCCCAGAGTCAGCTCCACGCCTGACTCATTCACACACACCTCACTACCCCATGCCTGACTCGTCCTTGGCAAGCCTGGGATCCAGACCGGTAGCATGAGCCTAGCACAGCCTGCCAGGTCCAGTGGGCGGAACGAGCCCAGTGGGCATAAGCAAAACTTGGGCAAAGGCACCACCAGCCACAGAGGTTACCAGCCAGAAAAGCAACAAAGATCCTGTAACAAAAACCATATGAGGAAATAAAGAATTCTAGTAAAGGTAACTACCTAGGTAAATATTAACGTCAGTATAGGCCGGTTGCAGTGCCTCATGCCTGTAATCCCAGCACTTTGGGAGACTGGGGCAGGCGGATCACTTAAGGTCAGGAGCTCGTGACCGGCCTGGTCAACATAGTGAAACCTTGTCTGTACTAAAAATATAAAAATTAGCCAGGTGTAGTAGCAGGTGCCTGTAATTCCAACTACTTGGGAGGCTGAGGCAGGAGAATTGCTTGAGCCTGGGAGGCGGAGGTTGCAGTGAGCCGAGATCGTGCCATTGTACTCTAGCCTGGGTGACAAGAGTGAGACGCCGTCTCAAAAAATAATAATAATTAATTAAAAATAAATAAATAAATAGGCCTGGTACAGTGGCTCACACCTGTAATCCCAGCACTTCGGGAGGCCGAGGCGGGCAGATCAGCTGAGGTCAGGAGTTCGAGATCAGCTTGGCTAACATGGTGAAAAATGTTTCTACTAAAAATACAAAAAATTAGCCGAATGTGGTGGCGTGTGCCTGTAATCCCAGCTACTTGGAGGCTGAGGCAGGAGAATCTCTTGAACCCAGGAGGCAGAGGTTGCAGTGAGCCGAGATTAAGCCATTGCACTCCAGCTTGGGTGACAAGAGTGAAACGCTGTCTCAAAATAATAATAATAATAATAATAATAAATAAAGTCAGTATAAAATATATTTTTGGACTGGGTGGAGTGGCTCACGCCTGTAACCCCAGCACTTTGGGAGGCTGAGGTGGGCGGATCACCTAAGGTCAGGAGTTAGAGACCAGCTTGAGCAACATGGTGAAATCCCGGCTCTACTAAAACTCAAAATTAGCCAGGCATGGTGGCACATGCCTGAAATCCCAGCTACTCGGGAGGCTGAGGCAGAAGAATCGCTTGAACCTGGGAGGCAGAGGTTGTAACGAGCCGAGGTCACGCCATTGCATTCTAGCTGGGGAAACAAGAGCAAAACTCCATCTCAAAACAAAAACAAAAACAAATATATATATATATATATAATTTGGCTTATAACCTTCCCCTTTACATAGGCTGGGTTTGGTTTGGGATTACATGCCTGTAATCCCAGGCATGAGCCTCCTTGGGAGGCTGAGGCAGGTGGATCACAAGGTCAGGAGTTCGAGACCAGCCTGGCCAATATGGTGAAACTCTGCCTCTACTGAAAAAATACAAAAATTAGCCGGGTGTGGTGGTGCACACCTGTAATCCCAGCTACTGGGGAGGCTGAGGCAGGAGAATCACTGGAACCCAGGAGGTGGAGGTTGCAGTGAGCTGAGATCGCGCCACAGCACTCCAGCCTGGGTGACAGAGCAAGATTGCATCTTAAATAATTACAACTACACAAAACTGTAATTATAAATCTATGCTGATAGGCACAATGTATAAAGCTGAATATGTGACAATAACAATATGGGAGGGGAGATAAAGCTATAAACAGTAAGGTTTTTGTATACTATTGAAACTAAGTTGGTATTAATTCATCTAGATTGTTATAAATTAAGATGTTAATTTTACTTTCCAGGGCAATCATTAAGAAATTAACTTTACAAAAATGCCAATCAAAATGACAATCATTTGATTGTGGCTGAGCAAGGTGGCTCACACCTGCAATCCTAACACTTTGGGAGGACAAGGCAGGCCTAAGCAACACAGCAAAATCCCGTGACTACAAAAAATACAAAAAATTAGCTGGGTGTGGTGGCATGCATCTGTTAGTTCTAGCTATGTGGCAGGCTGAGGTAGGAGGATCACTTGAGCCCAGGAGGTCAAGGCTGCAGTGAGCCGTGATCGGGCCCCTGCACGCCAGCCTGAGTGACACAGTGAGACCCTGTCTCAAAAACAAAACAAAACAAAACAAAACAAAAAAAGATACTACTTCACACCTACTAGAATGGCTGTAATTAAAAAACAAAAGAGAAATTAACTGTTGGGGAGGATATGGAGAAATCTGAACCTTGCTGGTACAAACGTAAAATGTTGCAGCAGCTGGAGGGAACAGTTCAGTGATTCTTCAAAAAGTTAAAGACACTGAATTATATGACCCAGCAATTCTGTTAACAGCATAATCAATTCAATCTGGTTCAACCTTTGTGTAACAAAGTTCTGAGCGGTTTCTCAGTGGACCCCCAGGTTGCAAGTTATATAACATAAGCATGCCCAGATGAGCCAAATGTGCCCCATTGGACTTAGGAGCCAGGACGAATGAAAAAGTTCATCACGAGCAGAACCAAAGTGCTTGGATCAAGGAACGGGGACCAAATTCAGAAACAAGGAGTACCCTATTTTGTTGCAGTACAGACTTAAGAGCCAAGGACCCTCAGCATGACCCAATCAGATCATATCTCATTGCATTTTTCCTTTTTTTTTTTTTTTTTTGATGGAGTCTTACTTTGTCTCCCAGGCTGGAGGGCAGTGGCGTGATCTCAGCTCATTGCAACCTCCACCTCCCAAGTTCAAGTGATTCTCCTGCCTCAGCCTCCCAAGCAGCTGGGACTACAGGTGTGCTCCACTATGCCTGGCTAATTTTTTTATTTTTAGTAGAGATGAGGTTTCACCATGTTTGTTAGGTTGGTCTTGAACTCCTGACCTCAAGTGATCCACCCACCTGGGCCTCCCAAAGTGTTGAGATTATAGGTGTGAGCCACCACACCTGTCCTACCTCATTGCATTTTCCTATCTTCCTCATTGTAACTATCTGCCTATAAAACCTGTCCCCATTCTCCAGCTCAGGCAGACAGATTTGAGCATGGCAAGTCAACTTTGCAATAAAGGTTTCTATTTTCTCAAAAGCAAGTGCCATGGTATTGTTACTGGTGAAGGGTCTTGACTATGTTGTCCAGGTCTTGACGAGTTGTCCAGGTTCTTGGTGTGTTGAACAAAGAATCAAACGAAATGCACAAACAAAGCAACAAAAGAATGAAGCAATGAAGCAGTGATTTATTGAAGCGAAATTACACGCCACAGAGGGTAGCTGGCTTGAGCAAGCAGCTCAAGAGCTCTTGGCTGCAAAATCTTCTGGAGTTTAAGTACCCTTTAGAAGTTTCCTATTGGTTACACCCTATGTAGATGAAGACTTGGCCCCTGACCAATTGGAAGCTGAAGTAAGTTACACTCAATGCAAATTAAGACTTGGCCTGCGACTAATCAGAGGCTAAAGTGAAGGCTCCCTGTCTCCACACCCTATTCTCCTGCCTCAGTATTGGCTTCTATGCCTATCAGGCAGTAAGCCCTTGCTCCATAACAATTCCACTCCTGGGTGTACTTTATACCCCACAGAACTGAAACTTAAAGTGGAAATAACCCAAATGTCTACCAGGTGATGAACTGATAACTAAAATGGGATATATCTATACCACAGACTATTACTCAGCAATGAAAAGGAATGAAGTATTAATACATGCTATAACATGGAGAATCCTTGGAAACATTATGCTAAGTGAAAGAAATCAGACACAAAAGGTCACATATTGTATAATTCCATTTATATGAAATGTCAAAAATAGGCAAATCCATAGAAACAAAAAGTAGATTTGTGGTTTCCAGGGGCTGGGAAGAGGGGAAAATTGAAGTGATTGCTTAATAGTTACAGGGTTTCTTTCTGGGCTAATGAAAATGTTCTGGAACTATATAGTGGTAATGTCTGTATAACCCTGTAAACATATTAAAAGTCACTGAATTGTATACTTTAAAATGAATAAAATGGTGAATTTTATGCTATGTAAATACACCTCAATTAGAAAAAAATTTGCCCAGCATGGTAGCTCACACCTGTAATCCCAGCACTCTTGGAGGCTGAGGCAGAAGGATTGCTTGAGGCCAGGGTTTCTAAAACAGCCTGGGTAACACAGCAAGACCCAGTTTAAAAAAAAATAAGATAGCCAGCACAGTGAGACATGCCTGTAATCTTAACTACTCAGGAGGCTGAGGCAGGAGGATCACTTGAGTTCAGGAGGCTGAAGCTACAGTGAGCTATGGTCACCACTGCACTCCAGCCTGGGCCACAAGAGTGAGACTTTGGTTTTTTTTTTTTTTGAGGTGGAGTTTCACTCTTGTGGCCCAGGTTGGAGTGCAATGGTGCAATCTCAGCTCACCACAACCTCTGCCTCCCGGGTTCAAGTGATTCTCCTGCCTCAGCCTCCTGCGTAGCTGGGATTACAGGCATGCGCCACCACACCCAGCTAATTTTTGTATTTTTAGTAGAGATGGGTTTTCTCCATGTTGGTCAAGCTGGTCTCGAACTCCTGACCTCAGGTGATCTACCCGCCTAGGCCTCCCAAAGTGCTGGGATTACAGGCATGAGCCACCGCACCTGGCCTGAGACCATCTTTTTTTTTTTTTTTTTTTGAGACGGAGTCTCGCACCGCGCCCAGCCTGAGACCATCTTTTAAAATAAATAAATAAATGAATAAAATAACTGAGTTATACACTTAAAATGGATCCTTTTTATTATAGGTAAATTATACCTCAATAGTGGTTTTTAAAAAATGTTAATGATACCAGGTTCTTATTCAGGAATGTTTTGGCTCTTTTCTGTCATTTTCTCTTCTGCATCAATCTTAGACTCAACTTTCAAAATTCCTCCAAATACCTGTACTTGTTCAAATTAATGTTGGTTTTGAATGACAAAAAACCTGAAATAACGGTGGTTTAAACAACAAAGAAGCTTATTTTTCTCTGTTTCTGTTCCTAGAACAGGTCAACTTCTTTTCTGCTTAAAGTCTTGGCACACGTGATTCTCTCTCTACCTGAAACTCTTCCCACTCTCCTTGTACAACTGGCTCCTCCTATACTTAAAGTCCTTACTTGTCACGTTCTTAGAAAGACCTCCCTTGACCAGGGACTGAGGTGGTCTCCCTTTTTTATTTTCTTCTTTTTTTCCCATGTCAGACAGGTCACGTGCACGGAACAATGTTTGAGGGTAGCACATCTCAACCCTGTGCATGAACACGCATTCTTCACACTTAGGAACTACAAAAGGATTTCTTTGTTATTTTCTTCCCTTTTTTAGAGACAGTTTTGCTCTCATTGCTCAGGCTCAAGTGCAGTGGCACAATCTTGGCTCACTGCAATCTCCGCCTCCTGGGTTCAAGCAATTCTCCTGCCTCAAACTCCGGAGTAGCTGGGATTACAGGCATGCGCCAGCACCCCTGGCTAATATTGTATTTTCAGTAGAGACAGGGGTTTCTCCATGTTGGTCAGGCTGGTCTCAAACTCCCAATCTCAGGTGATTCGCCCGCCTCAGCCTCCCAAAGTGCTGGGATTACAGGCATGAGCCACCGCACCTGGCCTTGTTATTTTCTATCACAGTACTCTGATTATTTACTTCACAATTTTCATTCATTTACCTAACAATTATTTACTAAAAACGTTCTATATGAAAGTTTCAGGCCGGGAGCAATGACTCATGCCTGTAATCCCAGCAATTTGGGAGGTGGAGGTGGGTGGATCACCTATCTCTACTAAAAACACAAAAAAATTAGCCAGGCATGGTGGTGCATGCCTGTAATTCCAGCTACTTGGGAAGCTGAGGTAGGAGAATCGCTTGAATTGCTTGAAACCTGGGAGAATATTATTTTCATTCTATTCAAGATTAGGGACATAAATGAGGCAATCACCTCAAAGAATGATAAACCTGATTAGAAAACGGAATTGTTAGCCATTACCAAATAAAATAAATCAAATATATATTTTTAATCTCAAAAAACTCAAGGCCAGGCACAGTGGCCCACGCCTGTAATCCCAGCAGTTTGGGAGGCTGAAGCGGGTGGATCACTTGAGGTCAGGAGTTTGAGACCAGCCTGGCCAATGTGATGAAACTCCACCTCTACCAAAAAATATAAAAGTTAGCTGGGTGTGGTGGCACGCACCTGTAGTCCCAGCTACTCAGGAGGTTGGGGTGGAAGAATCACTTAAACCAGGGAAGCGGCCAGGCGCAGTGGCTCACGCCTGTAATCCCAGCACTTTGTGAGGCCAAGGAGGGTGGATCATGAGGTCAGGAGTTCAAGACCAGCCTGGCCAAGATGCTGAAACCCCCATCTCTACTAAAAATACAAAAAAATTAGCTGGGTGTGATGGTGGGCACCTGCAATCCCAGCTACTTTGGAGGCTGAAGCAGAGAATTGCTTGAATGTGGGAGGCGGAGGTTGCAGTGAGCTGAGATCGTCCCACTGTACTCCAGCCTGGGCGACAGAGCAAGACTATGTCTCAAAAAAAACAAAACAAAAACCAGGGAAGCAGAGGTTGCAGTGAGCTGAAATCATGCCACTGCACCCTAGCTTGGGCGACAGAGTGGGATGCTCTGTATTAGTCCATTTTCACACTGCTGATAAAGACACACCCGAGCCTGGGTAATTTATAAAGAAAAAGAGGCTTAATGGACTCATAGTTCCTCGTGGCTGGGGAGGCCTCACAATCATGGTGAAAGATTAAAGGCACGTCTTACATGGTGGCACACGAGACAGAATTAGAGCGAAGCGGGGCCAGGTGCGGTGGCTCAAGCCTGTAATCCCAGCACTTTGGGAGGCCGAGACGGGTGGACCACGAGGTCAGGAGATAGAGACCATCCTGGCAAACATGGTGAAACCCCGTCTCTACTAAAAAATACAAAAAACTAGCCGGGCGAGGTGGCGGGCGCTTGTAGTCCCAGCTACTTGGGAGGCTGAGGCAGGAGAATGGCATGAACCTGGGAGGCGGAGCTTGCAGTGAGCTGAGATCCGGCCACTGCACTCTAGCCTGGGTGACAGAGCGATACTCCATCTCAAAAAAAAAAAAAGAATTAGAGCTAAGCAAAAGGGGAAACACCTTATAAAACCATCAGATCTCATGAGACTTACTCACTACCATGAGAACGGTATGGGGGAAACCACCCCTATGATTCATTTACCTGCCACTGGGTCCTTCCCACAATTCATAAGAATTATGGAAGCTACAATTTAAGATGAGATTTGAGTGGTGACACAGCCAAACCATATAACCCTGTCTCAAAAAAGAAAAGAACAGAATAGAACAGAACTCAGTCTCCAGCTCCCAGCAAGCAGGCAGGCCTCATTTTTGCATCTTAGTAAGGATCCTCTGACATGCAAACTTCATACTTTTCTCCATGTTCCTACTACGCATAGAGTGGTCCTACATTGTCCAAACTGGAACCTTTTAGAGAGATAACAGGAAGACACTGAACACGTGAATGAAAAATGGTCAGACCATATGCAAAAATAGAACTCTGACTCACAATCTGCAGCAACCAGACCAGAAAACCAATCTATCATCTACAAGTCAGACATGTAGGAAGTTAGATCACTATCACTAGCAAACAATCCAGGAACCCAGCAACAACCCCTGTAACAAATGGCCCCAGATGTCAAGAACTTTATTAATAAATGATAGCTTTTTAAATTTTTGGACCTGCTGTCAACATAGGACCAAAAGAAAACCAACTGTGCATCCCAACCAAATACATAGGATGCTCTGCTAGTTCTAGTTACCCCACCTATAGCTTCCCTATGACAACAGTCTTCAGTTAGGGCACACCTGAAGCCTTCCCCTATTCCCTACTGTGAAGTTTTCCCACTCCTCTGTTTTTGAGGCTCTGACAAAACGCAAGTGATGGTGGTTGACTCCCTTGTTATAGCAAACTCTGAACAAATAGTCTTCACCTCTTCTCATGTAGTCTTCAAATAGTCTTCATGTATTTCCACAAAGGGGATACTAGTAATAATTTTGCTGAATCAACAGGCAAAAAATCAGGACTGTCCTGAGCAAATCTGGACATAAATCACCCTAGTTATGAAGCACAATTAGACCAGAAGCTGTTTGCTAGTGAAATACTGTATGAGGTTTAGGAGAATGAAAGTGTGAAAGACAAAAGATAAAATATGCCACCACCACTAGGTGGGGTTACACCACTAAAGAATGGAGGATGTTTCAATTAAAAAGGGAAGTGCTTGAAGTGTACATGCTCTTAGGTTACTGTTCAGTAATATTTTTGGTTTTGATGCATGATACTGTAAATCCAAACATTGGAATCAATGTAAAATGGTCTTCAGGGCAATAATTGATGAACTAATTCCAACGGGAAATGTTTGAGCATATTATCATCTAGTATTAATTCACTTTCAATTATTGCCTTCTGCACCTGAAGCAGTAATGAGATGAACAACACATTCCCTGCCTTTAAGAAGGTGGCTGGGTGCAGTGGCTCACACCTGTAATCCCAGCACTTTGAGAGGCCGAGGCAGGCGAATCACAAGGATAGGAGTTCGAGATCAGCCTGGCCAATATGGTGAAACCCCGTCTTTACTAAAAATACAAAAATTAGCTGGGCATGGTGGCGTGCACCTGGAGTCCCAGCTACTTGGGAGGCTGAGGCAGAAGAACCGCTTGAACCTGGGAGGCCGAGGTTACAGTGAGGCAAGATTATACCACTGCACTCTAGCCTGGCAACAGAGTGAGACTCCACCTCAGAAAAAAAAAAAAAAGGAATAAAAAGGCAGCATTCTAGAGTACTTCAAGTTTACATATGAAGGGCTGGTTACATAAGTTGTAAGACCCAGTGCAAAATGAAAATAAGGGACAGCTTATTCAGAAAGTATTTCAAGACGGCAACAGTAGAGCATTAAACCACCTGTGGGGCCCTTCTGAGGACAGGGCCCTGTGTGACTGCACAGGTCACACACCCATGAAGTCAACTCTAAGTGTAGGATAGTATTCTATGACAAATTATAGACTAATAAACTATGTTGCCTAGTACACGTTGTGATGCTACTAGGCCTTTCAATGTGGTTATTTGTTTATTTGAGATGGAGTTTTGCTCTTGTTGCCCAGGCTGGAGTGCAATGGCATGATCTCAGCTCACTGCAACCTCTGCCTCCCAGGTTCAAGTGATTCTCCTGCCTCAGCCTCACAAGTAGCTAGAATTACAGGCATGCGCCACCATGCCCAGATAATATTGTATTTTTAAGTAGAGACAGGGGTTCACCACATTGGTCAGGCTGGTCTTGAACTCCTGACCTCAGGTGATCCACCTGCCTCTGCCTCCCAAAGTGCTGGGATTATAGGCATAAGCCACCATGCCCGGCCTCAGTGTGTTTTCGTTCTATGTTGGACATTTGGCATGCAAAGAATTACATTTCATTTTAAAAATTACTAAGCATTGACTACATTTGTACTATATGCTGTAGAGAATCTTTCCTACCATTTAATCAAGCATATAAATAATCTAATTTTTAAAATGTTATAAAAAGTTAGTTATAATTCTTCCACTTTTCCCCATAAGCCTAAAGCACAGAGCAGAGACTGAAACTGGTAGGCACTCAATAAACACTTGTCAAATGAATGCAAGGAGGCTGGAAAGTCCCATATCAAGAAGTTGTTATTTGGTGAGAGCCTTCTTGCTGTGTCATCCCATAGCAAGAGGCAGAATGGCAAAAGAGTCAAATTTTACTCGCCTTAAAAGTGAAGGAAAGGCCAGGTGCAGTGGCTCATACCTGTAATTCCAGCACTTTAGGAGGCCAAGGCAGGTGGATCACCTGAAGTCAGGAGTTCGAGATCAGTCTGGCCAACATGGCAACATGCCATTTCTACTAAAAATACAAAAAATTAGCCAGGCATGGTGGCACACACCTGTAGTCCCAACTACTCAGGAGGCTGAGGTGTTAGGATCTCTTGAATCCAGGAGGCGAAGGTTGCAGTGAGCCGAGATTGTGCCACTGCACTCCAGCCTGGGCAACAGAGCAAGACTCCCTCTAAAAAAAAAGAAGAAAAGAAGGAAATTCTAACACATGCTATATGAGGGCATTAAGCTAAGAAACAAGCCACTCACAAAAGTCAAATATGGGAAGATTCCACATATACGAGGAAGCTAGTGTAGTCAAAATCATGAAGACAGTAACTAGAATGGCAGTTGCCAGGGGCTGGGGGGAGGGAGGAATGGGGAGTTATTTTTTAATTAGTATAGAGTTTCGGTTTTACAAGATGAAAAGAGTTCTGGAGCTACATGGCAGTGATGCTTGCATATTATGAATGTTTTAATATCACTAAACTGCACACTTTAAAATGTTTGATTGTAAATGTTCTTATATTTTACCACAACTAAAAAAAATAAAAATAAAACAGTACATATAGTGAAGAAGTAAGAAATGAAGTTGCAACCAAAGGGACCAATATTTTGGGTGAGAAATCTAATACTTAATTCAGTGCTAATTTTTATATTTTTAGTAGAGACAAGGTTTCACCATGTTGGCCAGGCTGGTCGTGAACTCCTGACCTCAAGTGATCTGCCCGCCTTGGCCTCCCAAAGTGCTGTGATCACAGGTGAGAGCCACCTCGTCCGGCCTCACACCCTTGTGTGTGATTCTCTTAATTCCATTTTCTCTCCTCCCCTCTGCCCCTTAATATACTGCACTTCACCTTGTCATCAGCCAAGTAGGACCTGAAATAAGAATACTCAAAACACGGTAGAAATAAACAAGAAGACAGAAACTAAAGCCTGTATCTTTTTTTTTTTTTTTTTTTTTTTTTTTTTAGTGCTTGGTAACTGTCCCTTTGTGTCTCCCTAAGTGCAGGATAAACTTCTTGAGGCAAATACAAATGTTCGATAAAATTCTGGGCCAAGGAGTCTTGCACTGGATATATTCAACAAATTACCTGCCGATGATAACAGCGTAAGTAAAACGAGTTCTAAAAGTAACAAATGACTTAGTTATCCTCAGTTATAAGGATAAATCCGTCCTTCCTTTTCTTTTTCACCTAGCCCTTTTGTTGGGCCTCTAAAATGTAAGGTAACTACGTGGGAAAGCAAGCAACAGCTGGTGGTGTGTTTTTACCCTGATTTTATCACTCCAATTATCTACCGTCGCTGGCTTTGCGAAGACTAGCTTTGTACCAGAACGAGGTGTGGCTGGAACGCCTGAGGAAAGCAAACCAACTTTCCCAGCCGACACCGTTGACAGCGTGTCCGCACGCTGCACGCGGGTAGGAACTTCCTTCCTCCAGCCTGGTTCGCCCGGCGGGGAACCAATAAAGTTGAGCGCGTTCAAAGGGGTCCTAATCTTCCAGGGCCCACTGGGCAGGCCTGCAAAATAAGGGCCCTAGAAACTCCCTGAGGTTTGCAAGTCTTCTCCCGCTCCTCGGAATTTTTTCCCCCTCATTCGCATTACTTTTATTCTGACGGAAACGGCGCGGGCTAGGCCCCAGGAGGGGGGCTTTTCAGGTGCAACTGGCCCGGCGATCGCGGTGGGCAACCCCTACGAGGCCCCCGGTTGACTGGGAGCTGGCGGTCCGAGCTGTGGCTTGGAAGACCCACACGATGAAGCCTAGACCCGCCCGGTTCGTGGATAATAAACTGAAGCAACGAGTCATCCAGGTGTGTATTCTGCACCGCTCGGTCTCGCCCAGGGCCCCGATCACTGCCCCAGGGTGCCACTCCCCTTTTTTTCGGGTGGCGTCCACGTGGAACTCAACTAGTCTTCTTTCCCCAGTCTGGGTCTGGGCGTGCGTCTGTTCCTCCTTCGTTGGTGGTGCCGGGGCCTTCCCTACCCACGTTGGTGCGGAGTCTCAGGAGAAACCGGGGACGGTGGGAGGGTGCAGCTTGGTGGGGCTGCCGAGGATGTCTGGTCGTCTTCAGCGCAGATCATTCAGTAGAGTGGAATTAACCTTTGAATTTTAACCTCTTTGACTTGTGAATTTAGTACAGGAATGGTCTTCAAACGCTCGCATTGTAAGAGGTCCTTGAGAAGGGGTGGCATAAATAATACGTTAATTTCCGCTCTCAAGGAACTTACACACTAAAACGAGGTAACATGGGTCTGGCAACAGTAACAGGCACTTTGCCTACGGTTTTCTCATTTTCATGACCATCAGTAAAAAGCAGTGTGGGCAAATACCTTAGAATGTAAACAAGCAGTCTGAGTTAAAAGGCGGGAGAGAATTTTCTTCACTTAGGACTTGGTGAGCTACACATTCTCCTTGTTTTTCTTTCACTTCACCAGCCCCTAAACAATCTCCTTTTCGGACCCATCTTTTCCTACCAACTTGTAAATGTTGGAAGTGCTCTGAGCCCTGTTCTCTTACCTCCCCTTCCTCCTCTTTCCTCATACACCTTTCTTATCTATCCATACTTCCTATGTGATCTCATTTAGTCTAATAACCTTTGAATAGTGTCTACATATTCTATTATCTATATATTTATTTCATTTTATTTTTATTTTTCTGAGACACAGTCTCGCTCTGTTGCCCAGGCTAGAGTTCAGTGGCTGTTCATGGGCACAATCATAGCTCACTGCACCCCCGGCCTCCCTGGCTCAAGCAATCCTCCCTCCTCAGCCTCCCCAGTAGCTGGGACTACAGGTGTGCACCACCACATCTGGCCAATTTATTATTATTATTGTTATTATCATTTGTAGAGACAGGGTTCCACTATGTTACTCTGTCTGGTCTTTAACTCCTAGGCTCAAACGATCGGGCCTCAGCCTCCCAAAGTGCTGGGATTACTGGTGCAAGCTGCTGTCCTGTCCTCTATATATTTATGACTGCTAAATTTGTATCTGCCGTCCAGATTTTATCTTGAAGTACAGATTGATATATCCAGCTGCCTAGTCAGCGTATCTCCAAATTAAAATGGCCAAGTGGAACTTGTAATTTTTTCTTCCTTCAAACCTGCCCTTTCTTAGTGTTCTGTATCTCGGTAAATGATACCACCGTTTGTCCAGTTGTTAAGACCAAAAGCCTTAAGGATCATTCTGAGTCTCATTTCCTGTATACCATCCATCAACAGCCTGGTTTGCTTTACTTTCAAAATATATTCCAAGTACTTCTTACTGTCTTTCCGTATAACCATCTTAGTCCAAACCATCATCTCTACCTTATACTATTGCAATAGCCTCCTAACTGGTCTTTCTGATTCTGCTTTTACCTAAAGCCTATTCCCCACAGAGCAGCCAGAGACATCTAATTTTTTTTTTTTTTCGCTCACTGCGACCTCTGTCTCCTGGGTTCAAGCGATTCTTCTGCCTCAGCCTCCCAAGTAGGTGGGATTACAAGTGCATGCCATCACGCCTGGCTAATTTTTCTATTTTTAGTAGAGACGAGGTTTCACCATGTTGGCCAGGCTGGTCTTGAATTCCTGACCTCAGTTGATCTGCCCGCCTCAGCCTTCCAAAGTGCTGGGATTACAGGCGTGGCCAAGACATCGTTTTAAAAGGAAAAATTAGGCTAGGGGAGGGATAGCATTAGGAGAAATACCTAATGTAAATGACAGGTTGATGGGTCTAGGAAACCACCATGGCCCTTGTATACCTGTGTAACAAACCTGCATGTTCTGTACATGAATCCCAGAACTTAAAGTATAATTTAAAAAAAAAAAGGAAAAATCAGAGCTTGCCATAGCCCAGCTCAAATCCTTTCAGTGGAGTCACAGATATCTTGAGTAAAACCCAGTCAAAAAAGCCCTGCATATTCTGGCCTCTGTTGTCCTAGTTTGCTTTTCGTCTCCTGTCCCAACCACACAGACCTTCTCAAACATGCCAAGCACAGGACCTTTGTTCTCGTTGTTCGCTCACTCTGAATTACTCTTCTTCTGGATGTTCCCGCATCCCACAACTTGCTCCTTCACTTTATTCAAGTTTCTGAGCAGTGACTCCTAATTACTGGATCTAGTGGCCTCTTCTCTGTCCTCACACTTGACTGCTTTTCAGCGTTTGACATTATCAGTTTTCCTCTATAGCTTTCACTTCGGTTCATTATAAAAGTACAAATTGAATATCCCTTATTCTAAATGCTTAAGACCAAAAAATGTTTCAGATTGATTTTTTTCAGGGTTTGGAATGTTTGCGTATACATAATGAGATATTTGGGGATGGGACCCAAGTTAAACATGAAGTTTACTTATGTTTCATATACGCCTTATGCACACGGCCTGAAGATAGTCTTACACAAGATTTTAAATAAATTTTCACTTAGCTATATATTTAATTTAATTTAATTTTAATTTTTTATTTTTGAGACTGGGTCTCACTCTGTCACCCAGGCTGGAGTGCAGTGGTGTGAACACTGCTCACTACCACCTCAAACTCGTGGGGTCAAGTGATTCTCCCACCTCAGCATCCCATGTAGCTGGGACCGCAGGTATGCACCATCATGTCTGGCTAATTTTATTTTTCGTAGAGATGAGATCTTACCATCTTGGCCAGGCTGGTCTGGAACACCTGGACTCAAGCAATCCTCCTGCTTTGGCCTCTCACAGTGCTGGGATTACAGGTGCGAGCCACCACGCTCAGGCTATTTTATTTATTTATTTATTTTTGAGACAAGGTCTCGTTCTGTTATCCAGGCTGGAGTGCAGCGGCTCAATCATAGCTCACTGCAGTCTCTAAGTCTGGGCTTAAGCGATCTCCCACCTTGGCCTCCCAAAATGCTGGGAGTATAAGCACAAGCCACCACACCCAACCAATTTTTAAATTTTTTTGTAGAGATGAGGTCAAACTTTGTTGCCCAGGGTGGTCTTGAACTCCTGAGCTCCCAAAGTGTTGGGATTACAGGTATGAGCCACCATGCCCAGCCAAAAGGTGATTTAATATTGAAACTAAATTGCCTCAAGCTAGTAGTTCTGCAGTATCTGACAGATGTCAAATATCACTGTGTTCCTTGAAGTTTAAAATCTCCCCTGCTGCCCTTATGAGTTTATTGCAGTGTTCTAGGGTGTTTGGAAACCTAGGATATTAGTAAGTAAGTCATCACTTACTGCCTTGTAACTATGCTAGTAATAATATTGTGTTATAGTGATTAATAATGTTAATTAAATTTTCTGATTTCAGACTTGACAATTATTGGTTACTTTTATTTACGTTTCTGGTATGCTTTATTAATGAAAAGTTTATCTTAAAGTATAATGTGTTCAGATAGCTCAATCTGTTGATTAAAATCACTGAGTTTGAAATATTGAGTGTTTTATATTTGTTATATTTTCTGTTTTAGTACCTTACCGGTAACAAATGTGGCAAATATGTGGACATTGGAGTCTTAGCATCTGATTTACAAAGAATGTACAGGTAAATAAATAGTTTCCAGATCCTTGAATTTTTATTTCCCCTTTACCATTTTAAAAGTTTATATCCTGCTTAAATTTCCAGTTGATATCAATAACTGCTGGCATTAGTTCACCAATCCATAATCTTGGAACTCAATTCGGTTATGCATACATTTATCAAATACCTATTATGTGCAGTAAGATGTCTTTTGTACTGTGGGAAATGGTCGCTGCTTATCTTTTAGTACCTCACAGTCTGGTCAAGAGATAGAGATGTTATTATATCACTTCCTTTCCTGCTTCATTAGAAAATTAAAACCAGGCCAGGCATAATGGCTCATGCCTATAATCTCAGCACTTTTGGAGGCTGAGGTGGGAGAATGGCTTAAGCCCAGGAGTTTGAGACCACCCTGGGCAACATGGTGAAACTCCATCTGTACAAAAAATATACAAAAATTTGCCAGGCTTGGTGGCATGCACCTGTGGTCCCACCTACTTGGGAAACTGAGGTGGGAGGATCACTTGAGCCCAGGAGGTCAAGGCTATAGTGAGTTGTGGTCACGCCACTGCACTCTAACCTCAGTGACAGAATGATATCCTTTCCCAAAAAAGAAAGGAAGAAAATTAAAACCATTACCAGCAGGTATGATCTCCCTGAGTTTTCTGACTCCTTTTTTTTTTTTGAGACGGATTTTCGCTCTGTTGCCCAGGCTGGAGTGCAATGGTGCAACCTCAGCTAACCACAACCTCTGCTTCCCAGGTTCAAGCAATCCTCCTGCCTTAGCCTCCCAAGTAGCTGGGATTACAGGCATGTGCCATCACACCTGGGTAATTTTGTATTTTTAGTAGAGACAGGGTTTCACCATGTTGGCCAGGCTGGTCTCAAACTCCTGACCTCGGGTGACCTGCCCGCCTCGGCCTACCAAGGTGCTGGGATTACAGGCTTGAGCCATGGCACCTGGCCTCTTTTTTTTTAAACACAATTTTTAGTTTTATTTTTTGTGGAGACAGGACCTTCTGTATTTGCCCAGGTTGGTCTTGAACACCTGACCTCAAGTGATCCTTCCACGTTGGCCTCTCTAAGTGCTAGGATGATAGGCATGAGCCAGCATGCCCAGCCAGCTTCCTGAATTTGTTTTTTTTTTTTTTTTTCCAAGACGGAGTCTTGGTCTGTTGTCCGGGCTGGAGTGCAGCGGATCTCGGCTCACTGCAAGCTCCGCCTCCTGGGTTCAAGTGATTCTCCTGCCTCAGCCTCCTGAATAGCTGGGATTACAGGCATGTGCTAACCACCTACCTAATTTTTGTATTTTTAATAGAGATGGGGTTTCACCATGTTGGCCAGGCTGGTCTTGAACTCCTGACCTTAGGTGATCCTCCTGCCTCGTCCTCCCAAAGTGCTAGAGTTATAGGTGTGAGCCACCCCACCTGGCCAAGAATACCTTAATTATTTCTAAAGGCCCTATCCCCAAATATAGTCACATTCTGAGGTACTAGGGGTTAGGACATCAACGTAAGAATTTAAGGGAAACACAATTCAGCTTATTGGACTCTGTGCTGTGGCTCCCAAAATTCATGTCCTCGTATGCAGATACATTCATTCCATTCCACAAGCCCCAAAAGTCTTAACTCATTTTAGCATCGACTCTTAAGTCCAAACTCTTATCTAAGTATCATCTAAATCAGGCCAGATGGAAGGACTCACACCAATAATCCCAGCATTTTGAGAGGCTTAAGGCCATAGAGTTCAAGACCAGCCTGGGGAACACAGTGAGACCCCCGTCTCTACAAAATAAAAATAGAAATAAATAGCTGGGCATGGTGGCATGAACCTGTATTCCTTGCTGTTCCAGAGGCTGAGATGAGAGGATCACTTGAGCCCAGGAGTTCAAGGTTGCAATGAGCTGTGATTGCACCAGTACACTCCAGCTGGGTAACAGAGCAAGACCCTATCTCTAAATATGAAACAAATAAATAAAAATAATGTTATATAAATTAATTGGTAATGGCTGAGATTCAAAGTATGATTTATCCTGGGGCAAAATTCCTCTATTAACCTGTGAAACCAGACAAGTTATCTGCTTCCAAAATACAGGCATGTCCTGTATAACAATGTTTTAATCAATGATGGACCTCATGTATGATGGTGATCCCGTAAGATTGTTACATCATATTTGTACTGTACCTTTTCTGTGTTTAGATGTGTTTAAATACACAATACCATTGTTTTACAGTTGCCTATAGTATTTAGTGCAATAATACGCTGTATAGGTTTGTAGGCAGAGTAGGCTATACCATGTAGTCTAGGTGTGTAATAGGCTAGCCCATCTAGGTTTGTGTAAGTACACTCTTACTTATTTTTGTTTTCATACAATGAGAATGCCTAATGATACACTTCTCAGAATGTGTCTCCATTGTTTAGTGATGCACGATTGTACAATGGCAGGACAGGCATAGGTGTAGGTTAGACATTCCTATTCTAAAAGAGAGCGATTGGAAAAAAGAAAGGGTCATGGGTCCCAAGCAAGTCCAAAACCAAGCAGGGCAAATGTCATTAGATTTTAAGGCTTTAGAGTAATCCTCCTTGGCTTGATGCCCTGCCCTGTGGGCTCAGTAGGGTGGTGATCCTGCCCTGTTACCTAGGAGGAGACAGCCCCACCTGCCACACCTGTGCCCTCTGGGCCTGTGTTAGCAGTGGCAGCCCTGCCTTCTTTTGAGCCTCCTTAAGGGTCATTCTTTCCTTTTCTTAAAGGATAACTTGTGTTCACAGCTGGATAGTTTTATTAGCCCTGTCCTATAGATTCCTGAATGTCCAACAGCCTTCCTTAATTTTGTCCCCATCTCTGTCCCTAGTCCAAGCTGGCAGTGTTTCTGTTGCTTTAACCCCGTCTCTATTCCTGGCTTCTGCTGAGATGGCTGACTGAATCCATAAGTCATATGCTGGTAATCGCTTTGGCAAATTGTTGTCCCCCCACACTCTTGATGTCCTTTTTAGATTATGCTTTTTCATTTTTTACAATGTGGATAAACTGAGAATTTTCTAATCTTCAGGTTCTGGTTTCCTTTTTGTTGAACAATTCCTTCTTTATCTCTCTTTATACTGTAAAATTTCACTATAAGCAGCAAGGAGAAATCAGGCCACACTTCAGCACTTTGCTTGGAAATCTGAGTGAAATATCCAGATTCATCACTTACAAGTTCTACTTTTAAAATAATAAAACACAAGTCCTCTGCCACTTCATAACATGAACTGCCTTTCTTCCAATTTCCAATAACATGCTTCTCATTTCTGTCTGAGACCTCACCAGAAGCATCCTTAACATTCAAATTTCTACTAGCATTCTCTCTATATATATGTAACTATAGAACCTTCCTATACAACTCTTCTCTTGTTTTTCTGAGCTCTTACCAGAATTGCCTTCAGTGTCCGTTTTTTGTTTTTTGTTTTTGTTTTTTTTTTTTTTTGTGAGATGGAGTCTCACTCTGTCACCCAGGCCGGAGTGCGGTGGTGCAATCTCAGCTCACTGCAACCTCTGCCTCCCAGGTTCAAGCAATTCTCCTGCCTCAGCCTCCCAAGTAGCTGGGACTATGGGTGCACACCGCCATGCCTGGCTAATTTTTTGTATTTTAGTAGAGACAGGGTTGTTTAGTAGAGACACCGTGTTGCCAAGGCTGGTCTTAAACTCCTGAGCTCAGGCAATTTGCCCACCTCAGCCTCCTGACATACTAGGATTACAGGCGTGAGCCATCACGCCCTGCAGTGTTCATATTTCTAACAGCAGTCACTTCAGAGCCATCTAGGTTTCTTCTAACATGCACCTCAAAGCTCTCTGGCCTCTATTACCTAGTTCCAAAACCATTTCTACATTTTAAGGTGTTTGTCACAGTAGCACTATACTAACCAGTACCAAACTGTATTAGGAAGGAAGAAAAGAAGAGAAACTAAGACAGAAGGCTTTTTAAAACAATAGTGTACCTCACTTTGGCTACCACCCAGTAGTATTTTTCCTTCTCTTTATCAGAATTTATTTAACGAGTGGTCTAAGGCCAAGGCACAGTGGCTCACACCTGTAATTTCAGCACTTAGAGAGGCTGACACAGGAGGATCGCTTGAGGCCAGGAGTTTGAGACCAGCCTGGGCAACATAGCAAGAATCTGTCTCTACAAAAAAAATTAAAAATTAGCGTGGCATGCAGCTGTAGTCGGTCCTAGCTACTTGGAAAGTTGAGGCAGGAGGATCCCTTGAGGCCAGGAATTCAAGGCTGCAGTGAGCTACGATCGCACCACTGCACTGAAGCGTGGGTGACAGAGCAAGACCCTGTCTTTTAAAAAATAAAAATAAAGACTCAGCTAAGATTGTTTCTATCCCCACCACTCACTCCATTGAAATCTATGAACTGTGTTTTGTTGGTAACCTTTTTTCTTAGTTGATGGTATGACTGTTACTCAGCCAGTCACCCAGGTTAATCTATCTGTTGTCTACTTCCTTCTACCTAGCCTTGAATCCCCCTGCCATGTCTATAATAAGTCACCAAGAAGCCTTGCTGTTGTCTCTTAAATAGTTCATGAGGCCTGTTCTCTCCTTTCCTTACCATTACTAGCCTAATCCAGAGCCTCATTATTTCTTGTCTGGACTACTGTTTCAGGTTTTTTTTTTTTTTTTTTTTTTTGAGATAGACTCTCACTCTGTTGCCCAGGCTGGACTGCAGCGGCACAATCTCGGCTCACTGCAGCCTCCACCTCCTGGGTTCAAGTGACTCTCCTGCCTCAGCCTCCCGAGTAGCCAGGACTACAGGTCCATGCCACCATACCCAGCTAATTTTTGTATTTTTAGTAGAGATAGGGTTTCGCCATGCTGGCCAGGCTGGTCTTGAATTCCTGACCTCAAGTGATCCTCCCGCCTTGACCTCCCAGTGTGTTGGGATTATAGGCATGAGCCACTGCGCCTGGCCTGTTTCAGCTTTTAAACATTCTTCCTACATCTATCTGCCATCTTCTCTTATCCAGGTGTTGGCAAACTATGGCCCTCAAACCGGTTCCTGCCTGTCACCTTGTTTTGTATGGCCCACGAGCTAAGAATCATTTTTACATCTTTCTTTCTCCCTTTATTTTAATTTTTAATTAATTATTATTATTATTATTATTTTTGGAGACACAGTCTTGCCCTGTCACCCAGGTTGGAGTGCAGTGGCGCAATCTCGGCTCACTGCAGCTTCAGCCCCCTGGGCTCAAGTGATCCTCCCGCCTCAGCCCCCAGGTAGCTGGCACTAAGCACATGCCACCATGCCCCGCTAATTTTTTGTATTTTTTGTAGAGACAGGGTTTTGCCATGCTGCCCAGGCTGGCCTTGAACTCTTGAGCTCAAGTGATCCTCCCGCCTCAGCCTCCCAAAGTGCTAGGATTCCAGGCATGAGCCACCGTGCCAGGCCCCAAGTTGCCTTTTTAAATGGTCATGATTTAGTACAATATTTGCCTCATCTAAAACTTTGTGTTTTGATGTAATTTCACATTTAAGAAAAGCTGACCCAGACCAGCTTAGACAACATAGTGAGACCCCATCTCTACAAAATAATCGAAAATTAACTAGGTGTGCTGGCACGTATCTGTCATCGTACCTACTCGGGAGGCCGGGGTGGGAGGATTGCTTGACACCAGGAGGTCGAGGTTGTGGCACACTCTGATTGCACAACTACACTCTAGCCTGACTGAGAGAATGAGACCCTGTCTCAAAAACATAACGAATTTTTTTTTTTTTTTTTTGAGATGGAGTCTCACTCTGTCACCCAGGCTGGAGTGCGGTGGTGTGATCTCGGCTCACTGCAACCTTCACCTCCTGGGCTCAAGCGATACTCCTGCCTCAGCCTCCCAAGTAGCTGGGATTACAGGCACCCACCACCATGCCTGGCTAGTTTTTGTATTTTTAGTAGACATTGGGGTTTTACCATGTTGGCCAGACTGGTTTTGAACTCCTGATCACAAATGATCCGCTCACCTTGGCCTCCCAAAGTACTGGGATTACAGGTGTGAGCCACTGCGCCGGCAAGAATTTTTATAAAGAGGAAAATGGAAAGAATAGAACAAAGAACACCCATATACTCTACCTAGAATGTCCCTTTATCCGTGCATACTATCTATTCCCTAAGGACAAAGGCTTTTATTATATAACCACAGTTTATTTATTAAAACCAGAAAATGTAATCTTGATTCAATAATGTTATCGAATCCACCATTCGTATTCAGAGTTTGCCTGTCTCAATAATGTTCTTTGTAGTTGTTATTTTATGGGAATTTTTTTTCCAGAACTGAAATCCAACCCCTAAATTATGCTTGTTTTGCTTTTTAGTTTCCTTTAATCTGCAACAGTTCCTCAACCTTTTTTTGTTTTTCATGATCTTCACATTTTGAAGATTACTGGTAGTTATTATATTAGAATATCCCTCAATTTGGATTTTTCTGCTGTTTCCACATGGTTGGAATCAGGTTATATGTTTTTGGAAGGAAAACCAAAGAAGCAATTTGACTTCAAAAGGCACAGAATATCTGTGTAGGGTGTTATTCGGTAATGTTAGTTTTGATCCAGCCCGGGTGACAGAGCGAGACTCCACCTCAAAAAAAAAAAAAAAAAAAAAAAAAAAAATTAATAAATAATTTATAAGAAGATACTTTCAGATTATATTAATATCCTGTACTCATCATACTTTCACCCATATTTTTAGCAGATGGTCTTGCTAAAAATATTTAACTTGAATTTAATAATGAGGAGACATAAATTCAGATTGTGGGACATTTTATAAATTAGCTGGCCTGGATCCTTCAAAAATGTCGGTATTACATGCACAAAGGTTGCAAGTTAAAAGAGTTCAAAGAGAAACAACAACCAAGTAAATGCATGAACCTTGACTAGACACTGGGTCAAAGAAAAACAACTATAAAGACCATTTTTTGGAAATAATTTGAGAAATTTTAATGTGGACTATGTATTAGATAATTTACCAATATTAAATTTCTTATTTGTGCTAATTGTATTGTGGCTGTGCAGATATTTTTTTTTTTTTTTTTTTTTTTTTTTGAGATGGAGTCTCGCTCTGTTGCCCAGACTGGAGTACAGTGGTGCAATCTCGGCTCACTACAACCTCTGCCTCCCGGGTTCACAGGATTCTCCTGCCTCAGTCTCCTGAGTAGCTGGGACCACAGGTGTGCGCCACCACACCCAGCTGA
>NW_016804690.1:331031-345513 GCF_001698545.2 Rhinopithecus bieti
TTTTTTTTTTGAGATGGAGTCTCGCTCTGTTGCCCAGACTGGAGTACAGTGGTGCAATCTCGGCTCACTACAACCTCTGCCTCCCGGGTTCACAGGATTCTCCTGCCTCAGTCTCCTGAGTAGCTGGGACCACAGGTGTGCGCCACCACACCCAGCTGATTTTTTTTTTTTTTTTTTTTGAGACAGAGTCTTACTCTGTCACCCAGACTGGTTGCAGTGGCGTGATCTCGGCTCACTGCAAGCTCTGCCTCCCAGGTTCACGCATTCTCTTGCTTCAGGCTCCCGAGTAGCTGGGACTACAGGCGCCTGCCACCACACCTGGCTAATTATTTTTTTATTTTTTTATTTTTAGAAGAGACGGGGTTTCACCGTGTTAGCCAGGATGGTCTCGATCTCCTGACCTTGTGATCTGCCCACCTCGGCCTCCTGAAGTTTTGGAATTACAGGTGTGAACCACGGTGCCTGGCTGCAGATATTCTTTTTTATAGAGATACATGCTGAGAATTTTTGAGATGAAGGGTCTGTAACTTAGTTTCTTCTTACTAGTTTTTTAATTTATTATTTTTTTTGAGATGAGATCTTGCTCTGTTGGCCAAGCCAAGTGCATTGGTGCAATCACGGCTCACAGCAGCCTTCACCTCCCAGACTCAAGCTGTCCTCCCACCTCAGCCTCCCGAGTAGCTGGGACTACAGCCATGTATTACCATGCCTGGCTAATTTTTTTATATTTTGTAGGGATAGGGTTTCCCTATGTTGGCAGGGATGGTCTCAAACTCCTGGGCTCAAGTGATTCTCCCACCTTGGCCTCCCAAAGTGCTGGGATTACAGGCATGAGCCACTGTGCCTGGCCTAGAACTTATTTTCAAATGGTTCTGCCCTATCCCTCCAAAAGAAATCTCTGTATACGGACAGAAGTAAAGTAAATGTGGCAGCCTGAGAATACTACAGGTAAAGAATATATGAGTGTTGATTAGATTATTTCTTTAATATTTTTAGTAAGTTTGAAATTTTAAAAATATTTGAAGCAAAGAAGGTTAGTTAAAAAAAGGGAAAAAATAGGCCAGGCGCGGTGGCTCAAGCCTGTAATCCCAGCACTTTGGGAGGCCGAGACGGGCGGATCACAAGGTCAGGAGATCGAGACCATCCTGGTGAACACGGTGAAACCCCCGTCTCTACTAAAAAAATACAAAAAACTACGTCTCTACTAAAAAAATACAAAAAACTAGCCAGGCGAGGTGGCGGGCGCCTGTAGTCCCAGCTGAGGCAGAAGAATGGCATAAACCTGGGAGGCGGAGCTTGCAGTCAGCCGAGATCGCGCCATTGCACTCCAGCCTAGGCGACAGAGCGAGACTCTGTCTCAAAAAAAAAAAGGAAAAAATGGAAAAGGGTCGCAATAGTAAATATATAAACTTAGAAGTTTGAAAATAGGTTTATGGCAAGCATCTATACTGTAACATAATGAAATATTCATGCAAATTTATTTGATCCATGTAGATTGAACTTAATGGAAAAATATTGGTGGAAACTACTATGCTAAACTTCATGTTTTCTTTTTTCAGTATAGACTATGGTCGAAGAAAAAGAAATGCTTTTAGGATTCAGGTAGAAAAGGTGAGTCTTTTATTGTTAGAGCTAAATTATCAATAAAGTTATATAAACAATTGTTTTAGCTCATAGCATTTTCTTTTGTTTCAGTATTTAGCATAATTAGTAGTGAGAAGGAATTTAAGAATTTAACAGAATTAGAAGATAAACATTTAGCAAAAAGAGCAAGACAAGATGAAGAGGACAATGAGTAAGTATACAAAATGCAGCGTTTTTTTAAACCATGAACCTTGTCACGTTACATTCCTGCTTGTAAAACTTTCAATGGCTCTTCCTTGCCAACAAAGCCCTGCATAGTATTTACCTAACCTCTTCAGCCATATTGAATGTTCTTTATTCCCCAAAGAGATCAAATTCTCTGTGGCTGTGGTTTTGTTGAGTTAGAGTATCATTTCCCTTTCACAAACTCCCACTCAGCCCTCAAGAATCAGTTGAAATGTTACTGCCTTTATTAGGCCTAAGACCCCTTTTTAAATGTTTCCTTAGCTTCTAGTTACAGATATTTGTTATAATCCTTATGATATCATATGGCATTGAAATTATTTGCTTACTTGTTTGCATTACCAACAGTACTGTCTCATTACCTTCTTCTGCCCAAGCACAATGTCAGATATATAAAAAGGTGCCAATTAATTTTGTTTAAGAAATAGTATTGAGAGTTTTAAAAATATCTTTATTGAGATATAATTGACATCAGTAAGCTCTACTTTTTTTTTTTTTTTTTTTGAGATCAAGTCTCACTCCGTCACCTAGGCTGGAGTGCAGTGGCACGATCTTGGCTCACTGCAACCTCTGCCTCCTGGATTCAAGTGATTCTCCTGCCTTAACCTCCCAAGTAGCTGGGGTTACAGTCATGTGCCACCACACCTGGCTACTTTTTTATATTTTTGGTAGAAACAGGGTTTCACCATGTTGGACAGGCTGGTCTCAAACTCCTGACATCTAGTGATCCACCCACCTCGGCCTCCCAAAGTGCTGGGATTACAGGCGTGAGCCATTGCGCCCACCCAGCCAAGCTCTATGTTTTTAAAGTGTACAGTTTATTAAGTTTTGACGTAGGTATATACTCATTGAACTATCACCATAAGCAAGATACCGAACCTTTCCATAAATATCAAAAGTCTTCTTGTTCCCCTTTGCAATTCATTTCTCCCTCCACCCCTGTTTCTAGGCAAACTTTTTTCTTTTTTTTTTTTTTTTTTTTTTGAGATAGTGTTTTACTCTGTCACCCAGGCTGGAGTTTGATCACAGCTCATTGCAGCCTTGACTTCCCAGGTTACTTGATTCTTCTACTTCAGCCTCCCAAGTAGCTGTAGGCACATGCTACCACACCTAGCTAATTTTTTGTAGAAATGGGGTTTTGCCATGTTGCCCAGGTTGGTCTTGAACTTCTGGGCTCAAGCAGTCTGCCTGCTTCAGCCTCCCAAAGTGTTGGGATTATAGGTGTGAGCCATAGCACCCAGCTTTAGGCAACCATTGATTTGCTTTCTGTCACTGTGTGTTACGTTGCATTTTGTAGAATTTTATTTGGAATCATACTTTTAAAGTCTGGATTCTTTCATTCTTTCACTTAGCATAATGATTTTGAGATTTATCAATGTTGTGTGTATTGATAGTTCATTGCTTTTTATTGATGAGTATGTGTGGACATGCTACAATTATTTTATCTGTTTATCTTTTTGTTTTTGTTTTTGTTTTTTTTGAGACAGGGTCTCACTTTGTTGCCCAGGCTGGAATGTAGTGGAGTGGCATATCACAACTCACTGCAGCCTCTACCTCCTGGGCTCAAGTGATTCTCCCATACAAGTGCATGCTACCATGCCCAGTTAATTTTCTGATTTTTTGTAGAAACAGGGTCTCACTATGTTTCCAGGCTGCTCTCATACCACTGGGCTCAAGCAATTCTCTTGCCTCAGACTCCCAGAGTGCCGGGATTACGGGTGTGAACTACCTTGCCTGACCTATCTGTTTATCTCTTGTTGGGCAGTTGGTTTGTTTCCAGTTTCTGGCTATTACAAATTAAGCTGCGATGAATATTTATGTCCAGGTCTTTATGTGGACAGTATTTTCATTTCTTTTATTAAATATGTAAGATTGGAATAGCTGGGTCATGTGATAGATGCATATTTAAGAAATTGCCAAACTATTTTTCAATGTATTTGTACCATTTTACTTTTACATTAGCAGTTTATGAGAATTCTACTCTTTCCACAAATTGCTAATATTTGGTATGGTCAGTATTTAATTTTCAGTAGTATTTCACTGTAAATATGACATTAGCTTTAGGGTTTTTTGTAGATGTCCTTTGTCAGATTGAGGAAGTTTCCTAATATTCCTAGATTGCTGAGAATTTTTGTCATGAATAGATACTGCATTTGTCAAATGCTTTTCTGCATCTGTTGAAACATCTCATTATGGCCTTTCCCCTTTAGTCTATTAATTTGGTGAATTACATTGGTTCCCAGTATTAAGCCAATCTTGCATTCCGGAGATAAACACTACTTGGTCCTGATATGTTATCTTTTTAATGTATTGTTGGCAGCCTGAGCAACATAGCGAGACTCTGTCTCTACAGAAAGTTTAAAAATTAGCCAGGCATGGCGGTGCATGATTCTATCCCAGCTTCTTTGGTAGCTGAGGTAGGAGGATTGCTTGAGCCCCAGAGTTGAAGGTTACAATGAGCTATAATTATGCCACTGCACTCCAGCCTGGGTGACAGAATGAGATCTAGTCTCTGAAGAAAAAAAAAAAAGAAAAAGTATTTGTTTGATGTTGTTTTCTTGAGATGGAGTCTCGCTCTTGTTGCCCAGGCTGGAGTGCAATAGCGTGATCTCGGCTCACTGCAACCACTGCCTCCCGGGTTTAAGCCATTCTCCTGCCTCAGCCTCCTGCGTAGCTGGGATTACAGGCACCTGCCACCATGCCCGGCTTATTTTAGAAAAAAAGTGTATTAATTGGATTCAGTTTACTAATCTTTTTCTACAGATGTTTGCATTTGTATGTCATATTGATCCGAATTTTCTTTTGTTCATTTTTGGAATGTCGGTCATGTTTTGGTGTTAGGGTTACACCGGCCTCATGATATTAGTGGGAAAGTGTTCTTTTGTTCTCTATTTCATGAAAACAAATTATGGAAATTCTTTTTTGAATATTTATTAGTGTTCACCCACAGTTTATCTAGGCCTAGAATCAACTTCCCCCAGAGTCTTCTTTTTCTGAAGGATTTTGATAAATTTTAATTTTGCTAGATATACAGCTCTTCTTTACATCTCTCCTTATGTCAATTGTGATAAATTGTATTTTTAAATCATTTGTTCATTTTCTCTCAGGTGTGGAATTTGTTGGCATAATGCTTCTGCAATATTCTCTTGTCATCCTTTTAATGTCTATAGGATTTGGGGTGATAGCCCCATTTTACTGTTTGTAGCTCAGCCTTTTTTATTTAGATTTATCATAATTTTCTTCAGTTCCATATTCACGAGTATTTGTTTGTGTTACACTGTTGCATAATAAATAACTCTTTACTGCATATATCTTTGTACGCATCACTTTTTTTTTTTTTTTTTTTTTGAGATGGAGTCTGGTTCTGTGGCCCAGGCTGGAGTGCAGTGGCATGATCTCAGCTTACTGCAAGCTCCGCTTCCCAGGTTCATGCCATTCTCCTGACTTAGCCCCCCGAGTAGCTGGGACTACAGGCGCCCGCCATCACTCCTGGCTAATTTTTCTATTTTTAGTAGAGTCGGGGTTTCACCGTGTTTGCCAGGATGATCTCAATCTCGTGACCTTGTGATCCACCCACCTCGGCCTCCCAAAGTGCTGGGATTACAGGCGTGAGCCACCGCGCCCAGCCCACATCGCTTTTTTTATGTTGAATTTTTGAGGTGGAATTTCTCAAAGATTGATATTTTTGAGATTGCTTGTGCATTTGGACTTACCTTCCTAAAAATGTTGCCTCAGTTTATATTCCCAACAACTTTGTATAAAGGGCACATTTCTCTGCATCCCTGCAATCTTAGTTATACTATAATTTGTCTTTGCTGTTTTTATAGGCAAAATATTGATCTTTTTTTTTTTCTTTTTTTGAGACGGAGTCTTGCTCTGTCACCCAGGCTGGAGTCCAGTGGTGCGATCTCGGCTCACTGCATCCTCTGCCTCCCGAGTTCAAGCAATTCGCCTGCCTCAGCCTCTGGAGTAGTTGGGACTACAGGTGTCCACCACCACTCCTGGCCAGTTTTTGTATTTTTAGTAGACAGGGTTTCATCATGTTGGCCAGGCTGGTCTTGAACTCCTGACCTCAGGCAATCCGCCCACCTCGGCCTCCCAAAGTTCTGGGATCACAGGCTTGAGCCACTGCTTCTGGCCTTGATCATATTTTTCTTTGTAATTTTATGATTACTGAGGTTAGTTTTTTTGTTATTTCATATTTGTTTTGTGAATGACTCGCTTTATGGGTTTTTTTCTATTTCATTTGAGAGGTATTTGAATTTTCCTTATTAGTTGTCGGAGTGTTTTGCCTAAAATATACCTCTTTTTGTATGTGTTACAACCGCTTTCCCCATGTTGCCACTTCCCTTTTAATTTTTGTTTGCACTGTCTTTTGATTAGAGAAGTTTTGCATTTTATGTAGTCAGATCTCTCAGTCTTTTTGTTTTTTTTTTTTTTTTTTTTTTTTTGAGAAGGAGCCTCGCTCTGTCGCCCAGGCTGGAGTGCAGTGGCCGGATCTCAGCTCACTGCAAGCTCCGCCTCCCGGGTCCACGCCATTCTCCTGCCTCAGCCTCCCGAGTAGCTGGGACTACAGGCGCCCGCCATCTCGCCCGGCTAATTTTTTGTATTTTTTAAGTGGAGACGGGGTTTCACTGTGTTAGCCAGGATGGTCTCGACCTCCTGACCTTGTGATCCGCCCGCCTCGGCCTCCCAAAGTGCTGGGATTACAGTACAGCTTGAGCCACCGCGCCCCGGCCTCTCAGTCTTTTTCCGTTTTGGTTTATGCTGATATGCTTAGAAAGACCTCTCTCACAAGAGTGTGTAAAATAATTACTTACACTTTTTTCTTCTTTCTTTATGATGTTTAACTCTTTAATCCACTTGGAATTTTTTTCTTTTTTTAGGGCATAAGTTGTAAGGCAAAACTTTTTTTTTTCCAAATAGTTGAATGATATACCTTATTTACATTGATTAGAATTGCTCCCAAGTAATGCTGATTAATTTTAATGAACATAGAATTTGCTGGTTATTTTTTTTTTTTGAGACAGGGTCTTGCTCTGTCACCCAGGCTTCAGTGCACTGGCACAATCATGGCTCACCGCAGTCTTGACGTCCCAGGCCCAAGTGATCCTCCCACCTCAGCCTCACAAGTAGCTGGGACTACAGGTGTGCACCAGCATGCCCAGCTAATTTTTTAATTTTTTTGTAGAGACACAGTCTCCCTTGGTTGCCCAGGCTGTAATTTGTATCTTAATATCTTAATTATAACAGCATTTCGTTGCATTCATATGAAGCTTTCTACAAAAAAAAAAAAGTCCTTTTCTTATTTAAATTTTTTTTTTTTTTTTTTTTTTAGACAGAGTCTCATACTGTCGGCCAGGCTGGAGCACAGTGGCACCATCTTGGCTCACTGCAACCTCCATATCCTAGGCTCAAGCAATTCTCCTGCCTCAGCCTCCCGAGTAGCTAGGATGTGCCGCCACACCTGGCTGAGTTTTGTATTTTTAGTAGAGACGGGGTTTCACCATGTTGACCAGACTGGTCTCTGTGAACTCCTGACCTCAGGTGATCCACCTGCCTCGGCCTCCCAAAGTGCTGGGATTACAGGCGTGAGCCACCGTGCCGGGCCTATTTAAATAATTTCCGAAGAAGTTTTAAATACTAACAGAGTCCTGAAGTTACTTGAAGCTATTAGATAACAACTTTCAGTTATAATGAATTAAGACTACATTCTCAGCTTGTACTTTATTAGGATTTATACTTCTTTTTTGATCCAGGAAATTTATTTGCTCCTTCATCCCTGATGAACAGTCTTGGAGAAGTTGCATTTGGTTACATGGTTTGGTCATGTTGACTTTGTGAATTTGTTACTCAGAGTGCTTAATTATAGGTTGCTGAAATATTTCCTCTACCTGAATCTGATATCCCCAAATGAGACCCTTGGGCCTGAGGGAATTTGTATATTTTATTTATTGCTAGGATAAATATAACTATAATATATTTTGCATTTATTATATATTGTAAATGCATAAGGACTTTGCAAGCGTTTATTTAATCCTTTGATAACTCTGGGAGACAGACATTACTTATTAAATCTCCGTTTTATAGATAAGGAAGCTGACACTTAGAGAGGTTAAGTAATAACTGGTTAAGTTGGATTTTGAATCCTAGTTTCTCTGATTCCAGAGTTTGGACTCTTAACCACCATAATCGTTTGCCTGAATATATTTGCTTGTGTTGGGTAATCATTTTTTTAGGATATGGGAGAGAACGTCTTTAAAACATTTTTCCCTCTTTTTACTGAGGTATACTGAAAGCTATTCTGATGATGATTCAAGTATGGAAGACTACCAAGATCCACAGGTAAGCCAAACATTTAGTGGGTAAGCCAAACATTATTTTAGTATTTAGTATTTAGTATTTAGTATTTAGTAAGCCAAACATTATTTTCTTTTTTAGTCGTTATGATACCTCCTTTGAAAAACTCAGTAAGAGCTGGGCATGGTGACTCACACCTGTAATCCCAGCACTTTGGGAGGCTGAGGCATGCAGATCACTTGAACCCAGGAATTTGAGACCATCCTGGCCTACATGGCAAAACCCTGTCTCTATAAAAAGTACCAAAAAATAAGCCTGGCCAACATGGTGAAACCTTGTCTCTATAAAAAATACAAAAATTTGCCGGGCATGGTGGCATGCACCTGTGATCCCAGCTACCTGGGGGTGCTGAGGTGGGAGAATCACTTGGGCTCCGGAGGTTGAGGCTGCAGTGAGCTGCAGTGAGCTGTGATTGTGCCACTTTACTCCAGCCTGGGTGACAGAGTGAGACCCTGTCTTTAAAAAAAAAAATAAGGTTAGCTGTCGTGGCTCACACCTGTAATCCTAGCACTTTGGAAGGCCAAGGAGGGTGGATCACTTGAGCCGAGGAGTTCGAGACCAGCTTATGCAGCATGGCAGAACCCCATCTCTACCAAAAAAACCCCCCGAAATTAGCCAGGTGTAATGAATGCCTTGCACCTGTGGTCCTAGCTACTCAGGAAGCTGGGGTGGGAGGATCACTTGAGCCCAGGAGGCAGAGGTTGCAGTGAGCTGGGATTGCACCACTGCACTCCAGCCTGAGCAACAAAACCAGATCCTGTCTCAAAAAAAAAAAAATTAGTAAGGAATAGAATAAAAGGCCAGGTGCTATGGCTCACGTCTGTAATCCCAGCACTTTGGGAGGCTGAGGCAGGAAAATCACTTGAAACCAGGGGTTCAAGACCAGCTTGGGCAGCACAGCAAGACTCTGTCTCTACAAAATACAAACAAAAATTAGCTAGGTCTGGTGGCATACACCCATAGTCCTAGCTACTGAGAAGGCTGATGCTGGAGGATCGCTTGAGCCTAGGAGTTTGAGGCTGTAGTGAGCTATGATTGTGCCATTCTACTTCAGCCTGGGTGACAGACCTTATGGCAAAAGAGAGAGAGAGAAGAGAAGGAAAGAAAGAGGGGAAGAAAAAAAAGGATTAGGGCTAAAGGGAGGGAGAGAGGAAGGACAGGAAATAGAATAAGAGACTTTAGACATCTTCATCAATAAATAATTGAACACTTCCTGTGTTCAGTATTGGTGATGGATTAACCATCCTTCCAGTATTTGTGTTATAAGTCAGTTATACAAGGAAAAAGAAGGGAAGAGGATAGCTAGAAATAAGGGCAGACAAGAATAGAGTAATTAATAGTAAAATGGAAAAGGGATATACTTTTGTCAAGGAGATGGCATTACTAATGAAGAGGCTTGATTAAAGGAGAATATGGAGATAGTATAGTCAGCCCTCACCCTCCATGGGGGATTGGCCCTAGGGCCCCACATGAATACCTGCAAATGTTCAGGTCCTTCATGTAAAATGGCATCATGTTTGCATATAACCTTATATACATCCTCTTGTATACTTTAAATTATCTCTGGATTACTTGTAATACCTAATACAATGTAAATAAGATGTAAATAGTTTTGACACTATTTCTTTCTTTTTTTTTTTTTGAAAGGGAGTCTCACTCTGTTGCCCAAGCTGGAGTGCAGTGGTGCAATCTCAGCTCACTGCAACCTCTGCCTCCCAGGCTCAAGCAATTCTCCTGACTCAGCCTCCTGAGTAGCTGGGATTACAGGCAGGGTCTCACTTCGTCGCCCAAACTGGAGTGGAGTGGCGTCATCTTGGCTCACTGCAACCTCTGCCTCCCAAGTTCAAGTGATTCTCATGCCTCAGCCTCCTGAGTAGGTGGGATTACAGGCAGGCACCACCACACCTAGCTAATTTTTGGTGTTTTTAGTAGAGATGGGGTTTCACCATGTTGACCAGGCTGGTCTTAAACTCCTGGCCTTGAGTGATCCACCCACCTTGGCCTCCCAAAGTGCTGGGATTACAAACGTGAGCCACCATGCCCAGCCTACACTGTATTTCTTAATATTTGTATTTTTATTGGTGTTTTTTTTATTGCTTTTTGTTTCCCAAATATTTTCGATTGAGGTTCATTGAATCCCTGGATGCAGAACCCTTGGATACAGAGGGCCAACTGTTTGTCAAATTATTTATAATCTGCTTTTTATTTTTTCCCTTGGTGTATCAGTTTTGACTTTATTATCAAAATATTTGATCCAATTTTTGTGGGGACAGGGTCTCGCTCTGTCACCCAGGCTGGAGTACAGTGGCATGGTCCTAGCTCACTGCAACCTCAAACTCTTGGACTCAAGTTGTCCTCCTACCTCAGCCTCCCAAATAGCTGGGATAACAGACATGTGCCACCATGTCTGGGTAAATTTTAAATTTTTTGTAGAGACAGGGTCTCCCTATGTTGCCCAGGATAGTCTCGAACTCCAGGCCTCAAGCAGTTTTCCCAGTTTGGCCTCCCAAAGCGTTGGGATTACAGGGCATGAGCCACCACGCCTAGCCCCAATTTTGATTTAATGGAATAATAGTGACTCTCATTGGCAACCAGCTCATTTTCATACTTCTTTAGTGTATTTTTTTTAGAAGCAACCATACTTACTTATTTTATTTAACCACCAATTATGAATTGGTTTTTCATTGGAACGAAGTCTTTTTGAATAGTAAATGCTTGTTTGCAAATCATCTTATTGTGAACACCCATATATTCTTTTCTTTTTTTTTTTTTTTGAAGTGGAGTCTCACTCTGTCACCCAGGCTGGAGTGCAGTGGCGCGATCTCGGCTCACCGCTTCTGCCTGCCAAGTTCAAGTGATTCTTCTGCCTTAGCCTCCCAAGTAGCTGGGATTACAAGTGCCTGCCACTGTGCCCAACTAATTTTTGTATTTCTAGTAGAGACAGTGTTTCACCATGTTGACTAGGCTGATCTTGAACTCCTGACCTCAAGTGATCTGCCCACCTCGGCCTCCCAAAGTGCTGGGATTACAGGCATTAGCTACTGTGCCCAGCCTAACACCTATATATTCTGATTATAAATGTTCTGAGAGAAGTTGTTAAAAAACAAAATAAAGAAAACATTACTATAGGCAGTACAACTTTTATGAGTACCTACTGAGTAATTTATGCTTAAATTTTGTTTTATGTTTCTGCCAGTCAGCAAATCACATGAACAGTTCCCTGCTGTCTTTGTATCGAAAAGGAAATCCTGATTCTGTTTCAAATACTCCTGAGATGGAGCAAAGAGAAACCACCTCTTCACCACCACGGATAAGTTCCAAAACAGGCTCTGTTCCCTTGAAGACCCCTGCCAAAGATTCTGAGGGAGGATGGTTTATTGACAAAACCCCAAGTGGAAAGAAGGACAGTTTTTTCTTGGACCTATCAGATGAGAAAAGTGATCCTAAGAAGTCAATAACTGAGATACAGGTATTTTTGTAATGAGATTTTAGCCCCATATCATCGAAGTACATTTTGACCTTTTAATTGAATACAGTATCAAGCAGATACTTGTGCTTTGTGGAAGACATAAGAACTTTGAAATATATGGAGAATTTGATCACATCGCGCTACTTGCCATTCTTTCTATCCTAGTCTAAGCCTTTTCTTGTTCTTGACTTAATTATTGAAACAGCCTTCCAGCTGGAGTCTGTGTCCTTTCTTGTTCCCCTAGTTTATTCGTCACACTGAGATAGCTTTTTTTTTTTTTGAGACTGGATCTGGCTCTGTCACCAAGACTGGAGTGCAGTGATGTGATCTTGGCTTACTATAACCTCTGCCTTCTGGGCTCAAGCCGTCTGCAACCTCAGTCTCCTATGTAACTAGGACTACCGGCGTGCGCCACCACACCTAGCTCACTTTTATATCTTTTCTAGAGATGGAGTTTTGCCGTGTTGCCCAGGCTGGTCTTGAACTCTTGGGGTCAAGGGATCCACCCGCCTCAGACTCCTAAAGTTCTGGGATTATAGGCATAAGCCATCACATATTATCATTCTTCTATTTAAAACCCTCCAGTGGCTTCATTCAGTCTCAAATCCAAAGGCCTGTGACAGCCACTAAAGTCCTTCATGATTGGCTGTCTGGCTTTCTCTTCAGTTTCATCTCCTACCACCCTTTTAGGTATGTGAATCTATTTCCTCAGCTGTAAATTTTACAAACTCTTAAGTACAAATCAAGTGTTTCCCGTGAAAATTTAGTGTCCAAATTGATATGTGCTATTAACTTAAAGTGTACATTAGACTTCGAAGACTTACTAAAAAATATAGAATGTAAAACATCTCATTAATAATTTTTTATATTGACTGTTGAAATGATAATATTTTGGATATACTGGGTTAAGTAAAATAGATTATTAAATGAATTTCGTATGTGACTCACATATTCCTCATGGACAATGATGCTTCAGCTGGTTTCTAAGAACCAAGCCCTTTGATTTGGCAGAACCTTTCCCCTTTTGATTTATTAATAGGGCTGTCCAAATCTCTTTGCTTTAATTATCCGTGTCATCCATCTATAGAGAACATTGTTATGGTGGGCAAGAACTCGAGTCTTAATGCTGAATTACTTTTTTTGGTTTGAGACGGGGTCTGCCTTGTCACCTAGGCTGACATAGTACAGTGGCATGATCACAACTCACTGTAACCTCCACCTCCTGGGCATAAGCCATCCTCCCACCTCAGCCTTCCAAGTAGCTGGGACTACAGGTGCCCACCACCACACCTGGCTAAGTTTTGTATTTTTTGTAGAGATGGGGTTTGGCCATGTTGCTCAGGCTGGTCTTGAACTTCTGAGCTCAAGTGATCCACCCACCTCAGCCTGAATTATACTTTAAAAATTTTTTTTTTGGCTGGGCGTGGTGGCTCACACCTGTAATCCCAGCACTTTGGAAAGCCGAGGCGGGCGGATCACAAGGTCAGGAGATTGAGACTATCCTGGCTAACATGGTGAAACCCCATCTCTACTAAAAATACAAAAAGTATTAGGAGGCTGAGGCAGGAGAATGGCGTGAACCCAAGAGGCGGAGCTTGCAGTGAGCTGAGTTCGTGCCACTGCACTCCAGCCTGGGCGACAGAACGAGACCCCGTCTCAAAAGAAAAAAAAATATTTTTTTAAGAGTTGGAGTATTGCTGCATTGCCCAGGCTGGAGTGCAGTCACTTTTCGCAGGCATGATCACAGAACATTATAGCCTCGAAACCCTGAACTCAAGTGGTCCTTCTGCTCTCAGGTAGCTGGGGCTACAGGTGTGTCCCAGTGTGCTTGGCTGAATTTGTTATGACTGTCAAAGCAACTCTATAGTCATATTTAATTTAGTGAATCATCAGCTGTCAGATGAAGACAACTATGTAGAAGACTCAGTGAGAAATAAAAGGCAAATACCAGTGTCCTTAATCAAGGAGCTCACGATTCAGAGAGAGAGACAGAGATAAGTAAATCACTCATACAAGGCAGATTATGCTAACTGATAATAGTTGCAAATGCAGTGTCCTGGGAATGTGAAGACGAGGTTAAATCTAACTGAAAGAGGGCCTTGCAGTGTGTCTCACGCCTGTAATCCCAGCACTTTGGGAGGCTGAGATGGGCAGATCACCTGAGGTCAGGAGTTCGATACCAGCCTGGCCATCATGGCGAAACCCCATCTCTACTAATAATATAAAAATTAAGTGGGCGTGGTGGTGGGCATCTCTAGTCCCAGCTACTTTTGGGAGGCTGAGGCAGGAGAAACGTTTGAATCTAGGAGGCAGAGTTGCAGTGAGCTGAGATCACGCCGTTGCACTCCAGCCTTGGTGACAAGAGCGAAACTCTGTCTCAAAAAACAAAACAAAACAAAAACCTCTAACTGAAAAAATCTGGAAAAGAAGTGGCATTCAAATGTTAAGATTTCTTTTTTCTTTTTTTCCCCCATATGGAATGCTTCACAAATTTCCATGTCATCCTTGCACAGGGACCATGCTAATCTTCTTTGTATCATTCCAATTTTAGTATATGTGCTGCCAAGGCCAGCACCAAATGTTAAGATTTGAATTGAGCTTTAAGGGCATGAGGAGAAGGACATTCCCAATAGACACCATCTTTGAGCAAAGAGATTGGTAATAGTTAACAGAGGTGAAAGTGCTAGGGCAGGAATTAATTTTCTTTACAATGCCCCTCTGTAAAAAATAAAACAGAGCCTGGGAGGCGGAGCTTGCAGTGAGCCGAGATTGCGCCACTGCACTCCAACCTGGGCGACTGAGCGAGACTCCATCTCAAAAAAAAAA
>NW_016804690.1:345774-367448 GCF_001698545.2 Rhinopithecus bieti
CCCGGGAGGCGAAGCTTGCAGTGAGCCGAGATCACGCCACTGCACTCCAGCCTGGGCGACAGAGCGAGACTCCTCCTCAAAAAAAAAATAAAATAAAATAAAATAAAATAAAACAATTATTGGCATAGAATTTGAAGCATGGCATATTTAAATATATTTTCTTTTCAGGGTTCAAAAGATTCTACTCTTTTGGAGAGTGCTATGAAACGGAAAGGCAGGCTAAAGAATAAAGGAAGCAAAAGGAAGAAAGAAGATCTTCAGGAAGTAGATGGAGAAATTGAAGCTGTCCTGCAAAAGAAAGGTAAGGTGTGAGTCTTGTTGATGGCAGTGGTCGTGTTTGCTGTGAGAGAAACATCATTCTGTTCCAAGCTGTTTTGCTTGAGGGACCTTCTATGTACAGAAATGTTTATTAGAAAATGTTTCTATATTGAATGTACCTTTGTTTACTTAAAGACTATTCATTATAATTATGAGTTACTACTGAATCATTAATCTTTTCATCTCCTCATTTTTGTTTACCAGCTAAAGCCAGGGGGTTAGAATTCCAGATCTCCAACGTGAAGTTTGAAGATGTGGGAGGCAATGATATGACATTAAAAGTTAGTGCAAATTCTGAATTTTACCTCAAATGGATATATTACTAATCAGTTATGAAAAAAAAGCCTACCTCTTTGTTTCTAATATGATCTGAGTATAGAAAAGGAAACTGGGAAGGTTGAGAAGGGCAAACCTGACCTGTACCCTTTAGGGCGTTGCAGGAGAAAAGATGCATACTATTTTGAACTTTTCTATTATTTTGATTATAGTATATATATATAAAGATCCATGTTTTTTAAAGATCCATGCTTTATAAGTAATATTGTCTTAATAGTACTAATAGTAATGGTAACTGTATTTATTTTTTATGTTTTTGTTTTTGTTTTGTTTTGTTTTGTTTTTTGCTTTTTTTTTTTTTTTTTTTTTTGTTGAGGAGTGTAGCTCTGTCACCAGGCTGGAGTGCAGTGGCGTGATCTCAGCTTGCTGCAACCTCCGCCTTCCAGGTTCAAGCATTTCTCCTGCCTCAGCCTCCTGAGTAGCTGGGATTACAGGCACACGCCGCCATGGCCAGCTAATTTTTGTATTTTTAGTAGAGACAGGGCTTCACCATGTTGGCCAGGATGGTGTCGATCTCCTGACTTCGTGATCTGCCCACCTCAGCCTCCCAAAGTGCTGGGATTACAGGCATGAGCCACCATGCCCGGCTGTAATGGTAACTTTATTTTTAATGCCTATTCTTTTTCATCGGCCATGTTCTTTAACTTTGCATTACATCCTCAAGGTACATAATGTTACAGTTTAGGAAATAGCTCCTCAGAGAGGTTATTGCTGAAATCACACAGTAGGTACCAGAGCCAGGATTCAAACTCTGGTCTAAGTTTAAATTGTATATTCTACCTATCTGTTCCATTTTGCTGCTCCGAAAAATAGGACATTTCATTCTACTTTGATTCTTCTGTCTTGAAAGACGTCTTTGTGCTTATCCTCTGCTAGGAGGTCTGCAAGATGCTCATACACATGCGTCACCCGGAGGTGTACCACCACCTGGGCGTCGTGCCCCCTCGTGGAGTTCTCCTTCATGGGCCACCAGGCTGTGGGAAGACTTTACTTGCACATGCAATTGCTGGGGTGAGGCTTGCTGACACTTGTTTGCTTTTGCTGTTTTTGTTGTTATTATTTGTTTTTGTTTTTTCTCTTTGGTCAACGTAAACCAGACATGGCATTCTTCAGGAAGAGAACATAATCATTGGAACTGATCCCTTTGTTATCATGCTGATATTATTTGTGGTATTTATTAATTTAGTTTATTTATTGTTTCTCAGAGCAACTTGAGGGTTTTTTTTTTTTTTTTTAATGTATGTAATTGTTTATATGGCAAGAGTTAGGTAGAAAGTAAAATAATACAGTTCTTTTTTTTTTTTTTGGAGACAGACTTACTCTGTCGCCCAGGCTGGAATGCAGTGGCGTGATCTTGGCTCACTGCAACCTCCGCCTCTCAGGTTCAAGCAGTTCTCCTGTCTCAGCCTCCCCAGTAGCTGGGACTACAGGCACACGCCACCACGCCCGGCTAATTTATTACATTTTGGTAGAGACAGGGTTTCACCCTGTTGCCCAGGCTGGTCTCGAACTCCTGAGCTCAGGCAATCCGCTCATCTCAGCCTCCCAAAGTGCTAGGGTTACAGGTGTGAGCCACCGCACCCAGCCATAATAATACAGTTTTAAACAAACCTTTTTATTAACACATAGCTTACATTTTAGTTACTTCGCTTTCCCTTTAACCCAATACTTATTTTATTTTACTTATTTTTTTGAGACAGAGTTTCACTGTCGCCCAGGCTGGAGTGCAGTGGTGCAGTCATGACTCACTACAGCCTCAACCTCCCAGGCTCAAGTTGTCCTCCCACCTCAGCCTCCCAAGTAACTGGAACCACAGACACACACCACCACGCCCAGCTAATGTTTTTGTTTTTTTAATAGAGATGGAATCCCCCTATGTTGCCCAGGCTGGTCTTAAACTCCTGGCCTCAAGCAGTCCTCCTGTCTCAGTCTTCCAAAGTGCTGGGATTACAGGCATGGGCCACAGCACCTGCCCTCCCAGTGGTTCTTAGGAGCAGTAAAATAAGAAAATTAGGGTTATATTATTTTCCATAGAGCTAAATTTATTCAAAATTTCTATTTAGAGTCATGTTCTTCTACTTTTTAGTTTTAAAATAATTCTTTCTAAAATGGTAATAATAGACACTTACTTTGTGAAATTAAAAGTTTGCAATCTTATTTTAACCCTCTCAGATTTTTCAGAAACTGTAGGTGGCAGTAATGTAAAATATCCTTCAATTAGAAAATAGCATGCTTGCCGGGCACAGTGGTTCATGCCTGTAATCCCAGCACTTTGGGAGGCCGAGGCGTGGGGATCATCTGAGGTCGGGAGTTTGAGACCGGTCTGACCAACATGGAGAAACCCCATCTCTACTAAAAATACAAAATTAGCCTGTAATCCCAGCTACTCAGAGACTAAGGCAGGAGAATCGCTTGAACCAGGGAGGCGGAGGTTGCAGTGAGCCAAGATCACGCCATTGCACTCCAGCCTGGGCAACAAGAGTGAGACTCCATCTCAAAAAAAAAAAGAAAAAGAAAAATAGCATTTTATACCAAGCACTAATACAATAATGTTCTGTGAAAGAAAATCATTTGTAAAGGGGGACTTGATTGGTTTGCTTCATTTTTGTTGAATAATTCCATTACATGACTACGGCATGCCAGACTTTGGAATATAGTGTTAAGTACCACAATCCTAGTTCTGATATGAGAGAGACATTAAACAGTCCTTCATATAAATAAATGCTGTACGTAATAACAACTATAATAAGTGGAAGACAAGAAGTGCAAAATGCTATGTGGTATGTTGGGATTCCCAAATTAGAGTTGGATTCAAGGAAGGTATGGTTTAGGAAGTGAAATTTTAAGATAAGCACAAGAATGAGAGAACAGTAGTATCTCTTCTCTCTCTCTTTTTTTTTTTTTTTTTCCTTGAGACAGATTTTCACTCTGTTGCCCAGGCTGAGTTCAGTGGCACGATCACAACTCATTGCAGCCTTGACTTCTCAGGCTCAAGTGATCCTTCTGCCTCAGCCTCGCAGGTGACTGGGACTGCAGGCATGCATTAGCATGCCTGGCTAATTTATTATTTTTTGTAGAGGTGGGGTCTCACTGTGTTGCCCAGGCTGGTCTCAAACTCCTCTCAATGTTTTGGAATTACAGATATGGGCCTCCACACCTGGCCTCTTCTTAAAGAGTCTCACTCCTCTGACTAGCAACTGGCTACTTTCTGGGTTAGGATTTGGAGAAATACTGGCAGGATGTGTGGGAAACATCTGTGTCACAACCCTTGTATTATCTCCTCAGCAGATGGGTAAGAATTGTTTTGATAGGCCAGGAATGGTCACTCCTGTAACCCCAGCACTTTGGGAGGCTGAAGTGGGAGGATTGCTTGAGGCTAGGAGTTTGAGACCAGCCTGGGCAACATAGTGAGACACAGTCTCTCCAAAAAAAAAAAAACAAGAATTGCTTTGGGTCAGCCCTAAGTGGGGGTAACATATCTCTTGAGAGTCAAGACCCTTTATTCAGAAAAGAGAACATAATTTTATAGTGACATGTATAAAATAAAAACAAGTTAAATGTGTTTGCATTAAACCATTGATTTTTTTTTTTTTTTTTTTTTGAGACGGAGTTTCGCTCTTGTTGCCCAGGCTGTACTGCAATGGCGTGATCTTGGCTCACTGCAACCTCTGCCTCCCGGGTTCAAGTAATTCTCCTGCCTCAGGCTTCCCGAGTAGCTGGGATTACAGGCATGCGCCACCATGCCTGGCTAATTTTTGTATTTGTAGTATTAAGATGTCGTTTCTCCATGTTGGTCAGGCTGGCCTCGAACTCCCGACCTCAGGTGATCCACCCACTTCGCCTCCCAAAGTAGTGGGATTATAGGCCTGAGCCACCGTGCCCTGCCAGAACTATTGATTTTCAAATAGTGTTTTTCACTGAGCCAACATAAAAGATGAGGTTCCTCAGGAAACTAGCCATTTTAAAATTTGAGGGGACTGAATAAAGAAAAAGTAGGGCCATTAAAATTTGAATATTTGGTTATTCTTTTATGTGTCTGCATAGGAACTTGACCTGCCGATTTTGAAAGTGGCTGCTCCAGAGATTGTGTCTGGAGTATCCGGAGAGTCTGAGCAGAAGCTGAGAGAACTATTTGAGCAAGCTGTGGTGAGTCAGTTAATGACTAATGCCAGGTGGTCAGATGCTACCAGCTTATATTAGAGATCCTGCTTTTTCTGATGCTAGTATTTGTTAAGCCACTCACTGGCCATTCTTTTATTAATATAAACATGGTAATTTGCTATGCATGATGGCTAAATATTTAAAGTAGATTTAGTGATACCCACTGTTGGATAAATAACCCTTTTCATTTGAAATCAAACATAAATATAATTGGTGAGAAATTCTGGCCTGTCATACTGTAGTCATATGTTGAAAATATATTATCCTTATGATATTTTCCACTCACTTTTACTTTCCTCAACTTAAGTTTAGCCAAAAAAAAAACTTGTAAGCAATGTAAAAATTGTTATTTAGGATATTATAAAAGCAACTATAAAAATGCCTGAGTAAATTCTGTCATTCCTTACTAGTAAACTAGGGCAATAGTAATATCCAAATCTCATGTGGCTATTGAGAGTATTAAATGAGAGAATTCTTATAAAACCTTCGATATGGTGCCTTGCACACAGCACAAGCCCTGTAAATATTAGCTGTAATATTATTCACACTTGAACAAATATCACTGTGTTTAAAACTAAAAAATGGGGAAAAGTTTAATTTTATGTCATTATTAGCACTGACAATATATAGTGGCTGATGAACATCCAGTACAACTGCTAGATGCCTGTGTGAAATTAGAAGAGAAATTATATTTAAGCAGTAATTGAGAAAAAAAAACATTTTAAATAACAAGAATGGGTAGGCCATCTACTTAGTTATTGTGTGGGCTCACATTGAAAAAGCTGTGGGCAACACTAGGAGGATAAAGAGGAAAAGGGTGGAAAGGGCAGGGTGCAGAGCAAAGCTGAACTTTTTCAGGTGCTGCCTGTTTTCCAAAACGCAGTGGATTCCATTGTTAAATTGTCAGGGATAGCCAGAGACAAGTAGTAAATTTTGTGTGTATGGTAAACATGATGAATAAGGATAAGAGACAAATGGCATCTTTAGGTTGTTAGTTCTGTGTTTAAACCTCTCACTAAACCAGTACTGAGCCAGTACAGTACCTCACAGTAGATGCTCAGTAAATATGTGGCCTGGCACCCCGCTTTTCCTGGTCCCCTCTTCCGCAATGAGAATGAGTACAGTAAAGCATGTGGATCAGAGAACAAAAAGGTGAAATCCAATCAAGTGATACTTGGTTGAAAACTATGCTTTCTTTAGGCCACATTCTGATGACCATCATTTATTCTTTTTTTTTTTTTTACCCCATTCAACTTTCCAGGTCACTGACAAGTACTGATGTGCTTGTTTTCTGATGCTTTTGGCCCCTGTAATTTTACTCCTTTGTAACTGGGTAATATATCTAGCAGTCATAGGCATCTTTTGCAAACATTGTCATAAGGATGATTAGGGAAGACAGCCAGCTAGTGATAGGCTAAATATCTTTCCCTTTAAGATGTGGTGGTTCCCATGGTTTTGAGATACCTTAAGTGACACTGACAGCCTTACTTAGCATAATCACTGTTAGATTGTAAATCTAGATAATTTTCTTCAATTTTTTTCATTTTAACTGATCCTTATCTCTTTTTTGTGGTAAAATATATATAACAGAATTTACCATTTTAAACATTTTTTTAAGTTTTTGTAAATTATTTAATTTCTTCCATGATGATTTAGAGGGACTATCTTCAAACCAGTACAGATACTTCATAAATAATACCTGGCTGTTTTCTAACCAGTTGAGTAATTTGTTGCACAATAAGCCACTTCACATCTTTCAGCAAGAAATACATTAAATTTTAATAGTAAAGACATTACACAACGAATTAGGACAATAATTTAAATTTGCTTTAAGTGTTTCTTTGGGGGAGAGGACACTACACTTTTACTCAATGAAGAGAAACATTTTTACAGTCCAGAGGTCTTTTATTTTTTAACACCTATTATGCCATGAATTCACAGGGAAGAGGTTCCAACAGCTCAGGCTCCTTCCTTTTGGTTCTCAGAGTGCACTTCTCTGGGTGGAGCACGCTGATGCTTTCCCTTTTGCTTCTTTTTTCTGATCATTTTCCTCCACACGTTTCAGAAAGTTATCTCGGCTCTTAGAGGGAGTGCTTAATGTGCTCAATACGCACATTGATTCTCATACATTGATTATTTTCTTGGCAAGAATCTTGCCCTTAACTTGCTGCTTTACAACAATGCCAGCAGCATGCTGGATAACGTTATAAACTCTTCCACTTTTGCAGTGGTAACACTTGTGGGACATTCCTTTTTGAACAGTACCCATTCCCTTGATGTCTACAGTATCACATTTCTTCCTTTCCTTTCCTTTTCTTTCTGACAGAGTCTTGTTCTGTCGCCCAGGCTGGAGTGCAGTGGCACAGTGTCGGCTCACTGCAATCTCCGCTTCCTGGGTTCAAGCAATTCTCTTGCCTCAGCCTCCCAAGTAGTAGGCATGCACTACCCACCAGGTAATTTTTTTTTTTTTTTTTTTTTTTTTTTTTATGAGATGGAGTCTCTCTCTGTTGTCCAGGCTGGAGTGCAGTGGCGTGATCTCAGCTCACTGTAACCTCCGCCTTCGGGGCTCAAATAATTCTCCTGCCTCAGCCTCCCGAGTAGCTGGGATTACAGACATGCACCACCACGCCCGGCTAATTTTTGTATGTTTAGTAGAGATGGGGTTTCGCCATGTTGGCCAGGCTGGACTTGAACTCCTGACCTCTGGTAATCTACCCGCCTTGGCCTCTCAAAGTGCTGGGATTACAGGAGTGAGCCATGGCGCCCAGCCTACAATATCACATTTCTTATAGATTTGCATATATATAGCCAAAAGAACAGCTCCCTGTTTTCTGAAAGGCTTAGAGAACAACTATCAGGTGCCTCTCCTCTTTCCCTTTGTGTTCATCATTTTGGTTAATGACTGGCAGATGGCAGTTCCAACTGAAAAGGCCATTTTAAACATTTTTAAGTGTACAATTCTGTGGCATTAAGTACATTCATATGTTGTGTAATCATTACCCACATCCATTTTCAGAATGTCTTCATGTTCCCACACAGTAACTCCCCATTCCTCTCTCCCACCAGTCCCTGGCCACCACCACCATTCTACTTTTTGTCTCAATGAATTTGACTACTCTCGGTAGCTGATCCTCACCTCTTAACTTATTCTTTCTGAACCGTATCTAGTTTATTTCTTAAAAACAAAACAAAACAAAAAGCTGGAGGTGATCTTTACACTGATGTATTAGAACTTTACCATCCTTCCTTATTCAGTGTAGCCTTTAAAATAAGCTTCTGGTACTTTTAAGTGTGGATGCTGGGAAAGTTCTGGAGATGGATAGTAGTGACGTTTACACAACAGTCTGAAAATATTTAATGCCACTAAACTATATACCCAAAGTGGTTAGAATGGTAAATTTTATGTGTATTTTCACAGATTTTTTAAAAGCTTCTGGTGCTTCTCCAATTTCCTCTTATAGCAAATTATAGAGAAAGGCTTGGAGATTCTTATGTTGGTAGAAACCCTCATAAAGTTTCTAGTAAGCTTGGTTTTGCTAATTTAAAGTTTATAAACTTGTTGTCTTAATTTTTTTTTCTGTGTATATGCTTATCCAAAATCATTGTTTCTGTTTCATAGCATAGCAAATGTATCTAATTTACAAAAGAATTTCAATAGATTTATCACAAAACATGCATTGATGGAGAGACTATGAATGTGTAACCCTATCTGTGGTCCCTTACTGTGTACTTTTAATCATCTTGGTTCTATTAAGTCAGATAAAAATAAGAAGTAATACATGTGAACTGCCTTTTTTAGGGTTATTCTTTTGGCAAATGATCCTTGACCTTTAAGATTTTTTAAAAAACGTTTATGCTTAACTGTGCTTCAGTATAGGGGATGTATTTATGGTTGTCTTTTGTGATATTTTATTTCTAGTCAAATGCACCATGTATCATTTTCATTGATGAAATTGATGCTATTACCCCTAAAAGAGAAGTTGCTTCAAAAGATATGGAACGAAGAATTGTAGCCCAACTCCTAACCTGCATGGATGGTTAGTTTAAAATAATAAATTCATTTTAAGAGAATAAATTTTTTAAAATAGTGTAATTAATACATGAAGATATAAAATAATATTCAAATAATAAATATCAAATAGTGTAAAAAAAAAGTCATACTGGGCACAGTGGCTCATGCCTGTAATCCTAACACTTTGGGAGGCTAAGGTCGGAGGACTGCTTGAGCCTAGTAGTTTGAGGCCAGCCTGGGCAACATAGCAAGATGCTACCTCTAAAAATAAATAAAAAGAAATAGCACTTGTTTTGTGTACACAAGAAAATTTGAAGTATATTTTATGTTTCTTGCATTAGCAAGTTGCAGGTTGCTTCTTCTTCTGATTAGTGGATTGATTGATTGATGAGATAGAGTATTGCTGTGTCACCCAGGTTGGAATGCAGTGGCACAATCACAGCTCACTGCAGCCTTGACCTCCTGGGCTCAAGTGATCCTCCCATTTAAGCCTCCCAAGTAGCTGGGACCACAGGTGTGCACCAGCATGCCTGGCTTTTTTTTTTTTTTTTTTTTGAGATAGAGTCTCTCTCTGTTGCCCAGACTTGAGTGCAGTGGCACGATCTCAACTCACTGCAACCTCTGCCTCCTGGGTTCAAGCTGTTCGCCTGCCTCAGCCTCCTGAGTAACTGGGATTACAGGTGCGTGCCACCACACCTGGCTGATTTTTGAGACAGGGTGTTGCCATGTTGTCGAGGCTGGTCTTTTTGTGATATTTTATTTCTAGTCAAATGAGGCAGGTTGATCACTGGCCTCAGCCTCCTAAAGTGCTGGGATTACAGGTGTGAGCCACTGTGCCTGGGATTTTTTTTTTTTTTTAAAGACAGTCTTACTATGTTGCCCAGGCTGGTCTTGAACTCCTGGGCTTAGTCTTTCTGCTTCAGCCTCCCAAAGTGCCGGGATTCTGTTTCATTTTTATCTAAAATGTTCTTGTTATGTCTTTGAGGCCTGTATTCTGAGAAAAAGCTTTCATGGCTTCCTGCTGGCTAAAGAACACACTGTATAAATTTATACATGATTTCATGATTTCCTTGTGATTTCATCTTACTACTTTCTTGTTACCTGTGAGGGAAAATAACCTCAGACTCCCTGCTGTTCAATCCTGGTTCAGTTGAGAGAAATAATACTTAGGAAAGGTAAGATTTAAGCCCTCAGTTTTGTCTGTTCCTAGAAATACATTCCTAGATTAAGCCCGAACAGCTGAAGACTATTTTGTATTCCCCTGCTCGAATTAATTTTATCAGTCTATTCTGAGCCACACACCTCAGCATCCTCCCCAGCCTCCCTGTTGTCCTGCTCACCTTGCATGGATTTGGCATGCATGCTCGACCCTCTGTGCTTTCACTCATACTCTTCTACATAGAATTCCATTAACCTATATATCTACTTGTTAAAATTCTGTTTACCCTTCAAGCCTTTTCTGAAATGTTACCACCTCCATGAACCCTCCCTTATTCCTCAGTTGGAATTCATGATGTCTTTTCTTGTATTACCATGGTGCTTTGTTTATATCTGTTATTATACTTCACAAAATTTGTCTGATGCCATTTTTTTATTTACACACTCAATGTTTCTCAGTAGATTGTGAACTGCTGAGGACAGAGTTTGTATTTTATTTATCCTCCTCATACCTTTTACATATTTGACATTTAATAAATGTTGATTTTGGCTGGGCGCGGTGGCTCAAGCCTGTAATCCCAGCACTTTGGGAGGCCGAGACGGGCGGATCACGAGGTCAGGAGATCGAGACCATCCTGGCTAACATGGTGAAACCCCGTCTCTACTAAAATACAAAAAACTAGCCGGGCGAGGTGGCGGGCGCCTGTAGTCCCAGCTACTCGGGAGGCTGAGGCAGGAGAATGGTGTGAACCCGGGAGGCGGAGCTTGCAGTGAGCCAAGATTGCGCCACTGCACTCCAGTCTGGGCGACAGAGCGAGACTCCGCCTCAAAAAAAAAACAAAAACAAAATAAATAAATAAATAAATGTTGATTTTATATGTACGTTGCTGTCAAAATCTGTAGTACTTTCTCTTTAACCATGAAATGATTTCTGTAACCATTATTGCCCTCAATGTCAAGTGCTTTGTTCACCACTCTTTCTCTGTCTTAATAGATCTGAATAATGTGGCTGCTACAGCCCGGGTCCTAGTTATTGGAGCTACTAATCGACCAGACTCGTTAGACCCTGCTTTGAGACGTGCAGGAAGGTTCGACCGAGAAATATGCCTAGGTATCCCAGGTGAAGCATGCAGAGAAAGGTATATTCTTTTTTTTTTTTTTTTTTGAGACGGAGTCTCGCTCTGTCACCCAGGCTGGAGTGCAGTGGCCAGATCTCAGCTCACTGCAAGCTCCGCCTCCCGGGTTTACGCCATTCTCCTGCCTCAGCCTCCCGAGTAGCTGGGACTACAGGCGCCCGCCACCTCGCCCGGCTAGTTTTTTGTATTTTTTAGTAGAGACGGGGTTTCACCGTATTAGCCAGGATGGTCTCGATCTCCTGACCTCGTGATCCGCCCGTCTCGGCCTCCCAAAGTGCTGGGATTACAGGCTTGAGCCACCGCGCCCGGCCGGTATATTCTTATAGAATGAAGTTTGTATGCCACTAAGTCATCTTAACTGAATGGTTTGAAAGTAAGAGGTGAGAAATACCATGTAGCCTTTTCTTTCTCTCTCACTTTCTTTTTGTACCAATTAAATTGATTTGGAAAAGGAGAAGCCCACATTAAGAAAATGATTTATGATTGAGTGCAGTGGCTCAGGCCTGTAATCCCAACACTTTGGGAGACTGAGGCAGGAGGATCACTTGAGACCAGGAGTTTGAACCTGGGCAACATAGTGCGACACTGTCTCTACAAAAAATCAAATTAGCTGTGCACACACCTGTAGCCCTAGCTACTCAGGAGGCTGAAGCACAGGAGGATTGCTTGAGCCCAGGTGTTCGAGGCTGCAGTAAGTCATGATTGTGCCTCTGCACTCCAATCTGGGTGACAAAGGGAGGCCCCACCTCTGTAAAAAAAAAGGGGGGGAAGAAAACAATTTACTCATCAGTAGGATAATTGTTTTTCAGAGGTGGTAATGGACTTATGTATCCCTACTCATTTGTCTAGTCTTACTAACAATGGCTTGCATTCTTTAGTTGGCTGACCAGATTAGTGGCAATGTCTGGAGCTATGGAATACAGCAGAGCCATTTGGTCCACATACAGGTTAAATCTGAGTACCATACTTTCACCTATTGTACTAACCTGTGTGAGACCACAGGTCCTGTTACCAGTAATGAAATGGCGGCCAGACAGTTGAAAGCTGTTTGCTGCAGCACCAGCCTTTCCTAGTAATTGAGCAAATGAATAATGTCCATAGAGCAAATAAACATCCACCAATAACCAGAAATATAACTTCATAATCAAGACTATCTCAGGAAGCACTGTTGAGGTGGTAGAGTGGAAATCGAGGTAAGAAATGTTCTGAAATATTAGGCCAGGTGTGGTGGCTCACACCTATAATCCTAGCACTTTGAGCGGCTGAGGCGGATGGATCACCTGAGGTCAGGAGTTCGAGACCAACCTGGCCAACATGGTGAAACCCCGTCTCTACTTAAAATACACAAAAATTAGCCGGGCGTGGTGGTGCACGCCCATAATCCCAGCTACTCAGGAGACTGAGGCAGCGGAATTGCTTGGGAGGTGGAGGTTGCAGTGAGCTGATGTCACGCCACTGCACTCCATCCAGCCTGGGTGACACAGCAAAACCCTGTCTCAAAAAAATTTAAAAAAGTATTTAATGAGGAAGGGGTGAACTGAAGATGAAGATCTTGGTGAGGTCCAGGAACAGTGTGGGAGTAATAGCGAGTAATAGCACATATAAGCTCAGACATATGAGACTGGGCAGAGTGCCGCGTGTGAGATTGTGATCTCAGACGGGCCAGATCCAGGTGATGATGAGGTCCAGGGTGTGAGTAAGTGTAAGTGAGGGGAAAGGCCTGACCTGGGCAGGATTGGGGTGCAGAGGCAATGAGTAGATGCCCAAACTTTGAGTCAGCGAAGGAAAATTATTCCACCTCTGCATCCTGTTATCCTTGTCCAATGTTTTTAACATTTCCAAGCTTTAGTTTATTTATCTATAATGCAGTAATATTTATCTATAATGCAGTAATAATAACAGTAATAACTTTATCTGTAAAGTGATAATACTATAAATTAAAGGCTTCCTGTGAGTATTGAATTAACATAACCTAGCACAATATCTGACACATAGAATTTTTTGCACAATATCTGACACATAGAATTTTTTAAAATAAGGTAGCTATTGATATCTGTCTCTTTTATTATTTTTTTTTTATAGAGAGAGAGAGGGTCTCACTATGTTGCTCAGGTTCATCTTGAACTCCTGCCCTCAAATGATCCTCCCAATATCATCCAGTACTTCAAAAGCATAAAATTATGGAAAAGTTTCAGCATACATAAAAGGATACCCATATAACTGTTCCAGTTTCTATTGGTGTAAAACAGACCACACCAAAATTTAGTGTCTTACAACAGTACTCATTTTATTGTGTCTCACAGTTTCTGAGGATCAAGAATTTGGAAAGGCCTCAGCTAGATGGTTCTGCCTCACGGTCTCACGTGGCTGCAGTAGCTGGAGCTAGAACAGTGGTAGCTTTCCCCTCTTTTGGAGTTTCTACAGTATAATGAGCAGAAATATCCACTTTTTTTTAGGGATAGAGTACAACTATGAAAAGGATGTTATTATTTTTTGTTAGCCATTTTCATAACATCCAAAATGTTCTTAGTACAGATAGTCCCCAACTGACAGTGGTTTGGCTTATAGTTTTTCAACTTTACAAAGGGTTTATCATGATGTTTTTGACTTAGGATGGGTTTATCAGGACGTAAACTCATGGTAAGTCGAAGAGTATTTTGTATTCTTATCCATAGTAGCAAATTGGATCTGTGTCTTTTGGAAATAGTTCTTTAGTGGAAAGTTTTCTTGATTCCCATTATTCAGAGTATCCAAGTGAAATTTTAAAAAATTTGTCAGTAATGTTTATCTGCTTCTATTCTGCTCACTTACATGATCCCAAATGATTTTTCTAAAATCTTTATTATCTTGACATTTGAAATTATTAGTCTTCTTTACACATTTATTAATTTTAAAATATATTTGCTTGTCCAAGTTAGTTTATAATATCAAAATATGTAAATAAGAATTAACATTCATTGGTGCATGCCTATAATCCCAGCTACTTGAGAGGCTGAGGCAGGAGAATCACTCGAACCCGGGAGGCAGAGGTTGCGGTGAGCCGAGATTGCACCATTGCACTCCAGCCTGGGCAACAAGAGCAAAACTCCATCTCAGAAAGAAAAAAAAAAAAAAGAATTAATATTCATTGGTCACTAACTATGGATCAGCCACTGTTTTATGTGCTTTGCGTGTATTCATTTGTAGCAACCGCCCTCTGAATAAGTGCTACTATACTATAGATTGAATAAATGAAGAAACTGAAGCACAAAGGTTAAGTAACTGGCCCAGATTACAAAGGGTAACAGAGCTGGGATTCAAACTCTTGCAGTTTGGCGTCAGACCTTTTATCCTGAATATCTTTTTTTTATTATTATTCGAGATGGAGTCTTGCTCTGTCATTCAGGCTGGAGTGCAGAGACAATCTTGGCTCACTGCAACTTCCACCTCCCGGTTCAAGCAATTCTCCTGGCTCTCCTGTAGCTCAGGCTCTCGGCTCTCGTGTAGCTAGAATGACAGGTACCTGCCACCACGCCCAGCTAATTTTTTTTTTTTTTTTTTTGAGACGGAGTCTCGCTCTGCCGCCCAGGCTGGAGTGCAATGGCCTGATCTCGGCTCACTGCAAGCTCCGCCTCCCAGGTTCACGCCATTCTCCTGCCTCCGCCTCCTGAGTAGCTGGGACTACAGGCGCCCGCCACCACGCCTCGCTAATTTTTTGTATTTTTAGTAGAAACGGGGTTTCACTGTGTTAGTCAGGATGGTCTCGATATCCTGACCTCGTGATCCGCCCACCTTGGCCTCCCAAAGTACTGCGATTACAGGCGTGAGCCACTGCACCCGGCCACTCCCAGCTAATTTTTGTATGTTTAGTAGAGATGGAATTTTGCCATGTTGACCAGGCTAATCTCAAACTCTTGACCTCAAGTGATCTGCCTGCCTCAGCCTCCCAGAGTAATTGCAGGCGTGGGATTGTAGGCGTGAGCCACTGCACCTGGTCTCATCTTGAATATCTTTACTGCTTTTAAGTTTTTATTTAGTAGGTCTTATCAGAAATTGTTCAAGATATTCCTTTAACAACAATTATCTAGAAGTCCAGATTTTTATAGATACCATGTTGCCAGTTAGGTTGAACAAGATTTTTCACACGTGTAGTACAGGGGATGAACAGTAAGTAAAGATAAAGTTGGAGATGTAACTGTCCTCATATAAAATGGGAAGTATATGGCAAGATAATTTTCAATGATGAAGATAATTAATGGTTTGTGTGAATGTGGGGGCTTTTATTTCTGGTAGACATCCATTTAATCTACTCTAAAAGTACCCCCATACGTTATTTATCTTATTTCCCCTGTAATGTTATAAATTCTTAAAGGCAAAATATTTTTTAAAAATTCTATGTATTCCTCACAGCATTTAGCATGGTTCCTAACAAAGCAGATATTTACCATAATCCTTTCTGGAATAAGATGGAACATGTAAATGTAACTTAGCTTTTGTTGAGTGAATGAACTATTTGATCTTATATAGTATCCATTTTGATACCTTTGGCAGATGTGAAGGACTTCGAATAAATATAGTTGGTGACTTGTTTTTACTATTAGATTGGGAATCAGAAATTTTTTCGCCTGTCTTTTCTACAGAATACTTCAAACGTTGTGCAGAAAACTGAGGCTTCCTCAAGCTTTTGATTTCTGTCACTTAGCACACCTAACTCCAGGCTTTGTTGGTGCTGATCTGATGGCACTGTGCCGAGAGGCAGCAATGTGTGCAGTCAACAGAGTCTTAATGAAGCTACAGGAACAGGAGAAGAAAGATCCTGAAATGGAAGATTCGCCATCTAAAGGAGTCCAGGAGGAAAGTCTGGGAACTGAGTCTACTTCTGAAACACAGGTGCTTTCTCTAAAGGCATTTTAAATTGTCCTTTTAATGTTCTTTGTGTTATTTTACATTGAAGCAAGGGTCAGTATAGTTGAGGTTTGTTACTTTCTGTTTTATTGGCATTTAATCTATAGAATAATTATCATTTATACCCATAATGTGTATCATTTCAAAAATACGAGTTGTTTTATGTTTAGTTTATTCTGAATAAATTCATTTTACAATAATGATTATGAGATTCTGGAATGGGGTTGGCAGACTGTGTGGCCTACCCACCCACCACCTGTTTTTGTAAATTAAAGTTATATTGGAACACAGCCATGTTCATTTGTATACATGTTGCCTCTTTCTGCTTTCGTACTTCACGGCAGAATTCACATAGGAGTCTGCAGCAGAGACCATGGCCCACAAAGCCTACAGTGTTTACGGTCTAGTCCTTTACAGAAAAAGGTTGTCAACCCCTATTTCAGCATTGGCATTTAATTATATCTCCTGATTAACTTTTGGCTAGGTAGATTACAGTGGTCTGTTGACACAACTATATCCACGTCGGTAGCTGCAAACAGCTCTGGAGGACAGTCATATGAATAATAGGGGACATTTATCAATCTAAGATCAGTATTAAATTTTTTAGTTTTGTGAGTCATGAAAATTCAATATATATAGCATTTTATGTAGCATTTTATAGCTTGCACAGATGGCTTCTGTATGTTATATAATTTAATCCCTGTAACCTTATATAAATATCATTATTTTCCCCATTTTATAATCAAAGGCACTAAGCTTAAGAGGTTGTGATTTGCCCAAGCCCATACAGCCTCTACTTTATAGAGCAGGGGCTTAAATCCAGATCTTTTGTTCTCACATAATTTTTTTTTTCTTAGACATTTGAAACTGCAATTACTTCTGTAAAAAATAACAAACTCATTTGTTTTATAATATTGCATATAAATTAATATTTTATAAATTGAATTAATCGGTTACCTATTTTTTAGACTTATCCTTTCATCTTCACAAAGCAAGAAATCTGCCTTTTAAGATTTGATAGTAATAGGAAAATTGCCTTCTCTCTACTTAGTTGATAAGCCATTAAGGAACCATATTAATGAATTATACTACCTCCAGCGTAACTTTTTTTAATTTCATCAGGATTCAGCTGTTTCTTGAATATTTATAAATGAAACATGGGAAATATCATGGTTGCTGAAATGAATATAAGCCAACTGCTTATATTTGCTATACCTAGCCCTAGTATATAGAAATCATTCTTATATATTTAATTACAATTGGTGTATCTTTACTTGACCAGAGCATATGATCCTTTAGAATAAAATGAGTTTGTCTCATGTCAGAGAGAAAATTATTAAAATACATAGAAGTTCAGGATAGCTTACGGAAATACTACAGTAATAATTTTTACAAGTAGAAAATGTAACTTTTCTATAAATGTTGTGGTGTTTTTTTATCTTCCCCTCAATTGTTCCCTTCAAGGATGAATTACAGAGGCTGCTGGGGTTGCTAAGAGACCAAGATCCCCTCTCAGAGGAGCAGATGCAAGGCCTGTGCATTGAACTGAATGATTTCATTGTTGCTCTATCCTCAGTCCAACCCTCTGCCAAAAGGGAAGGCTTTGTCACTGTCCCTAATGTGACATGGGCAGATATTGGTGCCCTGGAAGACATTAGAGAGGAGCTCACCATGGCAATATTGGTATGTATATCAGCTGCCAAATATTATTGGCGTGTCATGGATTAAGGATCAGAGATAAAGCTCCATGCATGTGTACTAGGTTCTGTGGCTAAACTGACTTAATCACTGTGTCTAAATTGACTTGAATGTAGCACTTCTTTCAAGTGCTAAGCCCCCAACAATGGTTTTTCTTTTGTTTGAGATCTGATTTATTTGTTTTTTTTTTAATTGATATATCACAGTTGTAAATATTTTGGGGGTACATGTGATATTCTGATACATGTATTAAATGTGTAATGATGAAGTCAGAGTAATTGGGATATTCATCACCTCTAATGTTTATGTTTTCTTTGTGTTGGGAACATTATACTTTTTTTTCTTCTAGCTGTTTTGAAATATACTTTTTTCTTCTAGCTATTTTGAAATATACTTTTTTTCTTCTAGCTATTTTGAAATGTGATTTCCCTACTGGGTTATTAAATACCAGAACTTATTACTCCTATCTAACTATATTTTTTTACCTGTTAACCAACTTCTCTTCGTCATACTCCTCTCCGCCTTGCCTTTCCAGCCTCTGGTAACCATTAGTTTGCTCTCCATTTCCATGAGATCCACTTTATTAGCTCCTACTATGAGTGAGAATGTGCAATATTTGCCTTTCTGTGCCTGGTTTATTTCACTGACATAATGACCTCTAGTTCCATCCATGTTGCAGCAAATGACAGGATTTCCTTCGTTTTTGTGGCTGAATAATACTCCACTGAGACCTATTTTGTGCTGATCCTTTTGGTTGTGCTTCATTGCTATAGGAGTGAGTTTAAACAACCACAAAAACCTTCAGGTTTCATTCAGCCAAGACCAAATTGTTTGACAAAGACTTTCTGAACCTGATCTTATGGGTCAAGGCAATTTTAATGCACGTAAAACTTTGGATTAATTTTTATTTACTTTACTTTTCTACTCATCGTTCTGTGATTCATTAATTGAAATATGATCGATTTAGAGGTATGTACTACTGAAAGAGAAAATACACTGGAATTATAGTTAACAGGTATCTCTGACTTTTAACTATGCAAAAGTTACTGCTGCGTCTGATTTCTTAGAGGAGACCATTGTCTAAACATTTTATAACCTAGATATTTAAATGGTTTTCTAAAAAATATTTGTCAAAATATTATATTGTTATGTCTAAAATGTTCTTAGATGTTACATTCCTCAAGCGCGGGGACTTTTCTCTTTATCACCACAGGGCATGAACAGGTAAACAGGTACTGTTCATATCTTCAGGCCTCACAGTCATGTTGAAAATAAGCCTGAGAGGCCGGGCACAGTGGCTCCTGTCTGTAATCCCAGCAATTTGGAAGGCTGAGGCAGGTGGATCACCTGAGGTCAGGAGTTCAAGACCAGCCTGGCCAACATGGTGAAACCCCGACTCTACTAAAAATACAAAAATTAGCCAGGCGTGGTGGCATGTGCCTGTAGTCCCAGCTACTCACAAGGCCAAGGTAGGAGGATCGCTTGAACCCAGGAGGCAGAAATTGCAGTGGGCCGAGGTAAGGCCACTGCACTCTAGCCTGGGTGATAGAGGCACACTCAAAAAATAAAAAAATAAAAAAACATAAAATATGTATCTGGAGATAATTTGAACCTGCAGTATAAAATAGACATGTAATGGATCACCATTGGTATCATTCTTTCCAGGCACCAGTACGCAACCCAGACCAGTTCAAAGCTCTTGGATTGGTGACTCCAGCTGGGGTCCTCCTTGCTGGTCCTCCTGGCTGTGGGAAGACTCTGCTGGCAAAGGTATATATGTTCAATTGCATGTAATTTATTTCTTACTATCAGATATGAATTTAACTTTAAATATTACAGTTAGATAAGTCTTATGCATAATTTTTATCAGAAGTTTATTTTAGCAAAACTGACAACTTCATGAAAATTTCCTGCTTTTTTAAATTACAAGTTGAAAATGTTTATATCATTTTCAAAATGATTGAAAATGTTTATATCTACCATAATCCTATCAATTTTAACATACAATTATATATTTTCTGTGTATTATATTTTAGCTTTTTAGTGAGTATTATTCCATAGTTTAAGTTTTTACTTGACTTGGTTTCCTGCTTTGGTATTGTTATTGTTTATAACTTAAATATTTTCCTTTATATTTCTTGTATTTTCTAAAATTGTTTTTTCATAATAGAAAATAAAATAAGCAAAAGGAAAAGCGTTGTGTGTAATTCACTGCTATGTATATTATTATTTCATTTCATTGTCAATCCTTCAGATATTTTTCTATGCATACATATCAAAATAATATCTAACTTTTACATTTTTACATTCATGTTTACAAACATAAGCTTTTTTTTTTTTTAATCCCCTTTTTGAGACAGAGTCTCATTCTGTTGCCCAGGCTGGAGTGCAGTGGCGTGATCTTGGCTCACTGCAACCTCCGTCTCCCAGGTTCAATCAATGATCTTGCCTCAGCCTCCTGAGTAGCTAGGATTACAGGCACACGCCACCACGCCTGGCTAATTTTTGTATTTTTAGTAGAGATGGGGTTTCACCATGTTGGTCAGGCTGGTCTCAAACTCCTGACCTCGTGACCTGCCCGCCTCAGCCTCCCAAAGTGCTGGGATTACAGGCATGAGCCACTAAACCCAGCCACAGATATACTTTTTTAAACATATTTTTCTCACTTAGTTATATTTCCTGAGCATCGTCACATGTCAGTATATATTGATACACATCAATATTTTTAATGCCTGCATAATATTCTACCATAAAGATAGATGTTCTATAATTTATGGAAATGATCCCATATTGAAACAACACTACTTTAAATGGTCTTGCACTTATATGTTTGTACCTTGACTAATAATTATATTAGAATGCATATCTAAGTAATTTTCCAGTCAAAGGAATGTATGTTTTTAAAGCTTTTGAGCCATATTATTAAAGTGCCTTCCTAAAGGTTTTCACCAGTTTTTACCTTTGTATCAATAGGATATGAGTATCAATTTTCCCACACCTTAAACTAGTGATAGCCATGAACGTTGCTTTTAATAGTGGACAATTTAATAGGTAAAAATGCTATCTTGCAGTTTAAGTCGCATTTTTAAAATTACTAGTGTTTTTTTGGCCAGGCGTGGTAGCTCATGCCTGTAACCCCAGCACTTTGGGAGGCCAAGGCAGGTGGATCACTTGAGGCCAGGATTTCGAGACCAGCCTGGGCAACATGGTAAAACCCTGTCTCTACTAAAGTAAATTACAAAATTAGCCAGGTGCAGTGCTGCATGCCTGTAATCCCAGCTACTGGGGAGGCTGAGGCACAAGAATTGCCTGACGCAAGGAGGTAGAGGCTGCAGTGAGCCAAGATCATGCCACTGCATGCCAGCCTAGGCAACAGAGTGAGACTGTCTCCAAAAAAAAAAAAAAAAAACTAATTTTTTTAATTTAAATATGTTTATTAGCTATTTTTCTTTGTGAATTGTCTATTCATATCCTTTCCTATTTTTCTAATGGCATACATGTGATTTTCTTTCTTATAATCACTTCATATATTAAGATTTGTTATTTATAAATGTTGATGAGTTTATCTTGACTGTAATCATGTTTGACACCTTGAGCTTTTTTGGTTTTATTTTTATGTGGGCAAATTTCTGTCTTTTTGTGCTTTTTTTTTCCCTTTGGACTGATGCTTATTAGAACTGTCTTCCCTATGTGTAAAGTATGTTATCCATCATTTTCAGTGTCTGTATAATATTACATCCATAACTAACCCTTATCAACTTTTAAAAATATTTTGAATTACTTGTAAGAAATTGAAATAATAGGCCGGGCGCGGTGGCTCAAGCCTGTAGTCCCAGCACTTTGGGAGGCCGAGACGGGCGGATCACGAGGTCAGGAGATCGAGACCATCCTGGTTAACCCGGTGAAACCCCGTCTCTACTAAAAAATACAAAAACCCCGTTTCTACTAAAAAATACAAAAAAAAAAAAAAA
>NW_016804690.1:367667-369930 GCF_001698545.2 Rhinopithecus bieti
AAAAAAAAAAATAGCTGGGCGAGGTGGCGGGCGCCTATAGTCCCAGCTACTCAGGAGGCTGAGGCAGGAGAATGGCGTAAACCCGGGAGGTGGCGCTTCCAGTAAGCTGAGATCCGGCCACTGCACTCCAGCCTGGGCGACAGAGTGAGACTCCCTCTCAAAAAAAAAAAAAAAGAAAGAAATTGAAATGATAACATTTTTAATAAGTACCACAGCAACCGAATTATAACTCCTCAGTAAATATCAAATGTCCATAGTGCTGTGTGTAAAACTTACGTTTATTTATACTACTAATTTTCCTTGTTTAATGTGTTCAGTATTCTTACAAGGCATTGCTTTCAGGGAGCTGGGTATGGAGTTAGAAGAGAACGACACAGTCATTGATCTACATTTTTTTCACAATAGTTTTGGAAAAACATAGCCAGAAAGAAGGTTCTGCATGCTGGTGTGTGAATTCTCCAGGTCAATGCATTCCCTTTAGTGTGTGTCTTATAGTGTTTATTATTTAATTAGTTACATCTGCCTTTGAGTAGTCCTGTTCACAGCAGAGAGGAGGTAGCTTGGATAACTTGAAAAGCATATATGGTACTAAAACATCATAGATCCACATTTCTCCTCTTCTTCTCCCCCCTACTGAACTGCCAACAATTGAGGACCACTCTGTTTAGTCAGATTGCTTTGTGTGTGTGTGTGTGTGTGTGTGTGTGTGTGTGTGTGTGTGTGTCTGTGACAGAGTCTTACGCTATCGCCCAGGCTGGAGTGCAGTGGCATAACCTCGGCTCACTGCAAGCTTCGCCTCCCGAGTTCACGCCATTCTCCTGCCTCAACCTCCCGAGTAGCTGGGACTACAGGTGCCCACCACCATGCCCGGGTAATTTTTTGTATTTTTAGTAGAGACAGGGTTTCACCACGTTAGCCAGGCTGGTCTCGATCTCCTAACCTCGTGATCCGCCCGTCTCAGCCTCCCAAAGTGCTGGGATTACAGGCATGAGCCACTGTGCTGGCCTTAGATTTCTTATATCTGACCTTTGGGAGCGGAGACTCTTACCTAGGACTCCATGGATAGACTTCACAGCTTCACTGAATCTATGAGCCGAGGCAATGTATTGTGTGTATATGTATTGTTTCTGGGGAAGAGTGTTCACAACTTTCATCAGGTTCTCTGAAGGGTGCAAGACTACGTGCCCAAGAATCCAGAAATAGAAAATGTCCTTGAATGGCAGAGGCAAAGTGTGGCCTAGGATAAACTCATGGAACAAATTATAGGTCAGAACCTAGAAACCTAGAGATGCATATAAAATTAGGTATTTGGCTGATCTTGATTGTTTTATTTACTCAGGATAACAAAATAATACAATTTTTGTTGGCACCTGCACATACTAAGTATGTAACTAGCATAAAGTCAGGGCATACAATTGCTGGAATTGGAGAGGTTTGAGAGAGTAAGAATTGGGAGTCCAGTTTTGGAAGTGATAGATTTGAAATGCTTGTGTGATCCAAGTGGTGATGCTGAGGAGTAGTAAGTGGAACATAGATTGGGATCTCAGATACCAGGTTCTAAGAATACCAGGTTCTCTTCCATGATCATTTTGAAGTTCTGATTGATTTTATTCAGATTTCACCTCTGCATTCAGATTGTAATTCTTAGACTCTTCTACACATACAACTATGTGTTTCTCAACATTGACCCTTGGTAAAGACTGATAACTGATGTTGTTAAATTTTCATTTGTAAATGAATGAATACTTTCACCCCATGAGGTATTTCTTGAGTACAGAGACTAGCATTTTCACTGGAATCCCAAATTAGGGCTGTAAATGTATTTGTATTTACATAAGCATGTTTATGTAAACAAATGTTCACGTAAATATTTTGTGTCATTTCCATTTGATTTGTAGCCTTAGTAATTCTTAGAAAGTCCTAGGTTTCAGCCTGGGCATTGTGGCAAAACCCTGCCTCTACCAAAAAAATATAAAAATTAACTGAGTGTGGTGGCAGACTCCTGTAGTCCCAGCTCCTCAGAAGGCTGAGGTGAGAGGATTGCCTGAACCTGGGAAGTCAAGACTGCAGTGAGCTGTGATCTCATCACCGCACTCCAGCCTGGGTGACAGTAAGATTCTGTCTCAAAAAAACAAAAAAAAAATTAAAGTGAAATTTTAAAAAAAAAGAAAGTTGTAGGTTATCCTTTGATTTTACCTTTATGTATTCCCCTTTTCTCATTTGTCTTTTATTCTTTTTCTTTTCTTTTTTTTTTTTTTTTTTT
>NW_016804690.1:371467-378967 GCF_001698545.2 Rhinopithecus bieti
TTTTTTTTTTTTTTTTTTTTGAGACAGAGTCTTGCTCTGTTACCCAGGCTAGAGTGCTATGGCGCAATCTTGGCTCACTGCAACCTCTGCCTCCCAGGTACGAGCAGTTCTCCTGTCTCAGCCTCTCGAGTAGCTGAGACTATAGGCACATGCCACCACGCCCGGCTAATTTTCGTATTTTTAGTAGAGATGGGGTTTCACCATACTGGTCAGGCTGGTCTTGAACTCCTGACCTCAGGTGATCCACCCGCCTCAGCCTCCCAAAGTGCTAGGATTACAGGCGTGAGCCACCGCACCCAGCCCTTTTTTCCTTTTAATAAGAAACAAGTCACTATTAATATAGGAAGGGAGACACAGACTTAAGACCACAAAAAGGGCTGGGCGCCACTCACGCCTGTAATCCTACCATTTTGGGAGGCCGAGATGTGCGGATCACGAGGTCAGGAGATTGAGACCATCCTGGCTAACGTGGTGAAACCCCATCTCTACTAAAAATACAAAAAATTAGCCAGGCATGGTGCGGGCACCTGTAGTCCCAGCTACTCAGAAGGCTGAGGCAGGAGAATGGCATGAACCTGGGAGGCAGAGCTTACAGTGAGCTGAGATTGCACCACTGCCCTCCAGGCTAGGCGACCGAGCGAGACTCCGTCTCAAAAAAAAAAGAAAAAAAACACAAGAAGTCCTTTGTCACACATCATCATTATTATTGTTATTATTACTGTGTATTGGCCTTACTTGTGTCTTTTTGTTTCCTCTTGCTAGGCTGTTGCAAATGAGTCTGGACTAAATTTTATATCTGTCAAGGGCCCTGAATTACTAAACATGGTAAGTTATTGAGCATGAGTCATTATCTTAGATTAGAAAAAGTAATGGTCATGCAAGCTACGGGGTAAAATGTTCTCAGATCTTTCAGCAATTGTGGTATTTTGGTATTTAAAATCAGTGCCGTAGGAGTGAGGAGGTTGAGCTTTGCTCTCCTTTGCTACTTTGGGTGTATAAATGCTTTCTCAATTAAGTCTGTTAACCTCTGAGCCTGAATTTTCCCACAGCTAGAAGCAGTAGAGCAAAGATTTCAGTCTGAGTTGTCTGACTCCTGATCTACTTTTTGTCCTGTTGTCATGTGGCTCAGATGAGTTCCGTATTAATAAATAAAAATACTTCTGGAGATAGAAGTCACTCAAGTGCTGTATCTTCCTTCTGCATTTAAGCAATTTATTATCCAAATTTAAGACACTTTGAATTTCTTATTTTTTGTCCTTCTCTATGAAAAGTAAAAATGCCATTCTATGATATATTCCAACAAAGAAGAAATGAGGGTAACATTTGTTTTAAAAGGTTTTTAAAATTTATCTCTACCCCAACTTTTAAATCTTTCCTATTGTGTATTACTTTCTCCCTAAAATAAGGGGTTATACTTAAGTATTTCCTATGGACTTTTACATACCTCGTAACTTTTCTTGTACTTCATTTTGATTTTCCAGCAGAGGTGGTATTAGATGTGAACCTTGAAGCAGAGGGTGTTGGTGGGAACTGGGATTGGAAAAGAACGTTATAGCCAGACGCTGAAGGGCCTTTATACCAAGCTAGAATTTGGATGTTAACTTCAGAATATCAGAGAGCTAATAGAGGCTTTAAAGCAAGAGTGTAACATATTTTTAACGATTGTAATTGGTAAAAATTTTATTATAAAAGTTTCCACATGTAAGGAATTCCAAAGAGTAATATAATGTACCCCTATGTATCTATCACCCAGCAAAAAAAAAAAAAAAAAGCACTTAAAGCTTCTTGCAAACCCTTCCTCGTGCTGTTCCCTGTTCTGTCTCCCATGGAACTTCCCACAAGGCTGAATTTGGTGCTTATTAGTTGCATGCACTTCTTTCTATATTTACTATGTATGTATTTATCCCTAAACAATATATAGTATTATTTTATATGTTTCAGAAGTATGAGGCCAGGCACAGTGGCCGACACCTGTAATCCCCAGCACTTTGGGAGATTGAGGCAAGAGGATCACTTGAGGCCAGGCATTTAAGACAGACTAACGTACCAAAACCCTATCTCTACCCAAAAAATTTTTTAATGTAATTTTTTTTTTTAAAGTATGAGGTTTATGAGATAATTGGAAATGTTAGTGCTTACTGAATATTTGATATTAAGGAAATACTAATTTTTAAGTGTAATAATGACATGTTAAAATCATATTTTGGAGATACTGAAATATTTATAAATAAAATAGGACATCTAGGATTTTCTTCAATAAAACAAGGAAAGTGGACAGGAGTATAGATGAAGCAAGACTGGTCATACACTGAGTTGATAATAATTGAAGGTCAGTGATGGGTACATTTGAAGTTTATAACTGTTATATCTACTTTAGTTATACGTTTGGAAGTCTCCTTATACACTCTCCGTGGTATAAAGCAAAACAAACAAAAAAGCCCTTTAAATAGTTTGTATTCTTTTGCAACTTGATTTGGTTGGGTTTTTTGGTTTTGTTTTGTTTTGTTTTTTGAGAGAGAGGCAGGGTCTCTGAAAGCAGAGGTTTTGCTATGTTGCCTGGGCTGGTCTCAAACTCCTGGCCTCAGGTGATCCTCCTATCTCAGCCTCCCAAAATGCTAGGATTACAGGCGTGAGTGACTACACCTATTCTTGGTTGTTATTTTTGTTCAATATTTACTTATAATACTTATCTCTGTTGATGTATTTTTAGTTCATTAACTTTTGTGTGGCATTTCATTGAATGAATATAACCATACTTTAAAATCAGGGTTTTTTTCCTGATGAATTTTAGGTTGAATATTATATATGTATATCTTTGCATATATTTGTGAGATTTTTTCCGCTTAGCGTATATACCCAGAAGGAGAATTGCTGAATCTTAGAGTATGTGCACTTTCAAAAATATTAGGTGTTGGCTGGGCACAGTGCCTCACACCTGTAATCCCAGCACTTTGAGAGGTCAAGGGAGGAGGATTGCTTGAGGCCAGTTTGAGACAAGCATGGGCAACATAGCGAGACCCTGTCTCTACAAAAAAACCCATAAAATTAGCCAGATGCACACCTGTAGTCCCATCTCCTTGGGAGGCTGAAGTAGGAGGATTGCTTGAGCCTAAGAGGTCGAGGCTGCAGTGAGCAATGATCGTGCCACTGCTCTCCAGCCTAGGCAACACAGCAATGTCCTGTCTCCAAAAAAAAAAAAATTGGATATTGCTAACTGTTTTAATAAAGTGATTGTATCAGATTGTCCCACATTCTCAACAGCAGTATTGGTGTCAGATATTTTCATTTTTACCAGTCTGGTGAACATGACATTTTGCCTCATTGTGGTCTGATTTGTTTTTTATGGGTGGGTAGGGGGAAGAGGTCTATGGAAGAGTGCAGAATGTCTCTCAAAGAGTAGATGATCTGGGCTGGGCACAGTGGCTCACGCCTGTAATCCCTGCACTTTGGGAGGCCAAGGTGGGTGGATCACTTGAGGTCAGAAATTCAAGACCAGTGTGGCCAATGTGGTGAAACCCCATTGTAAAAATACAAAAAAATTAGCCAGGCATAGTGGTGGGTGTCTGTAATCTCATCTACTCAGGAGACTGAGGCAGGAGAATCGTTTGAACTCAGGAGGTGGAGGTTACGGTGAGTGGAGATCACGCCACTGCACTCCAGCCTGGGCAACAGAGTGAGACTCTGTCTCAAAAAGAAAGATTAGATGATCTAGTGAGGAAGATGGGCATCTTGGGATTGGAAAATGAGTTCACTCTAGGACATTTTAGATTAAACAGCCATCTGGAGATGTCTAGCAGGCGGTAGGAAATGTGAATCTGAAGCTCTGAAGAGATTTGAAAGTCACTATCATCCGAGTGGTACCTAAAACCATGGGAATGGGTTCATTCTGGTAGGACAAGTTTAAGTAAAAGAACAATTACATTAAGGGCCTCTGACTGAACCCTGAAAGATTGGAACAATTAAGGGATAAAGAAGCAAGATCTGCAAAGGAGACTGAAAGTACTTGGTCATAAGATGCAGGACACCCAGACCAGCTAAGCCTGAAAATCAAGGGAAGATGAGTTTTTCAGCCTTGTCAGTATGACCAAACAGTATAAAAGATATTGAGAGTGGGACTTGGGATTTAGTTATTAAAAGGTCATTGGTGGCTTTAGGGAAAATATGTTTAATAATGATGTTTGCAAAAGCCAGACTAAAATGATTGAAAATTTGATGGACAATAAAGATTTTGAGATAATAAATGTAGGATCTTTACTTGAAATGTTACATGTTTCAAATAAAGGATAAGATGGGCTTTTCTTTCATTTACTTATTTTTAATCACTGTTGCCTTGTTAAGATTAAATAGGTTTTAATATGTCCTTGTTGAAACTTTAGGTTTACTTTTCCCTAAATTAAATTTCCTTTTACCTAGCTACTACCTTGGTTTGCCATTTCCAAAGTCACTTTGCCAATGGTATTGATTGTTCTCTTCTATTCCTGTCTGAAACTTTATGTCTCCCAGCCCCCTGAGATGCCTTCTTTTACAACAGTACTGAGTATTTTGCTTCAGCATTACAAGTGTAGTTTTTGCTGAATTAGATTTTCCAGGAAAGTCTACTATATTTGTACACTATTGTATTTGCACACTGTGTGCTGTATTTCTACACTGTGCACTATATTTGTATACTGTGCAGGATGTTAGGACAGAAAAATTTGAATGGGACTCCTGCTTTCCAAGGGCTATGTAATATAATATAGTGAGGGTAGAAGAGCTCAAATGTTATAATAAGGATAAAATCTGAGTATCTGAATAGGACTCCTGCTTTCTAAGGGTTTTGTATAATATAATATAATATAGTGAAGGTAGAAGAGCTCAAATGTTGTAATAATACAAAGTACTTTAAGAGCAAAGAAATAACTTTGGGTTTGGTTTGGGTCAAATGATAGTAAAACAGTTTTGTGTATCAAATTCCAGAAAGTATCAGGATGAGCCATATACATTTGCTGATATTTAACCATTTTTGACCTGTAATAGCCAACTGCATATAGTTCAGCTTAATCAAATGAGCTATTATGGGAAGAATGATTAATGAGGATCTTTTAGAATGTAAGAAGAAATGTTTGGAGGTAGGTTAGAAAGCAGTTCAAGTAAGGGAAGCAGAGTGAGCAAAAGTTTAAAGAAAAATACCAAAAGGATATGAGGGAAAGAAATTTCTCGTCAAAGGAAAAAATAGCACTTGAATCGCTGTCATCTGCAGTGTATTCTTTGCCTTGATTATTCTGGCCATAGAGTCATTATAGCAGAGGTGATATGAAATAGTTGGCACTGTAGGCTGGGGGTAGTGGCTCATGCCTGTAATCCCAGTATTTTGGGAGGCTGAGGCGGATGGATCATTTGAGGTTGGGAGTTTGAGACCAGCCTGGCCAACATGGTGAAACTCCGTCTCTACTAAAAAGACAAAAATTAGCCAGGTGGTAGTGGCAGCATGCCTGTAATCCCAGCTCCTCAGGAGGCTGAGGCAGGATAATTGCTTGAGCCTGGGGGGCGGAGGTTGCAGTGGCCGAGATCGCTCCACTGCACTCCGGTCTGGGTGACAGAGAGACCCCTGTCTTAAAAATAATAATAATGATTGGCACTGTAAAGATGTTTTTTGGATTCCATCTTATTTAGCAGTTTCATTAAGAAAAAACTCTTTGTCATCTGGTTTGACATTTTACAAGAAAAATTTTTTATGCCTAAGCTAAAAGCGAAATCATCCTTACATGTGGCTTTTCATATTGCTTAGTCCTAATGTTATAGTTGCTTGTGAATTGCTATATTTCTTGCCTTATCTTAATGTTTTATATTTTGATTTAGATTTCAACATAGAGTAAGCCATTATGAAACCTGTTAAATGCCTAGTTGGCTCACTTTGCCTCCTCTGATGCTGCATGACAAAATAGTTATTCCTTTATTTAGTAAGATGACTTTTGTAGAAATAACAATAAAATAGTAATTTGACTTATGTGCACGTAAAATACTGTTGAATTAATGAAAATTACTGCTGGATATTTTATATGCACAAGGCTTACAAGATTAGTTCTAAAATACAATTGAATTTTGGTGATTTTTTTTGAGCTAAAGAAGACCTTACGTTTCACTTAAGTCTTCATTTTATAAATAAGGAAATTTATAGTAGGCTTAAATAGTTGCTACTTTTATTAAGTTGAACTATATACAGTTGACTATTACAGGTCAAAAATGGTTAAATATCAGCAATTGTATATGGTTCATCCTGATACTTTCTGGACTTTGACACATAAAACTGTTTTACTGTCATTTGACCCAAACCACAAAGTTGAACCGTTGGTATTTTATTTCCTTTCTGTGTATGTTTAGTACGTTGGTGAGAGTGAACGTGCTGTGCGACAAGTTTTTCAACGAGCCAAGAACTCAGCACCCTGTGTGATATTCTTTGATGAAGTGGATGCTTTATGTCCTCGAAGATCAGACCGAGAGGTAATTATCATGGTCCAGTGGTTTACAGATTCTTTTAGCACAATAAACCTTTTCTATGTTCTAAGCCAGGTATTTCTTATGAAGTCATCCCTTAGGAGCATTGAGACTCTTAGTGAAGACACCTAGTAATTTGAAGTCAAATCTTAGAGATAGCAGTTGTATTCTGTATCTGCCTCTGCATCCATTTTTTTTCCTCTTTATTATTTTGGTTGCACAATCTGTAGGTCATCCTAATTCACACAAATGAGTAGGTGAGTATGGAAATGATATTAGTTTTAAATAGCTTGCCTTATAATCTTGTTATCCTACAACATTCTTGAGCTAAAAGGGTTCTTGAGACAGGAAAAAAAACAATTTAAGATATCATGCACTCAAAATAGGGTCAGGTTATTAACTTTAAGACCCAAAACCTTTTCTCTTAAATAAGACATTAAAATGAAGAAGATAAAAAAAGACCCAACACCCATTTATATCTGGAGAAGATATAAAATTGATCTGCATTGAATACCACTTGATTCAGCCACACTGAGTCACAGTCCTTAGAGATTTCAGTACAGAGTACCAGAAACAGTTGTTATTAGGAGTGCTATTATATAACAATTTGAAGCTTAGTGAAGCATGACATAAACCATAAATATATAACCTTTTTGAAGCAGACAGCAGCTACTTTATTTATTTATTTATTTATTTTTGAGACGGAGTTTCGCTCTTGTCTCCCAGGCTGGAGTGCAATGGTGTGATCTCGGTTCACTGCAACTTCCACCTCCTGGGTTCAAGTGATTCTCCTCCCTCAGCCTCCTGAGTAGCTGAGATTACAGGTACCCGCCACCATGCCTGGCTCATTTTTGTATTTTTAGTAGAGACAGGGTTTCCCCATGTTGGTCAGACTGGTCTTGAACTCCTGACCTCAGGTGATCCATCCGCCTCGGCCTCCCAAAGTACTGGGATTACAGGGTTGAGCCACCACGCCCGGCCACAGGTACATTTCTTGTAAGATGACTGAGGGAATGGTTACATTTC